>NC_050105.1:134931935-135269974 GCF_902167145.1 Zea mays | reverse complement strand
CAGTTATTAAACAGTTGGTTGAAATACTTAAGGGAAACCCATACTCTGAGCACCTTAGGAGTATGGGGAACGTTGATAACATTGAAGACTACCATATCGCCTTGAACCTTGACCAAACGCTGAACCAGAAGTTATATAATGTACCCATCACTTCGGAGGTCGCTGCGGTTTGGATTGAGGGGAGTGAACGTCGAGGTCAATTCAGTAATAGTGTTATGCTGCATGGGAAGGATAGGTCAAGCCACGGCATCCGTTCATATCATGGATGCTATGATGCACTATCATATCCATTGTTCTTCCCTAAAGGTGAACTTGGATGGCATGCCAATATTCCTAAGTCCAATGTTTCCATGGATGAAGTAGACGCGTACCGCGATCAACATAGGAGAAGTGATGCAAACAATGATGATACAGGTTAGTTATTTCTTTGTGATTCTTATATAATCCTTTGTTAAATATGTTTTTAGCAACACTAATTAATAAACCTTGCGGTTGCAGAACGACCTAGCCATCTATGCGTGTCTGTACGTGACTATTACTGCTACAGATTCCAAATTCGTCCAAGTATATTCAATCCAATACTTCATGGGAAGCGGCTTTTCCAACAGTTTGCGGTTGACACCTACATCAAGATTGAGAGCTCTCGTTTGGATTTCATACGTAAAAACCAAGACAGATTAAGGGCAGATCTATACAAGGGTTTGGTAGATAGCTTGCATGAAGGCGAGAACAGAGCAGACAAAATTGGAAAGCGAACCGTGCTGTCTACATCATTTATCGGTGGTCCTCGTGACATGAGACGTCGGTATATGGATGCTATGGCCCTTGTGCGGAAGTTTGGGAAGCCAGACATATTCCTCACTATGACGTGCAACCCCAATTGGGATGAAATAACCAGAGAGCTTCTCCCTATGCAGTCACCACAGGATCGTCCGGACCTTGTTGTTCGCATATTCCGTGCAAAACTAGAGGAATTGAAGAAGAGATTGACTAAGCATCATATTCTTGGAAAAATCCGAGCTTATGTATATGTCGTGGAGTTCCAGAAGCGAGGTTTGCCTCATGTCCATTTCCTACTCATCATGCAGAGAAAGTACAAGCTAACTTGTCCTGATCAGTATGATCACCTTATCTCCGCTGAGATCCCTGACAAGAAGAAGTACCCTGAACTATACAAGATGGTTATCAAGCATATGATGCATGGACCGTGCGGGTTGCTAAATCCTAAATGCCCATGCACTAAGGGTCGTGCTTCATGCAAAAACCATTATCCTAGAGCTTTTAGCAATGCAACGTCTCAAGGAAAGGATTCATATCCTATTTATAGGCGTCGTGATGATGGGCGTAAGGAAACGGTTCGAGGTTGTGAATTGGACAACAGATGGGTCGTCCCTTACAACCCTTACCTCCTCCGGCTCTTCAACTGTCACATCAATGTTGAGGCATGCGGGAGCATCAAGGCTGTCAAATACTTGTTCAAATACATATACAAAGGCCATGATCGTGCGTCTGTGGCTGTGACAGACGCAAACAAGGCTGATGGTGACGTTGATGAGATCAAGCAGTATAGAGATGCTAGGTGGGTGACCCCTCCAGAAGCCCTTTGGAGGATATTCAGCTTTGATCTAAGTCAAAACTCTCCTCCAGTGATGCAACTGCAGCTCCATCTTGAAAACATGCATATGGTGTCATTTCACGAGCGTGCTAAAGTAAATCATGTTGTCCAACGTCCAGGTGCCGATAGGTCAATGCTTACGGCATATTTTGAGGCAAATAGGCTACACGAGGAGGCTCGGGGCATCCTTTACCGTGATTTTCCTGAGTGGTACACTTTGCAGCAAGGCAAAGTGTGGCAAAGGAGGAAACGAAACACGGGTGGACAGGTTGGTAGAATAGTCTCTGCTCATCCAGCTGAGGGGGAGCGCTTTTATCTTCGACTTCTCTTAAACCATGTGACGGGTGCTACCTCCTATGCGGATCTAAGGACAGTAGATGGTGAGACACTACCATCTTTTCGTGAGGCAGCACAAAGGAGGGGACTGCTTGAAGCAGACGACACAATAGATGAGTGTCTCAACGAAGCCGCTATTTACCAAATGCCGTCAGCACTACGAAGGTTGTTTGCAACAATACTGGTATACTGCGAGCCGAACGATGTGGCAGAATTATGGCAGAGACACCTTGACTCAATGTCAGAGGACTATCACCGTAGTACTCAAAGCAAAACCCATGTGCAACAGATGGTCTTGATTGACATTAGAAACATTTTGCAGTCAATGGGTAAAGACATAAAGACATTCCCTCTCCCTGCTATCATTGACAAATATGACGATTCACATGGTACTGATAGAGAGATTTACGAGGAGGAAAGTATCGAGCCGACAGCAGAAGACGTTGCTATGAAAGAAACCCTAAATGAGGAGCAGAGGTTTGCCTATGATAAGATCCTATCTGTCGTTGACACCAATAACGGTGGAGTGTTCTTTGTGGATGGGCCTGGTGGGACTGGAAAGACCTATCTGTATAAGGCATTGCTTGCGGCACTACGCAGTCAGGACAAGATTGCAGTTGCAACATCTACATCTGGTGTTGCGGCTTCCATATTGCCTGGGGGGAGGACTGCCCATTCACGCTTCAAGATACCACTTACTATTGATGATGGTGCTGTATGTAGCTTCACGAAACAAAGCGGGACAGCAAAGTTGCTACAAAAAGCATCGCTCATTATCTGGGACGAGGCATCAATGACTAAGAGACAAGCAATTGAGGCGCTAGACAATAGCATGCGTGATATAATGGGACGGCCTGGGCTGCCCTTTGGTGGGAGGACTGTTGTGTTCGGGGGTGATTTCAGACAAGTACTCCCTGTTGTACGCAAGGGGTCAAGGGCTCAGATAGTTGCTGCCTCTCTACGGAGTTCTTACCTCTGGGAATCCATGTGCCACCTAAAGCTTGTTCAAAACATGAGGGCACAGAGCGACCCATGGTTTGCAGAATATTTGTTGCGCGTCGGTGGTGGAACTGAGGAAGCGAACAACGATGGTGATGTTCGTCTTCCAGATGAGGTATGTGTGCCATATACTGGTAATGACTGCGACCTTGATAGACTGATAGATGACATTTACCCCAATCTAAATGCAAACATGTCTAACACAAGCTACATCACTTCAAGAGCAATATTGTCTACACGGAATGACTGGGTGGATATGATAAATATGAGGATGATCGATCGTTTCCAAGGGGAGCAGATGATGTACCATAGTTTTGACACCGCGGTGGATGATCCTAATAACTATTACCCATCGGAGTTTCTAAACACGCTGACTCCTAATGGACTACCCCCGCACGTTCTGAAGCTCAAAGTTGGATGCCCAATCATGTTGCTTAGGAATATAGACCCTGCTAATGGACTTTGCAATGGCACGAGGTTGGTGGTTCGTGGTTTCCAAAAAAACAGTATTGATGCTGAAATTGTCCTTGGCCAACATGCTGGAATGCGAATTTTCTTGCCTCGTATACCCCTGTGCCCCTCTGATGATGAGATGTTCCCTTTCCAGTTTAAAAGGAAGCAGTTTCCGATAAGACTAAGTTTTGCTATGACAGTTAACAAGGCCCAGGGCCAGACGATTCCTAATGTTGGTGTGTACTTGCCGGAACCAGTGTTCTCTCATGGTCAACTTTATGTTGCTCTATCAAGGGCCACCGCTCGATCAAAAGTGAAGATACTTGCTATTCCAGTCCACGATGAGAAGAAGAAGAAGAAGGGGGTTGAAAGGAACTCAGCGATAAATGGCGCAACATACACAAAGAATATCGTTTATAAGGAGGTCCTTACGCCGTAACTGACATTGATGAATGAATGGCAATTAACAACTTGTAATGCACTTAATTATTTTGGTTTTTAGGTGAAGATGTATTTTTGCCTTTTATTTCTCTATTTTGGCTCCTTTTTAGCTTCCTATTGTTTAGTGGTCATTTGGTTGATACAACAAAGAAAGCAGATGAGCATTGAATAGATGTTATTGAATACACACATTTGAATTTGAAAATGCACATTTGAATTTGAAATGATCTGACAAGCAAGTTGTGATTTCCATCTATCTTAATGATCACCTAAATAACATATTATAAAACTCAGACTGAATTACATCTTCCTTTTCTCCCCAGTTTCCAGGTGTAACCTTGAGCTATTGTTACGGTCGGGAACATTTATAGGCGCTCGTAACAGGGGTTAATTAGGCAAAAGGAGGGGTATTTGGGATTCATCAGGAAGGTCTGGTTCAGCAATAAACAAGCAATTACAGCCAATCCCATTTTCACCTCCTTTCTAATCATGCTGCTGCTAGCAGGATCAAAACTTTTTTCTGTAAGCATATGTGTAGCCTTTGAGGATCTGCTGTTGAGCATAGCCTCATATGTCATGAACATTAAGAACTCAAGAAACATGCATCTTCCTATGTCCTCGTTGTTAGCCTGGGCGTCATCCTCCATTTCCCTTCGTGCCCAGTCAATTATATTTCTTGTAGCACCATCAAAAACAAAAGAATCTTCTCTGAGCTTCTCAGCCCACATGAGGGCTCTATTTTTCATAGTTCCAAAAAAATACCACGGTATTTACGAATACTGTAGTTTTTCAGTCAAAAGGTGTTTGATAGCTCATCTAAAAACTTTGTAACTTAAACCATAATATTGCTAATACTGTAATATTTTTAGAGTATATAAAACCTGGGTCTGCATCCAAGTTTTACATTGTGCGCGCGAAGTCGCTGGCCCTGCCCAGCTACGGTGCTGCTGCCTGCTGATGTGTGTGCCAGGCCAAATCCACCACCGCTGCTTCACCACGCCCGTAGCATGACCCACTTTCTTTCCAAATCAGATCTGCATCTTCTACCAGAATGTCACAGAATATTGACGGCCCGTTACCAGTCGCATGTCTGTCTTACATGAATGACACCCGATAATGCAATCTATACACGTTAGTTGGGGGTGGGGTTTATAAGACAACATATCTTGTGCATCAACCTGTGCACCCAGACATTTAGAGACATTCAATTCGCATCCAACACATAAGCGTAGTAGTTTTTTCTTGCAAAACAAAACACCCACATAATAATCCAATGTATATATTTTACAGAAAACCACCACCTCAGCTGATGTCCATTGGATGTGAATCGAAATAACTTCCCACGTTCCCAAGAATCAAATGTCGATCCAAAAGAGGCTGCTTTAGAACCTTAACAGATTATCATAACAAGAGTAACTTAAGAGTTAAGCTAGCTTTGCAGAAATGTGTCTATTAGTTTACAACAATAATAAGTTCACTCGATGAAGTAACTAACTAGAATGTTAAGGTGATTGGTGAGGTTTGATACATGTCAGCTATCTTCAGGTATGTCAGGCATACGACATATTCATTTTACCTGCTGCAGTTCATACAACAGCACAACTATTCTGAGCCCCTGCCATGTGCCTGGAGAAGGCTTTTCCCAAACAGAGCAAAGATATCACATTTAGATGTGGAACTATAGATGATATTGTTTGACACTGTTTGTAGAGTGGAGTTTGAGATAGGGGATGGGATAGGAGATCAGTTGGTAATAGCCTTAGGAGTGGTTCTAGGCTTTACCATACAAGCATTTACTCTTTACTGTCTGACAGAAAAGAAACAACCTCATCAGATTGCGGCTGCTCAGAAGTAAAACACATGAGGATATGCATTGAAGCATAAAAAATATATAATGGTTCCTTCTGTTTCGTATTGTCCAAAAACAGATGCATAGTTTTGCATCTAACAGCATGGTTTGCACACTAGGTAAAACTCATGCACTAGAAAACTTCATTTGTAGAGCATATTCATCATGTAGAAAAATCAAACGCACGAAAAGTGGGATCACACCCACCATCGTATCATCCACAACTCCACATGAATTGCCAAGTACTCCTTCCATTTCAAATTATGACACGTTTTTGGGTTTTCTAGATACATCGCCTTAACTATATATATCCAGACATAGTGTACACCTAAGTACATAGGTTCCTGTTTGGAACCCCTAGAGATATTAGTTAGCTAGCTAACAAATTGTTAGCTGAGTTGAGTCAGTTAATGAACTAATTGTTAGCTGTGAGTTAGCTAACAAATAATTGGGATATTAGTTGTGGGTGTTTGAAACCTATACAACTAATTTTAGCAGTATTAGCTCTAGAGGTTCCAAACAGGGTCATAGCAAACACTATGCATCTAGAAAAGCAAAATGTCTTAGAGTTTGGAATAGAAGGAGAGTAATCTATAGTGTCAACAATGTTAATAATAGTATCGAAGTTCAATCTTAACATAGGCCAATCAAATGGGGACTTCCTGGGATTATCCTATAAGCTCAAGCCCTATGTATCCAGGGATAAAATGTGAAGGCTTCCAGGGCTCAAAAGCTTATTGTCCATCCATCTACACGACCACTCAAATAATTTAGCACATACAGCCAACCAAACACCATTCAACACATGCAGCCCTACTTCAGACAGTCAGCTAAATTTAGTCTCAATTTATTCGAATAAAGGTTTGAGAAAAAGGAACATATATAGAATGAAGCTAATTATGACCCTATACTGGTCAAAGTGCTTAAACGACCAAACAACCCATTGGATACATTTGACCTGGCCGTGATACAATAAATGTTCATCAGCTGTATGTAAAAAGATAAGTTCTGTTGGCTGATTGTATGAGTTGGCAAAATAAGAGTACGATAGTGTTTGGCTACCTACATGTGTTAGTTTAAAAGAAAACAAGGAAACATAAGTGATTGCATAGACTGAATAAATCTATGGTGAACTTCATTATGCAAGCAATGCCACTCTGCCTCATATTCTGCTCTAACTTAAAGGCTTCAGTCATATTGCCTGCCTTACAAACAGTAGATATGATGGAGTTGTAAGTAATATTGTTTGGTACAATTCCTCTGCTCGTCATCTCAGCAAATGCCTGATAAGCCTCATTCACGTAATCTAATCGGCTTAGGCCATTAATATATGCTGAGAAGGCAATAAAATCAGTCTGCAAACCAATTTTGCCCATATCATCCTAGCATTTCAGTGCGCCAACTGCATTACCGTCTCTGAAGTATGCATCCAAGCTGATAGTAAATGATGTACTTAGACAATATCCTTTGCTAACCATGTGCTCTAAAAGAAGCTGTGCCTCATCAAGTTTTACTTGATTGCAGAGTCCCATTATCAAGTAATTAAAAGTAGACGAGGATGGTGCCAGTCCTAACTTGTTCATAATTCTATACAGTTCAGAAGCTTCTTCGTGGAGTCCCTCCTTACTATAAGCAGCGATCAATGCATTAAATCCAGTAACACGCAATGGAACACCCTGCTCAATAGCACCAAGCAGAAGCTCCCAGGCATCATCCAATCGATGATCCCAACAAAGCCTACAGACCAACATATCCAACCCATCAGCCGACATATGTGAACTAAACATGTCATGGTCATGGACTAACTGGGCAGCATACCCGAACTTGTGAGCTCTAGCAACAATAATGTTGAAGGTGCAGGAGTCTGGCACTAATCCCCTCGCTTGCATCTCGCTATAGGCTGCACTGGCCTGATCCATCTGTCCACTCTTTGCATATCCATCAATCCAAACATTGAACGTGATTGTATTTACTTGGATCCCCACCTGGGCCATTTGATCGAACAGCCTCCTTGCTTCTGGCATCCTCCCCTCATAGCATTTTTATAAGGAGCAATGTTGTATATTTGCAATAATGCCATGATATACATCCTATAAGATCAATGGCATCGGGTATACTTAATCAAACTAGGATGGTGGCAGGCCTGTGTCCCTTTCCTCCGTAAGTTTATACAAGTTCACTTGTCACATCTATATGAATGAAGAACTTAAGCTAAAGTTCGTTTTTTATTTAGTTTCGTGCTATTTGACGATGTACTTTATATACTTAAAATACTTTTGTCAATAAAATTATGTTTGACACTTTTAATCTGATGGGTAGTTGGTACAGACCAAATCACAATGGATATAGTGGTGGAGAAAGGAAATGTCGATGTTGGCAATACTGCTGAACCATCGTATGAGGTTGTGGCTAGAAGTGGTTGTTCAGCACAATTGTCAACTAATGACACCGATGAACATGAATTGGGTAAGTGCTATTATCAATTACATAAAACTAAGGTCTGCATAATAAATATTTGTTTGACACTTAATTCTTCTCTTGTGCGCCATATATATAGAGAGCGAGGATAGTAAGGTCAGTGTTGGTAATGCTGCAAAACAATCACACGATGTTGTGGGAGTAGGCATTGACTGTATTTTCAATCATGTAAAAGTGTCAACTGAAGCCGATCTTGGGCCACAACCGGGTAGGCTCTCTTATCTACACTCCTAAATGTAAATATTGTCTTATGAGTACTCCTAACAATGCTTTTGTCAAGATACTTATGTTTCATTCACTCCTCATACAGATGTGATACACCTGACATCTTTGGATGTTCCAAATGAATCAAGTCAACTAAGTTCTGATGCGGATATGGTAAAGCAGAACCAACAAGATGCTTTGGACACACTTATTAGAATATCACAACATAAGAAACCAAAGAAATTGAATGTAGCTCGAGTTGTCTCTGAAGGTAATTTTTTTGTTCTTGCCTTATTGCATCTTATTGGTTTTCGCATATATCATTTGCTTATTAAGTATAATATTTTTCATTGTATAGATTATAAGTGCACCCCAGAAGATGTTCAGCTTATTGAATACATTAAAACATTACCGGGGAAACAAGTTGTGGTGAACATCGACAGCGCATGGTTAAATAGAAATGATATGGAATGTCTTTTTCATGGTGACATGCAATTGTCTGACAACGTAAGTACATTTGTATGTTCATATTATATACAGTAATAAAGTATATATATATTTATAATTATCATATTATACAGTATGGTATACATATTTAAAGCTAGCATGTATATTTGATCTGTTAATTGTATTCTTTTGGTGTACAGGCCCTCAATGCATATATACACTGTATTAGGGGTGAAGAGCATTTACTTCATAGAGAAGGTGGAAAGGTCTTCTTGGAGAACACATTCATTTCCAGTCTGCTTAAGCGTGATGGCGACCCTAAGGTGCTCTTAAATTGTAAGGAAGACACAATTGAACAAAGGGTGGACAACTATTTACAGTCTGACATGGTTGACCTAAAACTCATCTCATTTTTAATATATGTAATATGTAATATATTGGTGCACAATACTTACAAATTAATGTTAATGTATGTTCTATGAAGGTGTTCCTTCCAATGAATATAGAAGATTTTCACTGGTACCTGGCAGTTCTGAATGCAAAAAAAAGTGAGGTACATGTACTCGATTCTATGGGACAACAAATAACGGATCGCCGAGACCTTTATACTACAGTGAGTAATCATTTCTTTTATATTATGATTATTTCATCATTACATTATTTGTTATCTATAAATCTTGATATGTTTTATATATACACATAGTTAAAAGGTCTAGAAAGACAGATTAAACTTGCAGCAAAACATAAAGAGCTTTACCAAGGCAAGTGGTCGAACCTTGATGTTGCATCATGGCCAGTTATAGAGAAGATCACAACACAAATGCAAACCGATGGGTAAAATTCATGTGACCACAACTCTACAAAATTGGTTTTATTTATTTTCATATATACATAGAAACTCACCTGATCTGTTAAATTTCATATTAGGGTATCTTGCGGGCTATGGATGATAAACTATATGGAATACTGGACAGGATCCTCCCTATCTGATAACGTAACTCAGGTAGAGGACGTATATTTATTTATAGGAACAATGTTTTTTTGTTTTAATTTATATTTATATACTTGCAGGATGATATAACAATGTTTAGGTTTAAGCTACCTGCAATATTATGGGACTCGAGATTAAACACAAAGAAAGGACATCAAAATCTTGACCACAATGTGGATGAAGATGGAGAGAGTTCAAGTGATGTTCAAATAATCGATACTCCATGTGAGTTATCTAAATCGTCAAATACATCACATCAGATTGAACCATATATATCTCCATATGTTCTGCCTGCTAAAGTAACATCAACAAACACGCAAGAACTGATGTTTGTATTATGCACATATATCATGGGGATAGACAACGACAAATATTTAAAGTAAGTTAATTCTCATTTCATATAGTATATGCATGGTAAATATTCAACACATATGTACTTGATTTAACTATAAAAACAATTGTTCATTTAATAGGAAACATTGGATTCAGAGCACTAAACCTTATCCAATTTCTTTAAGTCTTCAAAAACTTAAAGATATATTGGATGTAAATAAGCCGATGGATACAGATTGTTTTAACATGGCTGTTCGGATGATCGCATGCAATGATTCCTTGTTCTTGTTGGAAGACAAATACCACTACATGGATCTACAGTTCTGTGTAAGTTCAAGTAATTAGTCTTTATTCATATAAGTGTGTTCATTATATAATTATTTTACTAACAAAAAGTAGTCCATAACTAAATTTGGTCGAGACCCTCGCCTTCGTGCAAAGCCAGATATCAACATGTTGGCAAAATTATTAGAATGTTGGCCTGACATGGAGTACGATGTTTCAGATTGCAAACAAGTAAGCTATACTCTTCATCATTTTTGTAATCTTGTTTTTTCTCTTACTTGAACTATTTTTTTAATTTGCAGATTCTATTGCCCTTTTCTTTCTTGGGTCACTTCACCTTATATGTACTTAACATGGACACTAGAAGCATCTATATAATGGACTCCATGCCTATACCATCATGGTTTAAGGGTGATCATCCTAGCATGCATTATATTCATAATATACATTATATTGCCAATAATATGAATGCTGCCATGGAATTGGTCAATCCTACATGGAAAGACGATATTTATATGTGGCGTCGTATAGTACCAACATGGGTTCCAAGAACATTAAACTGGTATTTTTTTTAACCCGAACAACTTATTAATTTTGTCTACATATATGTAACAACGTATTATTTTAATTTGTAGGGATTTATCTGGCTTTCTTGTTATCAACTTTATGCACGATTGGAATGGTATAAGGTTACCCTGCATTTGCACTGTGAGTACCCAATTTGTTCTAATACTTTGTCAATATTGTTCTTCTATAATTGATTATTAATCGTGTTCTATGATATGTAATAATGAATGTGCAGAATGGGAATGACCTGAGGACCAAATTCTTAGTAGAATTATTGAAGTACAAGGACAATGAATCCAAAGACAACATTCCAGAAGAAATACAAGAAATTATTAGGCACATCAGATAGATATGATTTTATTTGTAATGATACTCAACTTATTATCCTAATTAATTTTATTGCCTTTTAGGTTCGTAGTATCGTTAGGAACATTTGCCAACATATATTTTAGTTATATGTTGCACATATGAAGGCAGTTCAGTTTTCTGTACTTTCAAAGATGCATTGGTGTTTTAGAAGCTTCAGCTTATCCTACTGTAATACTGTGCTTAAAAGACTCCTATGGGTTTCCATCTTTTTATTGGAAACGAAGTACCATACTATTGTACTGTACAGTGACTTACAGGTATGGAGGGTTAGGGCTCATCGCACCTTCTAGCTTCGTGAGTCAAATGATTTTATAATTATTTCCTTTCTATGCTTATGTTCTTATATTTTGTGTTAAGCTGAACGGTGCTTGGTTGTAGTGAGCACAAAGGGATCTTTCTAGCTTACTCGAGGTAGCAGGCAACTGGCGACTGGTGAAACCACAGACTGGTGCCACCAAAGTGGAAGAAATACACTCAAAGAACCATCCTGTCAGTCTCCTTGTCATAGAGCATTCACCTTTTCTTGCAGGTAACTTGGGCTCGACTTACTGACACGAGCAATAGTCTGATAACGCTACAAGACACCGATGTGCAATGGTCGCCGCCCTCTTTGGGATTATGCAGAGGTCAGAGAAACAAATAGCTATATTTTTCAAAGAAAAGAAAAAAATAAGAACAGGTATCCTACTGTCTCCATTCACTTATTATGATTTATGATGTTAGGAACAACTAGATAGTGTTGCCGGCAAAGCACCAATACTATCACCAAATATTATTGCCCAACTTACTATAAGCAACACATAATCTTATTCTTGTAATTTCCTAAATCCTAACGAATAGGAAAAGAGGGCCACCCAACTTACAAAGTCTTTTTTGTTTGCATAGGATTATCTGTAATTCTGAATGAAAATTTGTGTGGCACCGTTGAACAGCTAAAGCTAAGCAGGGAGTGCCTTGCCTTCTCGCTCTCTGTTACAAGCCTACAAGACTTATCAATTATACCATCCAGGTGGCAATTGGAACGGTGTCCATCTGCTACCAATCCAATTTTTCTGCTAAATTGTTTTCCTATCATGGAATAGTTTGATGTTGTGCTAAAATAATTTATGTACACCTTTCTTCCTTCATGGCCTTGATGTTCTTACCTTCAAGAGCATATTGTCTGCTTATACGTGATAATATGGTTGCTATTTGTTCATCATTCATGAATAGAATGTTCACATGAGCTTACCAGTACAATTAATCTAACCAAAGGGTTATATCTTTCTTGCTTTTGGATCTGGACTTACTAAATCTTAATTATTAATTTATATGGCTCGTGTACCCTCTCTTGTAGTTGTGGAGTCCAAGGACAGAAGGATCTCAGTTGCTTTAGCATTTGCTGGTCATCAAGAAGGTGATGTTGTTGTCTCCTCACTCACTAAACTCTCTACTTGTCTCGTCACCATTTCACTGCATGGCATGGCATTCAACTTTCAAATAATACAATTTATGCATTCAAGTATATGGAACAATCTGAAATCACCAAATGTAATCCACCAGAGGTGGTTAGAAAATGCCAAAAAGGACCAAACAGGAATATGAAAGGCTTCAAAATGTAGTCCCCTTTACTGTGACTACATTCTTATTTTTAAGATTTGAAGGATATTCACTTCATATGCCCTTTACACAAAAGGAACCATTTAGGTCCAAGCTATCAACAATAAGCACATCTTTTCAGCAGGTTTGAGTGAGCAATGCTGCTCCTTGAAGGTATATTGGTGTTCGTAGTTTTCTTCATTACATTATACTCATTAGTTCAAGTTGGTGGAGAAGAAGCAGTAGTGTCTTATCTTCTCTTGGTAATTTCAGGGGGACTTCATGAATATGCCAATAGCTGATAACACCTTTGATGCGGCCTATGCAATACAGGCTACATGTTACGCACCAGAGGCAGTATGTCTCCCATCATACTTGTGTCCGAGTCAAAGTTAAGGTTTCACAGGAATACCACAAATTCAGTGTTTGTTTTATCCCAGGTTATCGCAGCAAGGCGTCTATAGTGAGGTCTATCGTGTGCTGAAACCTGGGCAGTATTGCACTGGATGAATGGTGCCTGACTGACCGATTTGATCCCAACAACGCTAAGCATTTGACCGTCAAGGCTGAGATTGAGCTTGGCGATGGCCTGCCTGACATCCGTACCACTCGCCAGTGTGTCCAAGCTATGAAAGATGCAGGATTCGAGGTACCACAAGCATATATTATGAACCACAAATGTTATATTCATGGGCACTGGACTGATTTTGTTCTTCTCTACTATTAAAGGTCGTTTTTGCAAAGGATCTTGCTCAAGCGTTTTCCTTGCCCATGGTACCAGACGATGGATCCTAACTACTTTTCATGGGCTAACTTCCAATGCACACGCCCAGGACGGATCATCACCCGTGCAATTGTAAGACTATGAGCCTGTTTGGTTTGATGCCCGTAGTTTGGTTAACTTTTTCTTCTCTACTGTTGTGGGTAAATATTGTGAAAAGCAGGATCCTACACTTGCTGTTGTTGCTTATAGACGTGGGCAGTGTGACGATGAACTTATTAACGTCACTAACAAGAATTCGTTATTCAAGCTGCAAGCTAGGTATGTAATAATTTTTATTGTTGTGACTTGTGACACCTGTTTCAAGATGTCCACATCAATTGTCTGACGACTTACATGTTCATATTGCATTTATTTAAAATGACAGGTATGTGGTTGAGAGAATGGATGGTGATCTGTGGGATAAAGTTCTTCAGCCCGAGAATGAATATAGAAGGCAACTCATTGACCAAGTGGTTTCGACTGCATTACCTGAGAGCAAGATGGATGCTTCTCAGGCATCTAATGGGGAGCTCCACACTAGCGTGCTCAACCACACAGAATCAATTAGAACCTTAATCTGGCGCCTTAGACCAACTCGGCAATCTCGTCAAGTTGGGTAATTTACCTACATAATTATTTTTGTATAATATAGCAGCTCTTTTACGAATGCACACATAATCCAATTAGTCAAAGTTGCGAGGATGTAGTCTGTATCATGTTGCTCGCCAATCCATTCAGATGCTTCCCCGTCACTAATGTAATGTGGAATGCTATCTGCTCCTACACTATGGTAACTTAACAACTCTATTAGTCCTAATGAATTTATACACATGCAGCAAGTAGTAAAATATAGTTAAAGGTGTCTAAAAATTAGACAAAGCTATATATTTACAGTATAAGTATTATCTTTGCCAAGGCTATTGAAGGTTTCTGGGTCCGCCACTGATGTGAGATGTGATTTGGTGCTGGGGTTGGATTTTGTGAGTGCCCTGAGATGGCTCGAGCTCGATCTGTGTGAGATATGTTTGCACGCGATTGAGGTTTTATTTATATCACAAATTGGCGATTGGGTATTGTCGACGATAGGACATCATACACTGCTCATATGATCTGGTAGGCTTTTCCATGGCAGGCTTCATTTAATAGAATTTGTTATTCATCAAATCTTACAATATGTTGCCTTCACTTTTTTTGCTTTCATTTTCAGTAGAAAATTCTCAAGGAGCTCAAGAATGATCCTAAGTCCTAACAATACCATTGTGCGTTCTTAATTCTTTTTTTCTACATGCCAGTCATTCATCTTCCATTTTTTGTTAACTTTATTCTTTTGTCTTCATATATTTGTTTGTGGGCTTGACCCTAATGTAACTGAATATGTCCTAAAACAAGTTTGTTCTCCTCATGGCGAAGTCGTCCGTGTTAAGATCCCTGTTGGAAAGAGATGTGGTTTTGTTCAGTTTGTTATAAGGTTGACCTTATTTACTCAATTGGTCCATCGTTGACATGTATTTGTAAAAAGTATTGTTGTATTAGTTATTATGGCAATGAATTTTAGACAGTCTACTGAGCAAACGTTGTTAATGCTGCAAGGTGCATTGATTGGTGCACAGAATGTTCAGCTTTCGTGGGGTACAAGCCTGTCGAACAAGGAGACTCAGGTCATCTCTTGCACATTGTTTTTTCTTCCTGTCATGTTGTATGGTGTAGATGAAGTGGCTAATATTCTGATGTAAAAAATTCTCGGCCTCAATAGGAATCCATCCATCCAATGGGGCGTGCCTGTGGCTGCTTGTGCTGGTGGTTACTATGGTGGCTCTGGACAAGGTTATGAGGCTTAGGCTTATGGCAGTGAGTATGCACAACCCCAGGATCCTAACATGTATGGTTATGGTGCTTATGCTGGTTATCCAAATTACTATAAGCAACCAGCTGCATAGCAGCCACAGTAACAATAGGTGAAGCTCCTAGCTAATTAACGCCATTTGGAGTTGAAACAGTGAAAAAAAAACATCTCTACTAATAACAAATGTGTTCTCCACGTCCATCGCTTGCTACTTAGTGCAAATCTTGTCTTGGCTTGATCTAGGTATAAACGTGAAGATGTAAAGATACAGGCCTGGGAGAACCATGAGAAGAGAAAAGCTGAGACGAAGATGAAGAAAATGCAGGCGAGTTTCTAGATGCAATTGTTCAGATTACTTCTTGCTCATTAATTTGGGTGGGATAGTTGTTAAGTTCTCAGATTTTCAGTTCTGGTAGATTCGTGTTTGGTTAGTCGTTGCTGGATTGGATAGGCTATGCATCATCTAACTTGTTCTTTGTGCAACATGCCTAAGAATGCTACTCAGTTTGTATTCTTGTTGTACAGCTTGCACCCTACCATGTTGTTTAAGCAAATTGCTGCTCCATGTTTTCAGATACAAAGGATTACCAGAATTTCCTTGACTGTATGATACTAAGCCTTTCACTGGACGATAACGGTGCTTCCTTGACTGTATGAAGTCGTGAAATTATGTGCTCAACTGATTGCTGATGGGTTATCTTCATCTCTTGTAGCCTGATGTGTAGATTTTTGCGAGATTATGGTGATGTAAAATAGTACTGATAATGCGTGTCTGCACTCTGATGTCCCTAGCTGCTGTCTGAACGTTGTTGTTTAGCATTACCTCTATGGCCTATTCATATGCTCATATGGTGAGGAGTGAGGACAGGAGCTGTAGGTATGCCATCCGCCGAGCAGTAGAAATTAAAAGGTTGGCTGCACCAGAATCAGCATGCGCGGCGGTGGAGATCGAGCAGAGGTAATGCATGGTTGAAGGTTAGATGGTGGACTGGACACAGAGGCGGTCACGTCCAGATTTTGAATAAGTTTAGGTTAGGAGCAGTCGTGATCGAGGATGGTGTGAGTGAAAGCGGCAATGACGCATCGGGAGCCGAGAGGGTGGGTGCCAGTGGCGAAAGAGCGCAGTGAAGAAAATGAGAGGGGGAGAAGACTGGGCACGTGGAGAGAAAAGAAAACATGTACTACGCATTGTGCAGTAATATACTTTTTATTGATATTTATTTAAAACATTATTATTATTTTATCTCTCTTCCTCCCATGATAATAGTACTACTACTCTCACAGTAGCCTAGATCGTAGGAGTCATAGTAACGAAGTATGATAAAAAGACATGGCAAAGATATATACAGTAACATGAACGGGATAATTCAATCAGTATCGCTCTTAAAAGAGGTGGATCTAAACAATAGAACAACTACGTAACCTAGGTATGGAGCTCCCCTAAAGTAATCTAGATGATACGATTGTACATTCTCTGGGATTTAGAATTTTCTTTTCAGCTTAGTTTTGTCCTCTGTAGTTGTTCGCTATTTATTCGAGGTTTGGCATGTAGCACTGTTGCATTTTATGTTGGTCTCTACTCTTCTCACCAAAAGAAAAACAATGCTCAGTATGGTTTTTGCAAGCATGTCAAAAATCTATGTTTTCAGAACATTGGCATGACATGTTTTTTATGCTGAAAAGAACATACATACTGCAAATCAAAAGGTTTCTACTGAATTTCCGTAGCAAAGGTCAAGGACTTTTTTTCGTTGTTCTCAGTGCTATAGCTTTATCGATGCTTATTATTTCTATTCTATCGCTCCCCTTACACCGGAAACATTTTACCGAGAAAAAAAGGCTCAACAACTATCCTTTCCTAGAGGATTCAAATTTCGTTATGAATTGTGCTATTACAGGAAGTGGAGGCATGGACAATATCTTTTCACCCAGGAGGCTCAGCAGGCAGAACAGTTTTGGTAGCATAGGCACTCCTCTGACTCCAACTATGCAAGCCATTGCAGACGTCATGAGTTCGAAAACCACACCGGAAGCAACTATTTCCTCATTACAAGGCGAGATTTCCGAATCCAAGGCCAACTGTATGGCACTGATTTCTCAGGCAAGCAGCACTGAGGATCAAAACCGTGCCGAGGACATCAGGCAGCTTAGCGAAAAGCTCGAGAGCATGCAATCGTTGGTGACACAATTAAAGAACTTTGATCTGACTATCTGAGTTGTGCATGTTTTTTGTGTGTACAGTACACAAGGTCGTTCTGTTCAAACTCGGAAGTGGCAAATGCTGCTTCCTGGTGGCTGGTTGAGTTATTCGTTTGTGTACATTTAAGGGGGTGTGTAAAGATTGGGTGGAATAATCGGTTGATAGGCAGCTCGAGGAAATTTTGTAGGCAGCTGGTACCGGCAATATGCTTTGTAGCATGACATCATGATCAAACAGGTCACTAAGAAGAGTGCAGTGCCATTTATATCATTGTATGTATAAAATGTGCACAGAACGTTGCTTTTCGCGCACAAAAACTTTGTTCCTCCTGAGTCACTGAAGTGTTTCTTGCCATTGTGTCAACTATCGAATTGTTTCTTGCCGTGCCGTATTGTCAAATATTCAGTTTAGCCTCGTTCGCTTTATCAGGTAGTAAGGCGGCCCTGTTTGAATCTGTGTTTGAATCTCACGGGATAAACTTTAGTTTTTTACTGAACAATTTAGCCATATGAATTCAATTGCTAAAGTTTAGCTCTTTGGAGTGTTTGTACTACTCTAATAAAGTTTAGCATATTAGAATAAAAAGACACACATGCCCCTAATGCGGAGACAGAGAGAACGGGGTTGGAGGGTATGTGGTGGAAAATAGGGTTCTCTGGCCTACGTTTAACTCCTTTTAGCACCCATTGAGCAGCTTATGTGATAATAGGTGCTAAATTTTATCACAACACCATTAGACCTCCTGTTTAGATCATCAAATGACTAAAAGTAGCTAAAAAGCTGCTAAAGTTTATCTCGTGGAATTGAAACAGAGCCTAAGCCATTTTTGTCAGCAGTAGTGTCTTAGTGACTGCATAACTTAGATATTTTCATTTATGCGGTTCGTCCGTGATATATCGATATAATTAATGAGCACCCTAACCCTACAATATATTAACCCTACAATATATTAGCATTTTTAGAAGTCTTTACAATATATTAGCAAATGCAAGAAAAAAATTAAGAGCCTGTATTGGAACACGTTATTTTCTTAGGGTATATTTGGGAACACAATATTTTCTTAGTTCCAAGACAATAATATGTTATTTGATCATACCATGGTATTTTATACCAAAAATTGTTTGGGAACATATACAATAATTTTGTATTTTAAATCATGATTTTGACAATACTATGGTCGTGGTATTTTTTAGGGTCAGGCCAAATTTTTTTTTTGCTTGCACGTAGCTATAGTCTTCTCTTCTCCAAACAAGTCTTGGATTGGACTGATATAAATATACCATAGTTATATCATAACATCAATTAAAAACTATAGTATTATAAATTGTTGTTTTGAGAAATAAAGTTCTCAAACAAGCCCTAAAAAGCCAAGAAACAGTGAAAAAGGTCCGCCTAATATGAGCCAAAGCCCACATAGCAGGTTAGGTACTTGAACTGGACCCGAGGCCAGTGAAAACCCTATCCAGATCGAATCAGCCCGATACCCGGCCCAATCTAACGGATGGGTTACCCTTGCCCGCCCGCCCGCTGACCCAGCTCGATGTCCTAAGGCTCTCTTCAGCTTCTTTTAAAGGGTAAAGGGTAGATGGATGATAATTCTGCATGTTTTTGTTCTGCTCTTTATGTTACATTCAACGACTTCTCCATACTTCACGCTTGTATTTGTTGGGGGACAAACAGTAGGTGGCTACTTTTGCCTCTCTTTTCTTATTTTCTTGCTTCTTGGCTGCAATACCAGTCTCCCTCTACCTATCCAACTCCATGTTTAAGAAAGTATTGTCAATGTAAATTGTCTGTTTTCACCCTAACATATTGTCACAAAACATTGTAATCGTTGTGAACTAACATTTTATCAAATAATTGACATGCCGTAGCAACGCACGGGCACTATACTAGTTAAGGTAGAAATTTGATTTACAGCAATTAGTGGTATTTTTTTAGAGGTTAGAGGGGGGGGGAGAATGCAGAACAAGCACCACCAAGTCTTTTTGTCCATTGTAGAGTTGCCCAAACGGGCGGCCCGGCACGGGCCCGTTAGACCCGACACATAATCGGGCCGTGCCCGATCGGTCCACGTGCCGCAGACGCGGCCCAGGCACGGCACGCCGGCCTGGTAGCCGTGCCGGGCCGGCCCGTTTAACGTGTCCAGGTTCCCATTAAATCAGAAAAATGTCAAAAAAACTGTGTGGAATTGAGGTTTCGAATCCACGCCCTCCTTCTACACGACTGAGAGCACTATCCATAAGCGACTAACCACCAGAACTTAGTGTTTTTGTTGAAAATAGCAAATATAAAATCTTAATATATATATACTATATTTTTTAAAATAAAAAAATATAATCGTGCCGGGCCGGGCCGGCACTGCGGGCCGAGGCAGCGGCCCAAGCACGGCACGGCTGTCGTGCCGGGCCCGGCACGACACTATTAAATGGGCCGTGCTTCAGGCCTATGGGAGGAGATCGATGGCCACGCTAGAGAAGTAGAAACAGAACTAAATGAGGGACGGTGGCGCATCATTCTTGTCCAGAACAGGGTCGAGATGACTGACGCGCCAGCGCTCATAGTTCTAAATGAAGCATTCGCTTGACCGAAATCTATGCGGCGCAGAGACCGCCCGCGCCCTATGCTTGCTCCGGAGCTCTCGTTCGTCCCTGGCGCCCGCGGCTTCTCCGTAAGCGTAGCCATCCATCACCTGCTATCCCCGATGCGAGCCTCGTCTATTTACTCGCTCGCCCGAGCGGAGGCGAGAAGCGATTGGGATCGGGAGGCGAGAGTGCGTGCGTGCAGCCACAGGCAGGCGTCGGCACCATGTCTTCTTTCACCGGCACGCAGGACAAGTGCGCGGAGTGCGACAAGACCGTCCACTTCATCGACCTCCTCACGGCCGACGGCGTCACCTACCATAAGACATGCTTCAAGTGCAGCCACTGCAAAGGGATCCTCTCGGTACGTCGTGCCGTACGTGCGTGCATCCAAATGCCATGTCTGCATGCCATGGGAAAGAAGAAAAAAACGGCCGAGTTAAAGAGTTTCTGACGCTGCAAATAAACCGTTTGATGGCCGCCTGCAGATGTGCAGCTACTCTTCCATGGACGGTGTGCTGTACTGCAAGACCCACTTCGAGCAGCTCTTCAAGGAGACCGGGAGCTTCTCCAAGAACTTCACGCCAGGTAATGTAGCTACGCTACGACGTGGGCGTGGCGTTCAGTTCCCACAGCAGTGTGTGCTCTGTCTGAAAGCTTTCTTGTGTGCTTCATTCAGGTGGCAAGTCTTCAGACAAGGGTGAACTGGTACATACAGCCTAGCCTCACGGAAACTAGTATCTCGTCGTGATTGTTTCTGGGATGTCTTGGTTTCTATATTGTAGTAATAACTGGATCATTGTTTGCCAAACAAACTGTTGGAATCCATTTGCACTTTGCAGACAAGGGCCCCCAGCAAGCTATCATCTGCGTTTTCTGGTACTCAGGATAAGTGTGCAGCTTGCCAGAAAACAGTGTACCCGCTGGAGAAGGTACAGAAATGATGATCTTTAAGAACTTCCCAAGACCTAATAACACGAACCTGACACACTCGTGGGAAACATTAATAACGATCAATAATTTCTCTTCCCCAACTAATAACTAGATTCTAATGGCAGCGTATGTAGTAATGCTAACAAAATTGTTCTCTTCTTCAGTTAACTCTGGAAGGCGAGTCCTACCACAAGAGCTGCTTCAAGTGCTCGCACGGGGGCTGCATCCTCACCACCTCCTCCTACGCCGCGCTCAACGGCGTTCTGTACTGCAAGATCCACTTCGCGCAGCTGTTCATGGAGAAGGGGAGCTACAGCCACATGATGAAGAAGAGCCCGTCCCAGGATACGCTGCCGGACATGGCAGCCGACGAGCAACCGCCGGAACCGGCGCCACCGCAAGACGGGGAAGGAGAGGACAACTAGGAGGAAGGGACCGCCACCAATATATATCACACACACACACACACACTCACACATTCTCACACTCAAGTCTGCGTTTGCCATTTTTCTTTTCTTTTTCTCTACGACTTCGTTATTCCCTCCTTTCATCTATCTCTCCGTGAACTCGGTTTGTCGTCCAGCTGGCTGTAAGTGTACCAGATGCCTTCGTTACGTCTGATGAGGCTCATGACAATGGCGATTTTGGCATGGAGTTGTGTTAGCCTCGCGGAAAAACTGTAACTGTGTAAGCAGAACTGCTATATATTGTTCCTAACAATGTTGTCCTTAATCCTGGTGAGCTGTTTTCTGTCATCGCAACGGGGGCAAACTGGCGCCGTCTTCAGCGGTGTATTCACCGGGTGTCGAAGTTGATCGGTCCTGCAAAATTAAAGCCAGGGTGCACGATGTTGGTGCGCAACTCCGGGTGCGCCTTCGCCAGTATCTTCAGTCGTATAGCCAGAGGCTTGGATGCCTTGTAGGCCAGGTACTCAGAATCGGCATGCCATCCATGCACGAGATTTCAGCTGCCCGTTCTTGTAGTCTTTCAGGAACAACTCCGACATCTCATCTAGTAGCCTCTCTACCGTCAGGTTGTCGACATCGTTTAGCTCTTGCTTAAGATCTGTTGTTCATTTAAGGGAATTTTCCCTTTATTTTCTTTATGGAAAATAGAAGAAATGAATAAGAAAAAAAAAGGAAGGAAAGGCCAGCCGAGCTGGGCCACTTCAAGGGCCATGGGCCGAGCAGCCCAGCCGGCTGGCGTGGGAGAGCAGCCAGGGATCGAGCGGCCAGGAAGAGGTGGCCGAACGGCCAATGGCCAGAGCGAGAGAGAGATGGGCGACTCGGCAGCAGCCGAGTGAATGGCGGCGGCGGTGGTTTCAACGGCTGCTCCGTTCTCTACGGCTGGTTCGGCCAAGGCTCATGCGGATCCGGTTGTTATCCTCCTCTCCTATGCTCCTTAAGTATGGAGACAAGCCCCTGGCCATTCTCTCTCGGTAAAAAATAAAAACGCAGTTCCCTGTTTCTCTTCCTCCTCACGATTCCAGTCTCGGTGCAAATCGATCCCTTCGATTCTTGGTGTTCTGGTATTCGTCTTGTTGGTGGAAGAGAGTGGAGGTGGTGCTGTGCACGTGCTGTGCGGCATTAGTGTGTTGCTGTGCAGTTCCAGTGCGCCTGTGTGGTGCTCTGTATGCTCTGATTGTTGTCCACCGTGGCCTGGTGCTTGGGCTCCCTGCTGCGCGGTGTTCGTCTTCTCGGGCTGGTGCCGTGGACGTCTCCTTCGGCTCCGGCAGCGGCTCTAGTATCTCCGTCAACCTCCCGCCGTGCAGGCCCGGACGTGGGCGGCGGAATTGGTTTTCTGGGACAGAACTTCGTGTTCGCTGAGCTGGTCTTCCCACGTAGACAATCTACGTGCTGTGAGTTACCCGTTGCCTCACTTTATTTATTGAGTAATTTTGTGCAATCTGCTAGTATTATTTATTTGGGTGTGATTGCACAATTTGTGGGCGGATTAAATGCTCGATGATGATAGCGGTGTAGTGAGACAACGTGACAGTCTGGGTTTTAGTGTGTTGTTAATTTTCAGCATTGATATTATTTGTGCCTAGTCATCTTTTACTATTGTGCAGGCTGATTATTTAAGTTCACTATTATTCCTTAATTTTTGTGCACACTGTTTTGATCTTGATATTCATGCTTGATTTCTAGGCTCATAATATTTGATCTAAAACCCTGATTTGGTAAGATAGGACTGTCACGTTAGTCGAGGATCTTTGATCACCCTTTAGCGTTGGAGGGCTGTTTATTGCAGCAACCCGCTATTTTGAGAGCAATATTTTAATTTAAACAATCATGTTTATTTGTTTGATCTGCCTTCTTCATCTACTAGCCATGTTTAATTTGCAAATGGATTTGAGTAGCTATATTACATGTTTTCATGTTCTAGAATTGCTACTGTTCATTGCTGTTATAATTACATATGACATTTATCTGAGTGATATGCTTGTTTTATTCGGAATTAGTATATTTAATATATTTAAATATGAAGGAAACATGTCACTTATTTCTCTAATATTACAACAATCCAGAAAACCAATTCCGTATTATGGCCTCCAGTTCTGATGTCATTAAGCCTGAAGCGTTCGACGGCGCAAGCTTTAAACGCTGGCAGATTAAGACTCGCATGTGGCTCACTGACCTAAAATTATTTTGGGTAGTGACGTCGGCTGTTCCCCAGGCTGCATCAGATGATGCTGATGATGCAGCGAAGGCCGCCGCACTAGCGGAGAAGGCCAAGTGGGACGAAGCCAATGAGGCATGCTTGTCTCGTCTGCTGAACGTCTTGTCGAACCGCTTATTTGACGTGTACTCTCGTTTCACCTCCGCCAAGGGTCTATGGACTGAACTTGAGAACGAGTTCTCTGAAGTTGACAATGGCAATGAGTCATTCACAACGGAAAACTACCTCAACTATAAAATGGTTGAGGGAAGGTCTGTTATGGAGCAGCTACAGGAGATTCAACTCCTTGTTAGGGACTTGGTCCAATATGGCTGCGTCCTACCAGACAGTTTTCAGGTGAATTCAATACTGGCAAAGCTCCCGCCTTCTTGGCGAGACTTTGTGACTTCACGCCGCCACATGAAGAAGCAAATGACTCTCACTGAGTTGTCAGCTGCGATAAATGTGGAAGAGCGTGCAAGGTCCAGTAACAAGCCATCCCAGCAACTTCAGGCTCACGTTGTTGAGAAGGGTGGAGATAGAAAATTCCAGAAGAAGAAGAACTCTCCACAGAAGAATATGAACCAACCTAAGTCCAAAAAGATGAAGAAGAAAAAGGAGGACTTTATCTGCTACGTTTGTGGTGTCTCCGGGCATACAGCTCGGAGGTGCAAACTTAGGAAGGGAAAAGGTCCTCCACCTCAGTGCAAAGAAGGGAACGTGGTGGTTAACTCCACCCCAGGGTATGCACTTCAGGCCTTTATGGCAAGTCCATCAGATGACTGGTGGATGGATTCCGGTGCTACTGTTCATATTTGTGCTGATCGATCCATGTTCTCTTCATTCCAGGGATTCAACAGCGCACCGGTCTTGATGGGAAATGGTGTTCCGGCAGCAGTTCGAGGTACTGGACAGGTCTACCTGAAGTTAACTTCAGGAAAGACACTCGTGCTGAAGGACGTACTCTATGTGCCCTCGATGAGCCGGAACCTCATTTCAGTGTCGCTGCTATGTCGACAGGGTCTCAAATTAGTGTTTGAGTCTAATAAAGTGGTCCTGTCTAAGTTTGGTACTTTTGTTGGAAAGTCATATGAGTCAGGCGGTTTGTTCCGTCTTTCTGTTTTGAACAATCATTCTTCTTACCATGTTAATGTGGTCTGTAATAACGATTCCATTAATAATATATGGCATTCCCGTTTGTGTCATGTGAATTTTGAGGCCATTAAGAGATTAAGTGACATGTCTTTAATTCCTGAATATACACATGTTAAAGGTGTAAAATGTGGTATTTGTGTGCAAGCTAAGCAGCCTAGAAAACCGTTTCATACGGTTGAAGGCAGAAGTACCACTCCTTTAGAACTAATTCACTCAGATATCTGTGAGATGAATGGTATAATCACAAAAGGCGGTAAAAGATACTTTCTTACCTTGATAGATGATGCTACCAGGTTCTGTTATATTTACTTACTCAGAACTAAAGATGAGGCACTAGAACACTTTAAGATCTATAAGACTGAAGTTGAAAACCAGTTAGACAAGAAAATTAAAAGGCTCCGGTCTGATAGAGGAGGTGAATACCTTTCCAACCTTTTTGATGAGTACTGCAAAGAGTGTGGAATCATTCATGAAACCACTGCTCCATATTCACCTCAGTCAAATGGGGTAGCTGAAAGGAAGAACCGAACGGTGTGTGACTTAGCTAATGCTTTGTTGCAAAGTTCGGGGATGCCTGACATATAGTGGGGCGAGGCAGTACTCACAGTATGCTATGTCCTGAACAGGGTACCGCCTCGCAACCGTGAGGCCACACCCTATGAAGGATTTAAAGGAAGGAAGCCAGATCTTTCGCATCTTCGAACTTGGGGCTGCCTTGCAAAGGTGAATGTCCCGTTGCCGAAGAAGAGAAAGTTAGGCCCTAAGACCGTAGACTGTGTCTTCCTGGGTTATGCACATAACAGTGCAGCTTATAGATTTCTAGTGGTCCATTCCGAGACAAGCGAAGTTGCTATAAATGTAATAATGGAGTCTCGGGATGTGACATTCTTTGAGAGCATCTTCCCTATGCGGGATAAGGAAGTAGTAGCCCCAGATGGTCCATCTCGGACATATTCTCTGCCCTCGAGTGTCAATTACCAGACTCCAGATTTGGAGTTAAGGAGGAGTAAGAGACAAAGGACTGAAAAGTCTCTGGGTGATGATTATATTATCTATCTAGTGGATGAAGAACCACGCTCCCTCACAGAGGCATATACATCTCCGGATGCAGAGTACTGGAGGGAGGCTGTCCGTAGCGAGATGAATTCAATCATCTCGAACGGAACTTGGGAGATAACTGATCTCCCAGCTGGTTGCAAGCCTGTGGGCTGTAAATGGATCTTTAGGAGGAAGAGGAGACCCGATGGTACTATTGAAAAGTACAAGGCCCGTCTTGTGGCTAAGGGTTTTACTCAAAAGAAAGAGGAGGATTATTTTGATACTTATTCTCTGGTGGCTCGATTGCCCACAATCCGTGTGCTTATAGCGCTGGCAGCTGCGTATAAACTTCTTGTTCATCAAATGGACGTAAAGACAGCATTCCTAAATGGAGAGCTGGAAGAGGAAATTTATATGCAGCAACCAGAAGGATTTGTGGTTAAAGGACAAGAGAGCAAAGTGTGTCGCTTGATTAAATCCTTATACGGTCTTAAGCAAGCTCCCAGACAATGGCATGAGAAGTTTAATAATACTCTGACCACTGCCGGGTTTTGTGTAAACGAAGCCGACAAGTGTGTATTATCGCTTCTCTGGGGGCAAAGGTGTCATCATGTGTTTATACGTTGATGACATATTGATATTTGGGACCGATTTGGAGGCTATCATGGAGACAAAATTATTCCTCTCCAAGAACTTTGATATGAAGGACTTGGGTGAAGCTGATGTTATACTGAACATCAAGCTGATAAAGGGTGAGGATGGGATTACTTTGTCACAATCCCATTATGTGGAAAAGGTCCTGACTCGCTTTGGACATATGGACTGTAAACCAGTCACCACGCCCTATGATCCATCCTACACGCTCAGTAAATATGAAGGCGAGCCTGTGAACCAGCTACTATATTCGCAGATCATCGAATCTCTCATGTACCTGAGCAGTGCAACTAGACTAGGGATGGCAATCGAGTGGGTAGAACGCGGATATATGGTTCGCGTATCCATACCCACGAGATAAAACCATACCCATACCCATACCCATTTACGCTCGTGGGTACGGATCTGTATCCGTACCCGTAACCGCCGGATATCCGTTATCCAACGGATATCCGTTACCCGCCCGCCCACTAAAATTTCAGCAAGTAATCTTTTCAAATCCCTACAAGCAATCTGTCCAAAACTCTAAATTGAAACACTAATTTATCCAAGCAACTTTAATTTACCAGAGAAGACTCGACGCTCGGCGGTGGCAGGGCGGCTCGGACGGTGGCTCGGCTGCTTGGCGGCGCCCTGTGCTCGGCGGCGGCTCGGCTGCTCGGCGGCACCCTGTGCTCGGCGGCTTGCTGCTCGCTGCAGCCCTGCACAAGCACGACTGGAACTTCAAGCTTGGCGGCTGGCTAGGGTTAGAAACTTGGAGTTGGAGACCGACTGAGTGACTGACCGCCGAGAGCCCGAGAGGCCAAGACCAAGAGTCCAAGACCGCACGGGCAGGGCGCAGGCTGTTGATCGCTTGGATGTTGGATTGGATTTGGCCTCTGGTCGTAGCCTCCTGGCCTCCTGGGCCGTAGGCGGCACTGCGACAGGCCGCTTGGACTTGGACGTTGGACTGCTGGTCACTGTTTGGGTCCACATGTCATATGTCCATCGGGTGACGGATATGGATAGCAGATATCCATACCCACAAAATTATTATCCGTGGATACCATATAATACCCATACCCGTACCCGCGGATATAAAACTCCACCATATCCATACCCAACGGGTAAATAACCGCGGTTATTTACCCATACCCGTACCCATTGCCATCCCTAAACTAGACCAGATATCTCATATGCAGTATGCAGACTGGCTCGTTATTCGGCCAGTCCAGGAGATAGACACTGGGTAGCCTTGTACAGAGTGCTTCGGTATTTGAAGGGAGCGATGAATCTTGGTATTAAATATACCGGATTTCCATCAGTACTTGAAGGATTCAGTGATGCAAACTGGATCTCTGACTCGGATCAAATGAAGTCTACAAGTGGCTATGTGTTCACTTTAGCTGGTGGGGCCGTGTCATGGAGATCGTCTAAACAATCAGTGTCGACACGTTCCACCAAGGAGGCTGAATTAGTTGCACTTGATTCAGCAGCATTGGAGGCTGAATGGTTGAGAGACCTATTGTCAGACCTTCCAATGCTAGCAAAGCCGATACCGGCTGTCCTAGTATACTGTGACAACACTTCTGTGTTGCTGAAAGTGAACAGTAGAAAGGACAACCAAAAATCCTCGAGGCATATCAGAAGACGACTTGATTCATGTCGGCATGCTAGAGAGACGGGTGTAATAACCGTAGATTACATCAAGTCTGAAAGGAACCTTGCTGATCCTTTCACCAAAGGGCTGGCTCAAAAGCCAATCCAAGCAGCGTGCATGGGAATGGGACTCGTACCCTGTTAGCGGTTTCAACTGCGGATAACTGTCCTGTGTGACCGGAGGTCCCGAGATCCAGGCTCCAGGAAACGAAGCACTGTGAAACCAAGAGCACAACAAAACAAAGAGTCTCATGAGCTGCTGTGCTCTTTCTGTATGGCAGGTTGAGCAATATGCTCTTAATGAAGTCAATGCTATAAGCAGGGAAATTGTCCTACAGAATTTCCTTAATGATTTCACCTATATGAGCTGACTGTGGGGTCGCAGTCCGGGAGAGAATGGGGTTATCTCTCTAGTGAGCTCATGAATAGATATCAAAGGGCATGACCGTAACGCCCTGCCCCGTAAGAGAAGCAGATAATCTGCCTAGTACTATGTGCCTTTTGTGCGAAGACTCTCACACTAGGGTTTGTGGATCAAGGCGTAGTCCTCCGCTTACTCGTGCAGGGTTGGAACACACTGGGATAGGCTTTGGTTCAAACCTAACAAGTACCTCTGCCGAAAAGTAGTATATAAACAGTACGGGAGCTCAATGACATTGATCAGAAAATAAGAGTGAAAATGGTGGGGATTGTTGTTCATTTAAGGGAATTTTCCCTTTATTTTCTTTATGGAAAATAGAAGAAATGAATAAGAAAAAAAAAGGAAGGAAAGGCCAGCCGAGCTGGGCCACTTCAAGGGCCATGGGCCGAGCAGCCCAGCCGGCCGGCGTGGGAGAGCAGCCAGGGATCGAGCGGCCAGGAAGAGGTGGCCGAACGGCCAATGGCCAGAGCGAGAGAGAGATGGGCGACTCGGCAGCAGCCGAGTGAATGGCGGCGGCGGTGGTTTCAACGGCTGCTCCGTTCTCTACGGCTGGTTCGGCCAAGGCTCATGCGGATCCGGTTGTTATCCTCCTCTCCTATGCTCCTTAAGTATGGAGACAAGCCCCTGGCCATTCTCTCTCGGTAAAAAATAAAAACGCAGTTCCCTGTTTCTCTTCCTCCTCACGATTCCAGTCTCGGTGCAAATCGATCCCTTCGATTCTTGGTGTTCTGGTATTCGTCTTGTTGGTGGAAGAGAGTGGAGGTGGTGCTGTGCACGTGCTGTGCGGCATTAGTGTGTTGCTGTGCAGTTCCAGTGCGCCTGTGTGGTGCTCTGTATGCTCTGATTGTTGTCCACCGTGGCCTGGTGCTTGGGCTCCCTGCTGCGCGGTGTTCGTCTTCTCGGGCTGGTGCCGTGGACGTCTCCCTCGGCTCCGGCAGCGGCTCTAGTATCTCCGTCAACCTCCCGCCGTGCAGGCCCGGACGTGGGCGGCGGAATTGGTTTTCTAGGACAGAACTTCGTGTTCGCTGAGCTGGTCTTCCCACGTAGACAATCTACGTGCTGTGAGTTACCCGTTGCCTCACTTTATTTATTGAGTAATTTTGTGCAATCTGCTAGTATTATTTATTTGGGTGTGATTGCACAATTTGTGGGCGGATTAAATGCTCGATGATGATAGCGGTGTAGTGAGACAACGTGACAGTCTGGGTTTTAGTGTGTTGTTAATTTTCAGCATTGATATTATTTGTGCCTAGTCATCTTTTACTATTGTGCAGGCTGATTATTTAAGTTCACTATTATTCCTTAATTTTTGTGCACACTGTTTTGATCTTGATATTCATGCTTGATTTCTAGGCTCATAATATTTGATCTAAAACCCTGATTTGGTAAGATAGGACTGTCACGTTAGTCGAGGATCTTTGATCACCCTTTAGCGTTGGAGGGCTGTTTATTGCAGCAACCCGCTATTTTGAGAGCAATATTTTAATTTAAACAATCATGTTTATTTGTTTGATCTGCCTTCTTCATCTACTAGCCATGTTTAATTTGCAAATGGATTTGAGTAGCTATATTACATGTTTTCATGTTCTAGAATTGCTACTGTTCATTGCTGTTATAATTACATATGGCATTTATCTGAGTGATATGCTTGTTTTATTCGGAATTAGTATATTTAATATATTTAAATATGAAGGAAACATGTCACTTATTTCTCTAATATTACAACAAGATCTTCACCATTAGAATACTGGAAAGTGGAAACGAAAGAAATTGGATAACGAATATTGTAATGTAGTTCCTTCTGAGGATTAGTGCCTATTGTTAATCTGTTGTTCAGAACTTCATTTAGGCATACCTGGAGTAGTCCGTAGTTGGATGACACGTTGAGGAGCCGCGTCCGTCAGAGGAGTTCAGAAAGATTGGGAGAGGTGCTTCGGCCACATATTTGGTGGCGGAAGTAGTTTATTTTCTGGCATTCTCTTGCTTCCTCGTAGCTCCCCGTGGAGTGCTTCACCAACCATTAATTTTGGCCTGTTTCATGCACTGTGCTAGGCATACTTTACCATTTCAGCTCAAATTTCAAACGATGAATTGCTACATCTAATTTTATTTAATCTTGTCTAATTTTTTAAAGATAAAAGAGAAGATAAAGAAATTCAGTACATGCCTCATGCAAATGATCTAGATTTTTCTAAACGGTAGGTTGTTGCATCTTTAGACTTTTGGAGAAGCTTATCTATTTTCTATATCCTATTTAAGTGTTTGTGACTAGAGTCGAGACATTTATGGTTCTTATGTTTGAACTTATCAATTACTATCCCCTTGTGCATGTAACTCTAAAGGCTATATATATATATATATATATATATATATATAGGCTTTCAATAGTTAAAGAAAGCCCAGGTCGATCATCCCTGCAACCTGGTTTAATCCAGCACATCGACTGGACCAGGCTGTCGGTTGCATCACCCGCGCCTACGTCTGTGCGCGCAAAAAAGGAATGCATGCATGAGTCAAACATGTCCCCTTGCATGCGCATAAATTTAGGAAAGATATGTGTGACGGTTTCTATTTTTAAATGCTTTATTTTCTCCATAAATTTAGAATCGCTGCAACAGCCATGCAACTAGACTCGTAAGGACCTTAGAAAAGATATGTGTGACGGTTTCTATTTTTAAATGCTTTATTTTCTCCATAAATTTAGGATCGCTGCAACAGTCATGCAACTAGACTCGTAAAGACCATTTTATGATCTATACTGCTACTAAATATGCTACCCTATGTAGATAATTATGCAATTCGGTATACTGCGTAAAAATCTGTTACCAGCTGCATGCACACGAATTTATAATGAAAATAATATGCAATGAAAGGAAATAAATTGCACGCATAGAAATAAAAAATCGTATTTAATGTTTTATTTTCTTCATAAATATAGGATCCCTCCAACAGCCATGCAGCTAAACACATTAAATCTAGTTTATGGTATATATTGATATAAATTATACAACATGGTGTAGCTATTTATGCAATTCTTTATACTGCGTAAAAAATCTGGCATGTTGTTCACTGGTGGACGCATCTCCGGGTTGGAGCGTAATAACCTTAAGTTTTGAGCATAAAATCCTTCAATTATAAGCGTAAATACCGAGCCAATGTGAGAGGTTGATAGCTCTAGTAGGTTGTTATTACGATCCTATTTTTATGGTAGATCCGAAAAACATGGCAGCCGCATGCATGCGGTTATACAGATCCAAAAATTATGGCAAAATGCATGCATGAGTCAAACACGTTCCCTTGCATGTGCGTAAATTTAGGAAAGATATGTGTGGCGGTTTCTATTTTAAATGCTTTATTTTCTTCCATAAATTTAGGATCGCTGCAATTGTGTAGATAATTATGCAATTCGGTATACTGCGTAAAAATCTGTTATCAACTGCATGCACACGAATTTATGATGGAAAGATTATGCAATGAAAGTAAATGAATTTCATAATAGAAACAAAAAATCGCACCTAATGTTTTATTTTCTTCGTAAATATAGGATCCCTCCAACAGCCATGCAGCTAAACGTATTAGAACTAGTTTATGATATATACTGATACAAAGTATACTACACGGTGTAGGTATTTATGCAATTCGTTACACTGCGTAAAAAATCTGGCATGTTGTTCACTGGTGGACGCATCTCCGGTGGAGCGTAAAAACCTTAAGTTTTAAGCATAAAATCTCTCAATTATAAGCGTAAATACCGAGTCAATGTGATAGGTTGATAGCTCTAGTAGGTTGTTATTACTATCCTATTTTTATGACATATCCGGAAACATGGCAGACGCATGCATGCGATTTCTATTTTTATATAAATCCAAAAATTATGGCAAAAATCGTGGGAGTTTCCATTGCATGCGCGCAAATTAGGAACAACATAAATCAAGGAATTGCCTTTCCAATGTGCATGCAGTAAACTGATATACAAACTTCGTGTTTAAGCATAAAATCGTACAGTTTTTGGCGTAAATAATACATGTGGTAGGCATAAAACACAATAATCAAAAAGAAAACTGCGCCGGATCGGAGGATGTCACACGCGATCATCGCTGCACGTATCTCGGGCCTTCCGTGACGCCGCTCGCTCAAACATCGCGCCTCATGCGTCGCCGTCGCTACTCGCACGTCGACGGGTGTCGCTTGCTCGCCGGCCTTGGAAGTGCCGCCTCCTCGGGACCTCGGGGACGCCGTCGCTTGCCCGCACAAGGGCCCCGCTGTCGCTCGCCCTCTGGATCAGGGAGCCGCCACCACATACGTGGGAACCGCCGCCACTACTCCAGATCGAGGAACCTCCGCCACCGTGCGTCGAGGTCATGGAGTTGCGACCACCGGCTGGGGATCCACCGCCGCACGCTCTGGGGCAACCGCCGTCGTCGCACGCGGCGTCGCTAATTAATCCGGGTGGAGCGTAAAAAACTGAACCCTAGCACTCCGGGTCCTGTTTTATAGACGTCCGGATGTGGTCCGGCTTGACCGGATTGCACCGTCCGGCCTAGGCTTTCTCTAGTTATTGGAAGCCCATAGCTCCTAATATATAAACTAATATATATATATATATATATATATATATAATGTTATTGTAAGGCCATAGTGTATTTGTAACGTTGAGTTGGACATTTGTAATGGTTAGATGTGTTAGTATTCCTGATTTTAATTATCCGTTGTCGGTCGTTACCCATGTGTTCCCGATCGACTGTATCGTTTAACATTACTTTCGGTTTCGTTTTTCTGACTGACGATATTGTTACCATTCTTATTTTGGATTAAAATATGAAATTAAAAGTGGTTCGGCGGTTTTTCGTCCGTTTTCATCCTCGTCCCTGTTGGAAATATTTTGTGAAAAACTCATTCCTTTTAGAACAATATTTAGATGCAAATTTAAATTGATTATACCAAATCAATATAATCTGAAAAGATAAGATTTGAAATTATAAGAGATGTCTTGATATTTTATAATGGGATATACAATGAGTTTTTAGTATAATTTAAATATGCCAATGAACTAATTTAGCTCGAGCGAAGTTTGCGGAGCGCGTACGCGACAAATGGCGACAGAGAATGGTTCCTCCTATCTCCACAAACGAGGACTAAAATTTTCATGGTTTGATTCTCGTAAGGACTAAATTAGTCCAGTCCTAGAATAATTTTATTTTACGAGGGAAATTAGTTAATTTTTCCTTGAAAAATAAAATTACTAAACTAGTTCTTAAGAGCTAATTTGATAACTCTATTTTTTTAGGGATCCTAATTTTTAAAAGGAAAAATAAACTAATTTCACTTGAGAAAATATAAATCACTTTAAAAAGCAGCATTATTTTCGGTGAAAATAGAGAATCGGGTTTCCACTGTCATGTAAGGTAGTGTTTGAATGGATGGATGAGGAAGGATGAAGAGGGATGAGGTGGAATCATTCAAACATGACCCATGTTTGGTTTGGAGACCCAGAGTCAGGGTCAAGGAATATTCTTAAAAACAGTGAATGAGGTCATCCCTCAAAAAATAAGGGACGGAGTCAACCCAGGATTGGTCCCGTCCCATCACTCGTTGACACCGAACCAAACACATCATAAGTTCCACCGGCTCACCGTTGGCAGTATGCGACGACCCGCGTGCGGCAACAAATTTGCGACCAGTTCGTGAACTGCGAACAATCGCGACCGTTGAGCACCAATGCCCACTGACCCTCACTGTCACTGGTACGGGCGAAAACTCTGCAACGGATTAACCCAAATTAGCGAACACACTACTATCCAACTTCCAACAGTGGATCACAATGCGTCTGATTGGTTTACTGGGCTTGCACACCTAGTCCCACGCGAGCCTGACCAGTTAGGTACGGCTATTTCTGGCGTATGTGTAAATGCAGGTAAATAGCCTTGTCGGCGTTTCGAGACCGGGGGGTCCCCGAGCCGACGAGTGAAGTGTCGCCGCATGCCCCAGCCCAGATGGGTCGACGCGAGGCCGAGCGCGAAGGGGGGAAAGCGAGGAGGCAGGAGATGGGTCGTGAGAGAGGTGGAAATCCCGCGGCCTTCGTGTTCGTCCCGCGCCCAGGTCGGGTGCGCTTGCAGTAGGGGGTTACAAGCGTCCACACGGGGGGAGGAGCGAGCGGCCTCACGCGAGCGCCCGTCTCGTCCTCGTTCCCGCGCGGCCGACCCTCTCTAAGAGGGCCCTGGTCCTTCCTTTTATAGGCATAAGGAAAGGATCCAGATGTACAATGGGGGGTGTAGCAGAGTGCTACGTGTCTAGCGGAGGAGAGCTAGTGCCCTAAGTACACGCCATCGTGGCGGCCGGAGAGATTTTGGCACCCGGTTCGTGTGATGTCGTGGCCGTCGAAGGAGCGCTGGAGCCTGGTGGAGGGACAGCTGTCGGGGCCATCGAGTCCTTGCTGACGTCCTCTTGCTTCCGTAAGGGGGCCAAGAGTCGCCATCGTCAGGGAGCGTGCGGGACGCCATCATCGCCTATCTGGTGGAGCGAGTCAGATGGGACGCCGGTCTTGTTCCCCGTAGCCTGAGTCAGCTTGGAGTAGGGTAATGATGGCGCCTCCTGTTGATGTGGCCGGTCCGCGCCCTGGGTTGGGCGATGTGGATGCTCCTCCGAGGTCGAGGTCGAGTCCGTCTTCCGTGGCCGAGGCTGAGTCCGAGCCCCCGGGTCGGGCGAGGCGGAGTTCGTCGTCTTCTAGGGCTGAGCCCGAGTCCGAGCCCTGGGTCGGGCGGAGCGGAGTTCGCCGTCTTCCGGGGCTTAGCCCGAGTCCGAGCCCTGGGTCGGACGGAGCGGAGTTCGCCGTCTTCCGGGGCTTAGCCCGAGTCCGAGCCCTGGGTCGGGCGGAGCGGAGTTCGCCGTCTTCCGGGGCTTAGCCCGAGTCCGAGCCCTGGGTCGGGCGGAGCGGAGTTCGTCGTCTTCCGGGGCTTAGCCCGAGTCCGAGCCCTGGGTCGGGGCGGAGCGGAGTTCGCCGTCTTCCGGGGCTTAGCCCGAGTCCGAGCCCTGGGTCGGGCGGAGCTTCCTATGGCGTGCGGCCGGGCCTGACTGCCTGTCAGCCTCACTCTGTCAAGTGGCACCGCAGTCGGAGTGGCGCAGGCGGCGCTGTCTTTCTATCAGACTGGTTAGTGGAGCGGTGAAGTGACGGTGGTCGCTTCGGCTCTGTCAGCTGAGGGGCACGCGTCAGGATAAAGGTGTCAGGCCACCTTTGCATTAAATGCTCCTGCGATTTGGTCGGGGTTGCTTCTTGGCGAAGACAGGGCCTCGGGCGAGCCGGAGATCCTTCAGGGTCGGTTGCCCTTGTCCGAGGCTAGGCCCGGGCGAGGCGTGATCGAGTCCTTCGAATGGGCTGATCCCTGACTTGATCGCACCCATCAGGCCTTTGCAGCTTTATGCTGATGGGGGTTACCAGCTGAGAATTAGGAGCCTTGAGGGTACCCCTAATTATGGTCCCTGACAGTAGCCCCCGAGCCTCGAAGGGAGTGTTAGCACTCGCTTGGAGGCTTTCGTCGCACTTTTTTGCAAGGGGACCAGCCTTTCTCGGTTGCGTTTTTGTTCCGGTGGGTGCGCGCGAGCGCACCCGCCGGGTGTAGCCCCCGAGGCCTCGGAGGAGTGGTTTGACTCCTCCGAGGTCTTAACGCCTCGCGCAATGCTTCGGCTGGTCTGGTCGTTCCCTCATGCGAGCTGGCCATAGCCTGGGTGTACGGTCGGGTCCCAAGTTCTCGGGCTGGTATTGTTGACGCTGTCAACGGTCTGGCCGGAGCCGGGTTTGCGAGAGCAGCCCCCGAGCCTCTGCACAGGGCGAGAGGGCGATCAGGGACATACTCGACTTCTTTATATACGCCCCTGCGTCGCCTTTCTGCAAGGAGGAGGGGGGAGAGCGCCATGTTGCCCTCGGTGGGCGCCGAACATGGTGTCTCCGGTGAGCTGCAAGCGGGTGATCCGAGCGGACGCCCGTGCCCCATTCGTTAGGGGTCGGCTAGGGGCCTAGAGGCGCGCCCAAAAGTACCTGCGGGTGATCTGCCAGACCCGGTCCCCTGGTGACGGGGTCCGAGGGTTCGACGCCTCCCTCTGATGGGATTCTGTTACAAGATCGTTCCCGCTGGTCTCGGAAATGTCCTAGGGTACCTCGGGAGCGCAGCCCGAGCCTCGGTTATGTATCGAACGTACCCATGGTCATCCCTCGCTCTGTGTCTGAGGCGGCTGTGAACCCTTCGGGGGCCAGCCTTCGAACCCCTGATCAGTAGTGGGCGCGGAGCCCGAGTAGCCTGAGGCGGCCGTTGAACCCTTCCGAGGGGCCAGCCTTTGAACCTCTGACCAGTAGTGGGTGTGGAGCCCACGTGCTCTGAGGCGGCTGTTGAACCCTTCCGAGGGGCCAGCCTTCGAACCTCTGATCAGTAGGGAGGCTCGGAGTCTGGTTCCTTCACAGGGAAGGATCCTTTCCGGGGTATCCCCCTTTCCCGGTCCCTATTGCAAGAGAGAGAAAGAGGAAAAAAGGAAAAGGATACGAAATCGAACGACGCGGCGTACCTTTTTTGATGTGGTCGTTATGGCGAAGGCGAAGCGTCGCTTGCTTCTCCTGCCAGAGGCGCCGCCTGTCCTGCCGTGGAGTTAATGCGACGGGGCGAGTGGCTCGCGGGGCAGCCGTTGCGCGTGCGCGAGCCGTTCGAGGAACGAAACACGGGCGTGTTGTCTTCACGCCGTGAGAGAGGGTTCTCTCGTTGCCCCCGGATGGGACGTAAGCTTGGCTGATGACGTGACTGAAAGGGAATTAGGCTTACACCTAGTTCCTAAATAATTTTGGTGGTTGAATTGCCCAACACAAATCTTTGGACTAACTAGTTTGCCCAAGTGTATAGATTATACAGGTGTAAAAGGTTCACACTCAGCCAATAAAAAGACCAAGTGTTGGATTCAATAAAGGAGCAAAGGGGCAACCGAGGGCACCCCTGGTCTGGCGCACCGGACTGTCCGGTGTGCCACCGGACAGTGCACAGTACCTGTCCGGTGCACCAGGGGACTCAGACTCAAACTCTTCACCTTCGGGAATTCCAGGGGCGACTCGGCTAAAATTCACCGGACTGTCCGGTGTACACCGGACAGTGTCCGGTGCGCCAAAGGAGGTCGGCCTCAGGAACTCGCCAGCTTCGGGAAAAGCCAACGGCTCGTCCGCTATAAATCACCGGACTGTCCGGTGTGCACCGGACTGTCCGGTGCAACTCCAGGACAACGGTCGTCTCCGCGCCAACGGCTCTCTGCCGCGCATTCAATGCGCCGTCTGCGCGCGCAGAAGTCAGAATCGCCCATGCTGGCACACCGGACATCAAACAGTGCATGTCCGGTGTGCACCGGACACCCAGGCGGGCCCACAAGTCAGAAGCTCCAACGGCTAGAATCCAACGGCAGTGATGACGTGGCAGGGGCACCGGACTGTCCGGTGTGCACCGGACTGTCCGGTGCGCCATCGAACAGAAGCCTCCCACCAACGGTCAAGTTTGGTGGTTGGGGCTATAAATACCCCAACCACCCCACATTCATGGACATCCAAGTTTTCCCACTTCTCAACCACTTACAAGAGCTAGGCATTCAATTCTAGACACATTCAAAGAGATCAAATCCTCTCCAATTCCACACAAAACCCTAGTGACTAGAGAGAGTGATTTGCCGTGTTCTTTTGAGCTCTTGCGCTTGGATCGCATTCTTTCTTTCTCTTGTGCTCTTGTGATCAACACTCAATTGTAACCAAGGCAAGAGGCACCGATTGTGTGGTGGCCCTTGCGGGGAAGTTTTGTTCCCGGTTGATTGAGAAGAAGGAAAGCTCACTCGGTCCGAGGGACCGTTTGAGAGAGGGAAGGGTTGAAAGAGACCCGGCCTTTGTGGCCTCCTCAACGGGGAGTAGGTTTGCAAGAACCGAACCTCGGTAAAACAAATCTCCGTGTCTCACTTGCTTATTTGCTTGGGATTTGTTTTGCGCCCTCTCTCTTGGACTCGTTTATTATTACTAACGCTAACCCCGGCTTGTAGTTGTGTTTATATTTGTAAATTTCAGTTTCGCCCTATTCACCCCCCCTCTAGGCGACTATCAATTGGTATCAGAGCCCGGTGCTTCATTAGAGCCTAACCGCTCGAAGTGATGTCGGGAGATCACGCCAAGAAGGAGATGGAGACCGGCGAAAAGCCCACTACAAGCTACGGGAGCACTTCATCGGAAGAGTCCCGCACCAAAAGGAGGGAGAAGAAGAAGAGCTCCTCCAACAAAGGGAAGGAGAAGAAATCTTCTTCTCACCACAAAGAGAAGAAGGAAAAACCTTCTTCCCACAAGCCGCATCGGAAAGGCGACAAGCACAAGAGGATGAGGAAGGTGGTCTACTACGAGACCGACACTTCATCAACTTCTACCTCCGAATCCGATGCGCCCTCCGTCACTTCTAAGCGCCAAGAGCGAAAGAAGTATAGTAAGATCCCCCTACGCTACCCTCGCATTTCCAAACATACACCTTTACTTTCCGTCCCATTAGGCAAACCACCAACTTTTGATGGTGAAGATTACGCTAGGTGGAGCGATTTAATGCGATTTCATCTAACCTCGCTCCACAAAAGCATATGGGATGTTGTTGAGTTTGGCGCGCAGGTACCATCCGTAGGGGATGAGGACTATGATGAGGATGAGGTGGCCCAAATCGAGCACTTCAACTCTCAAGCAACAACAATACTCCTCGCCTCTCTAAGTAAAGAGGAGTATAACAAAGTACAAGGGTTGAAGAACGCCAAGGAGATTTGGGATGTACTCAAAACCGCGCACGAGGGAGATGAGCTCACCAAGATCACCAAGCGGGAAACGATCGAGGGGGAGCTCGGTCGGTTCCGGCTCAACAAAGGGGAGGAGCCACAACACATGTACAACCGGCTCAAGACTTTGGTAAACCAAGTGCGCAACCTCGGGAGCAAGAAGTGGGACGACCACGAAGTGGTAAATGTTATTTTAAGATCTCTCATTTTTCTAAATCCCACTCAAGTTCAATTGATTCGTGGTAATCCTAGATATACTAAAATGACCCCCGAGGAAGTTATCGGGCATTTTGTAAGTTTTGAGTGCATGATAGAAGGCTCGAGGAAAATCAACGAGCTTGGCGAGCCATCCGAAGCTCAACCCGTTGCATTCAAGGCGACGGAAGAAAAGAAGGAGGAGTCTACACCAAGTCGACAACCAATAGACGCCTCCAAGCTTGACAATGAGGAGATGGCACTCGTCATCAAGAGCTTCCGCCAAATCCTCAAGCAAAGGAGGGGGAAGGACTACAAGTCCCGCTCCAAGAAGGTTTGCTACAAGTGTGGTAAGCCCGGTCATTTTATTGCTAAATGTCCTATATCTAGTGACAGTGACCGAGGCGACGACAAGAAGGGGAGAAGAAAGGAGAAGAAAAGGTACTACAAGAAGAAGGGCGGCGATGCCCATGTTTGTCGGGAATGGGATTCCGACGAAAGCTCAAGCGACTCCTCCGACGACGAGGACGCCGCCAACATCGCCGTCACCAAGGGACTCCTCTTCCCCAACGTCGGCCACAAGTGCCTCATGGCAAAGGACGGCAAAAAGAAGAAGGTTAAATCCAACTCCTCCACTAAATATGAATCTTCCAGTGATGATAATGCTAGTGATGAGGAGGATAATTTGCGTTCCCTTTTTGCCAACCTTAACATAGCTCAAAAAGAAAAGTTAAATGAATTAGTTAGTGCTATTCATGAAAAGGATGACCTTTTGGACTCCCAAGAGGATTGTCTAATTAAAGAAAACAAGAAACATGTTAAGGTTAAAAAGGCTTATGCTCTAGAAGTAGAAAAATGTGAAAAATTGTCTAGTGAGCTAAGCACTTGCCGTGAGATGATTGACAACCTTAGAAATGAAAATGCTATTTTAAATGCTAAGGTTGATTCACATGTTTGTAATGTTTCAATTCCAAATCTTAGAGATGATAACATTGACTTGCTTGCTAAGATTGATGAATTGAATGCATCTCTTGCTAGCCTTAGATTAGAGAATGAAAATTTAATTGCTAAGGCTAAAAATTTTGATGTTTGCAATGCTACTATTTCCGACCTTAGAACTAAGAATGAAATGTTGCATGCTAAGGTTGTAGAACTTAAATCTTGCAAACCCTCTACATCTAATATTGAGCATGTTTCTATTTGCACTAGATGTAAAGATATTGATGTTAATGCTATTCTTGATCATATGGCTTTAATTAAACAACAAAATGATCATATAGCAAAATTAGATGCTAAAATTGCCGAGCACAACCTAGAAAATGAGAAATTTAAATTTGCTCGTAGCATGCTTTATAATGGGAGACGCCCTGGCATTAAGGATGGCATTGGCTTCCAAAGGGGAGACAATGTCAAACTTAATGCTCCTCCAAAGAACTTATCTAACTTTGTTAAGGGCAAGGCTCCCATGCCTCAGGATAACGAGGGTTACATTTTGTACCCTGCCGGCTATCCTGAGAGCAAAATTAGAAAGATTCATTCTAGGAAGTCTCACTCTGGCCTTAATCATGCTTTCATGTATAAGGGTGAGACATCTAGATCTAGGCAACCAACCCATGCCAAGTTGCCTAGAAAGAAAACCACTAATGCATCAAATGATCATGCCATTTCATTTAAAACTTTTGATGCATCTTATGTGCTTACTAGCAAATCCGGCAAGGTAGTTGCCAAATTTGTTGGGGGCAAACACAAGGGCTCCAAAACTTGTGTTTGGGTACCCAAAGTTCTTGTATCTAATGCCAAAGGACCCAAAACAGTTTGGGTACCTAAAGTCAAGAACTAAATTTGTTTTGTAGGTTTATGCATCCGGGGGCTCAAGTTGGATACTCGACAGCGGGTGCACAAACCACATGACCGGGGAGAAAAGGATGTTCTCCTCATATGAGAAAAACAAAGATCCCCAACGAGCTATCACATTTGGGGATGGAAATCAAGGGTTGGTCAAAGGTTTGGGTAAAATTGCTATTTCACCTGACCATTCCATTTCCAATGTTTTTCTTGTTGATTCATTAGATTACAACTTGCTTTCTGTTTCCCAATTATGTCAAATGGGCTACAACTGTCTTTTTACTGATATAGGTGTCACTGTCTTTAGAAGAAGTGATGATTCAATAGCATTTAAGGGTGTGTTAGAGGGTCAGCTATACTTAGTAGATTTTGATAGAGCTGAGCTCGACACATGTTTAATTGCTAAGACTAACATGGGTTGGCTCTGGCACCGTCGACTAGCCCATGTTGGGATGAAGAATCTTCATAAGCTTCTAAAGGGAGAGCACATTTTAGGACTAACCAATGTTCATTTTGAGAAAGACAGGATTTGTAGCGCATGCCAAGCAGGGAAGCAAGTTGGCACTCATCATCCACACAAGAACATAATGACGACTGACAGGCCACTGGAGCTCCTACACATGGATCTATTCGGCCCGATCGCTTACATAAGCATCGGCGGGAGTAAGTACTGTCTAGTTATTGTGGATGATTATTCTCGCTTCACTTGGGTATTCTTTTTACAGGAAAAATCTCAAACCCAAGAAACTTTAAAAGGATTCTTGAGACGAGCTCAAAATGAGTTTGGCTTAAGGATCAAGAAAATAAGAAGCGACAATGGGACGGAGTTCAAGAACTCTCAAATTGAAAGTTTCCTTGAGGAGGAGGGAATCAAGCATGAGTTCTCTTCTCCCTACACGCCACAACAAAATGGTGTAGTGGAGAGGAAGAATCGAACTCTATTGGACATGGCAAGAACCATGCTTGATGAGTACAAGACACCGGACCGGTTTTGGGCCGAAGCGGTCAACACCGCCTGCTACGCCATCAACCGGTTATATCTTCACCGAATCCTCAAGAAGACATCATATGAACTCCTAACCGGTAAAAAGCCAAATATTTCATATTTTAGGGTTTTTGGTAGCAAATGCTTTATTCTTGTCAAGAGAGGTAGAAAATCTAAATTTGCTCCCAAAACTGTAGAAGGTTTTTTACTAGGATATGACTCAAACACAAGGGCATATAGAGTCTTTAACAAGTCCTCAGGACTTGTTGAAGTTTCTTGTGACGTTGTGTTTGATGAAACTAACGGCTCTCAAGTAGAGCAAGTTGATCTTGATGAGATAGGTGAAGAAGAAGCTCCATGCATCGCGCTAAGGAACATGTCCATTGGGGATGTGTGTCCTAAGGAATCCGAAGAGCCTCCAAATGCACAAGATCAACCATCCTCCTCAATGCAAGCATCTCCACCGACTCAAAATGAGGATGAAGCTCAAGTTGATGAAGTAGTAGATCAAGCAAATGAGCCACCTCAAGATGATGGCAGTGATCAAGGGGGAGATGCAAATGAGGAAGACAAGGAGGAAGAAGAGCAAAGGCCGCCACACCCAAGAGTCCACCAAGCAATCCAACGAGATCACCCCGTCGACATCATCCTCGGCGACATTCATAAGGGGGTAACTACTCGATCTCGGGTTGCTCATTTTTGTGAACATTACTCTTTTGTTTCCTCTATTGAACCACACAGGATAGAGGAAGCTCTCCAAGATTCGGATTGGGTGGTGGCGATGCAAGAGGAGCTCAACAATTTCACGAGGAATGAGGTCTGGCATTTAGTTCCACGTCCTAACCAAAATGTTGTAGGAACCAAATGGGTCTTCCGCAACAAGCAAGATGAGCATGGTGTGGTGACAAGGAACAAAGCTCGACTCGTGGCCAAAGGATATTCACAAGTCGAAGGTTTGGATTTCGGTGAAACCTATGCACCCGTAGCTAGGCTTGAGTCAATTCGCATATTATTAGCCTATGCTACTTACCATGGCTTTAAGCTTTATCAAATGGACGTAAAAAGTGCCTTCCTCAACGGACCGATCAAGGAAGAGGTCTATGTTGAGCAACCTCCCGGCTTTGAAGACAGTGAGTATCCTAACCATGTTTATAGGCTCTCTAAGGCGCTTTATGGGCTCAAGCAAGCCCCAAGAGCATGGTATGAATGCCTTAGAGATTTCCTTATTGCTAATGGCTTCAAAGTCGGAAAAGCCGATCCTACACTCTTTACTAAAATTCTTAAAAATGACTTGTTTGTATGCCAAATTTATGTTGATGATATTATATTTGGGTCTACTAACGAGTCTACATGTGAAGAGTTTAGTAGGATCATGACACAGAAATTCGAGATGTCAATGATGGGGGAGTTGAAGTATTTTCTGGGATTCCAAGTCAAGCAACTCCAAGAGGGCACCTTCATTAGCCAAACGAAGTACACTCAAGACATTCTAACCAAGTTTGGGATGAAGGATGCCAAACCCATCAAGACACCCATGGGAACTAATGGGCATCTCGACCTCGACACGGGAGGTAAGTCCGTGGATCAAAAGGTATACCGGTCGATGATTGGTTCATTGCTTTATTTATGTGCATCTCGACCGGACATTATGCTTTCCGTTTGCATGTGTGCAAGATTTCAATCCGACCCTAAGGAATCACACCTTACGGCCGTAAAACGAATCTTGAGATATTTGGCTTATACACCTAAGTTTGGGCTTTGGTACCCTCGGGGATCCACGTTTGATTTGATTGGTTATTCGGATGCCGATTGGGCAGGGTGCAAAATCAATAGGAAGAGCACATCGGGGACTTGCCAGTTCTTGGGAAGATCCTTGGTGTCTTGGGCTTCAAAGAAGCAAAATTCGGTCGCTCTTTCCACCGCCGAAGCCGAGTACATTGCCGCAGGACATTGTTGCGCACAATTGCTTTGGATGAGGCAAACCCTGCGGGACTACGGTTACAAATTAACCAAAATCCCTTTGCTATGTGATAATGAGAGTGCAATCAAAATGGCCGACAATCCCGTCGAGCATAGCCGCACTAAGCACATAGCCATTCGGTATCATTTTCTTAGGGATCACCAACAAAAGGGGGATATCGAGATTTCTTACATTAATACTAAAGATCAATTAGCCGATATCTTTACCAAGCCACTTGATGAACAATCTTTCACCAGACTTAGGCATGAGCTCAATATTCTTGATTCTAGAAATTTCTTTTGCTAGCTTGCACACATAGCTCATTTAAATACCTTTGATCATATCTCTTTTATATATGACTAATGTGTTTTCAAGTCTATTTCAAACCAAGTCATAGGTATATTGAAAGGGAATTGGAGTCTTCGGCGAAGACAAAGGCTTCCACTCCGTAACTCATGCTTCGCCATCACTCCGAGCAACTCTCTATTCCTTGGGGAGAAATGAGCATCAAGGAAAAGGACTTCATCCTTGGGGGAGAGAGTAAAAGCTCAAACGCAAAAGGAACTTCGTCTTTGGTATAATCTTAACTCACTTATTTATGACCAAAGGGGAAGTTTGCACTTCAAGGGCTCTAATGATTCCGTTTTTGGCGATTCATGCCAAAAAGGGGGAGAAATGAGCCCAAAGCAAAAGGACCGCACCACCACCAATTTAGTATTTATCATTTGGTATCCTATTGTGTTCAAAAGGGGGAGAAAGTAGTATTTCAAAAATGTTATATCAAAACCCTCTTGAACACTAAGAGGTGGATCTCCTTTAGGGGGAGTTTTGTTTAGTCAAAGAAAAAGCATTTGAAACAGGGGGAGAAAATTTCAAATCTTGAAAATGCTTTGCAAACTCTTATTCATTTACCTTTGACTATTTGCAAAAGATCTTTGAAATGGATTTACAAAAGAATTTGCAAAAACAAAACATGTGGTGCAAACGTGGTCCAAAATGTTATATAAGAGAGAAACATTCCTTGCATATCTTGTAAGTAGTTATATTGGCTCAATTCCAAGTAACCTTTTCACTTACATTATGCAAACTAGTTCAATTATGCACTTCTATATTTGCTTTGGTTTGTGTTGGCATCAATCACCAAAAAGGGGGAGATTGAAAGGGAATTAGGCTTACACCTAGTTCCTAAATAATTTTGGTGGTTGAATTGCCCAACACAAATCTTTGGACTAACTAGTTTGCCCAAGTGTATAGATTATACAGGTGTAAAAGGTTCACACTCAGCCAATAAAAAGACCAAGTGTTGGATTCAATAAAGGAGCAAAGGGGCAACCGAGGGCACCCCTGGTCTGGCGCACCGGACTGTCCGGTGTGCCACCGGACAGTGCACAGTACCTGTCCGGTGCACCAGGGGACTCAGACTCAAACTCTTCACCTTCGGGAATTCCAGGGGCGACTCGGCTAAAATTCACCGGACTGTCCGGTGTACACCGGACAGTGTCCGGTGCGCCAAAGGAGGTCGGCCTCAGGAACTCGCCAGCTTCGGGAAAAGCCAACGGCTCGTCCGCTATAAATCACCGGACTGTCCGGTGTGCACCGGACTGTCCGGTGCAACTCCAGGACAACGGTCGTCTCCGCGCCAACGGCTCTCTGCCGCGCATTCAATGCGCCGTCTGCGCGCGCAGAAGTCAGAATCGCCCATGCTGGCACACCGGACATCAAACAGTGCATGTCCGGTGTGCACCGGACACCCAGGCGGGCCCACAAGTCAGAAGCTCCAACGGCTAGAATCCAACGGCAGTGATGACGTGGCAGGGGCACCGGACTGTCCGGTGTGCACCGGACTGTCCGGTGCGCCATCGAACAGAAGCCTCCCACCAACGGTCAAGTTTGGTGGTTGGGGCTATAAATACCCCAACCACCCCACATTCATGGACATCCAAGTTTTCCCACTTCTCAACCACTTACAAGAGCTAGGCATTCAATTCTAGACACATTCAAAGAGATCAAATCCTCTCCAATTCCACACAAAACCCTAGTGACTAGAGAGAGTGATTTGCCGTGTTCTTTTGAGCTCTTGCGCTTGGATCGCATTCTTTCTTTCTCTTGTGCTCTTGTGATCAACACTCAATTGTAACCAAGGCAAGAGGCACCGATTGTGTGGTGGCCCTTGCGGGGAAGTTTTGTTCCCGGTTGATTGAGAAGAAGGAAAGCTCACTCGGTCCGAGGGACCGTTTGAGAGAGGGAAGGGTTGAAAGAGACCCGGCCTTTGTGGCCTCCTCAACGGGGAGTAGGTTTGCAAGAACCGAACCTCGGTAAAACAAATCTCCGTGTCTCACTTGCTTATTTGCTTGGGATTTGTTTTGCGCCCTCTCTCTTGGACTCGTTTATTATTACTAACGCTAACCCCGGCTTGTAGTTGTGTTTATATTTGTAAATTTCAGTTTCGCCCTATTCACCCCCCCTCTAGGCGACTATCAGTGACCGCTGCTTCAGCCTGCCTGCCACCGCCATCACTGACGGCCCAATTTTGACCGCATTTGACCGTCGCGCTTGGCTGGCATTGCAGGGTTGCCTCGAGTCGCGGTATTGTCTCCGCAGTCGAGGAGGCGTGGTAGTGGCGTGAGTGGTGGTGCAGTTACACACACGTAGCAACCGGCGCACCAGTTGCATGACGCGTGGCCCTGGTCCTCCAAGCTGGGCGTGTTGGAAGTCGGAGAGGTGCGCCCACCTGGCGCGGTTGCATGCCGCCTGCATGGCTGCCCGCCCTTTCGCCCGCTGGTCTGGGCAAAAGTGGAGAGCCACTTGTAACCGCTGGGCGGTTGTACGCACCACGCGGCGGTTTGGCTTCTTCTGCCCTGGGCCGGCTTGCATTACGCGTGGGACCCAGCCCCCGCGCCGTGGGGGAGGACCTTGGAGCGTGTTGGAGAAGACTCAGCCCACAATGGCTGGGGACGCAAGTAGGGAGAGTCGCCTTTAAAAGGAGGGTGACCCTCTTGGAAGGCGACCGTGTCTTCGCGCTCCCTTATGCATCGTGTCTTTCCACCTTCCAAGCCCCCGGATGGGGGACATCCGCCGTCTTTCTGCTTCGTCGTCGGAGGAACGCAACTCTACGGGAGTTGGTACCTTTCAGCCGTCGTTCGGCTTCAAGGATTTTCATCATGCAGCCCGGCTGCACCCCTCCGCCGGCGGTCACCCAAGACGGTGACCTCCAGTTCGATGGAGGGGGAAAGCGAGCTGGGCTGCGGCCTCTGCCCCTCCCTCAGCCTCAAGGATTTTCATCACCAGGGCTGGGGAGGGGAGTGCGCCGAGTTGGGGTCGGCCCCTGCGTGGGCAGTGGTCCGCTCCTTCCCTCAGTGATCGGGGGGAAGGGCGTCCGCCGTTCACGGCATGGGTAGCTGCAGCGTGCCCGGCTCTCTGAGCCGAGCGGCTTCGGAGCTGCTCCCGGTGTCGCCTTCCGCCACGGCAGCTGGAAGAGGTTCCGCCGCCGACGAGCTTGCCGGCGGCACCCGCGGACCAACCTCCAACTCTACGACCTTCTGCCCGTCCTTGCCTCTCGAGTTGGGGGCATGGGCGAGAGCCTCCTAGCAGCAGCATCCGCCCTGAGGTCATCGCTGCTGCTGTTCGGCCCCCCGGAGCAGAAGTCTTCATCGTCGCCGCTGCTGGGGCGGGCGACGGCGAACCGTTCGTCGGTCTTCTGTTGCTCCGCAGGCCCCTCCCCCATCGAGTGGGGTTGTTCGTACCTGCGGCGGTGGAACCGGAGTTCCATTTGTAATGGCACTTCGACTGCCAGTGTTTTTGTTCACTGTGGCTGTCGAGGCCTGAACACGTATGTAATTTCGGCACGGAGCTGTGCTTTTTCCTCATTTTTGAGCACTAAGACTCGCCTGTTGGTTGTCTGAACCGCTTCACCAAGCGCGAGTCGCCTCGTGTAAAGGCGACGAGTGAGGTATCCGTATCCCGGAGGCGTAGGAGTCCCTCGGCTCGGCCAGCCTTGTTGTTCGAGGCTTCCCTCGCTTAGTTAGAGGAAAGCCCTCGGCCACTCTTTGATGAGCCGAGGCCAGGGGTTGCGGTGCCAACGCAAACAGAGGCGGAGTTGGCTCGAAAAGAAGACCAGGTCGGCCGGAGCCTGGCCGGGTCGTCCGTTAGCGGGACCAACACCGGAATCGACCTGCCGAGGCCTCGGGCCGGGCTGATGTCCTTGGGGGACAGCTAGCCGAGGCCCCGGGGTGACCGGCCGAGCCGCCTGCTCGCGCCGGATTCTTGGAGAAGACCCCGGCGGCGATGGCCCGGGCTTGGTGATGACGTTGTCCTTCAGAGCGGAGACCCTTGGACCGCGTCGCCGTCCGAGGCTAGGTCGGACCTCGCCAAAGGTGTTGTCGATGCCGAGGGTGCTGCCGCTCCCTTTAGCCGCCAAGATCCGAGCCTGCAGGATCAGATTATCTTGTAGCGCGTGTTTTCTGCGGCCGCCGAGGCCGAAACACACCCTCTCCGTATTGTAAAGCCGCGTCTTCTTTCCTCTTGTTTCGAGTATCTGGACTTTTTTGTTGGTAACAGAACTGTTTGTGCGAGCGAAAGTTGCTTCTCACGGAAGGTGATGAGTGAGGTATCCGTATCCCAGAGGCGTAGGAGTCCCTCGGCTCGGTCGGCCTTGCCGCTTACGCGCACTCTTACCCGTCCATGGGGTTCTGTCACTGACGCAGTCGAGAAGGCTCGAAGAATCGCTCCGGCGGAAGAGCTTCCGAACATGAAGACTTGTTCGGTCCGCAGAATCACTTATCCGAACGTGAGTTACTTATGGCAGAAGGTGATGAGTGAGGTATCCGTATCCCGAAGGCGTAGGAGTCCCTCGGCTCGGTCATCCTTGGCTGCTTACGTGTACTCCGTCGTTTTCAGGATCCACTTTCGAAGTAGTCGAAAAGCACGAAAGACATTCCGGCGGAAAAGATCTTTTTTCGAGGAAAATTTCGACGCAGAGGGGGTTCCCCCCTTTTAGCCCCCGAGGGAAGGTCGGGCCTTGCCGAGGCAAGGCTGACCCTTCCTTGATGACTAAACTTTGCGTGGGAGCGAGGTATATGAACAACTTGAAAACATCTTAAGGGTAGAAGCGACGTAGCTGTTGGATGTTCCAAGCGTTGCTGTAGACCTCGCCTTGACTGTTGGCCAGCTTGTAGGTTCCGGGCTTTAGAACTTTGGCGATGACGAACGGCCCCTCCCAGGGGGGCGTGAGCTTGTGTCGACCTCGGGCGTCTTGTTGCAGCCGAAGCACCAGGTCGCCCACCTGGAGGTCTCGGGACCGGACCCCTCGGGCGTGGTAGCGTCGCATGGACTGCTGGTACCGCGCCGAGTGTAGTAAGGCCTTGTCCCGAGCCTCTTCCAGCTGGTCCAGCGAGTCTTCTCGACTAGCTTGGTTGCTTTGGTCGTCATAGGCCCTCGTCCTCGGGGAACCGTATTCCAGGTCTGTGGGCAAGACGGCCTCGACCCCATAGACTAGAAAGAACGGCGTGAAGCCCGTGGCTCGGCTCGGTGTCGTTCTCAGGCTCCAGACCACCGAGGGGAGTTCCTTCATCCATCGCTTGCCAAACTTGTTGAGGTCGTTGTAGATCCGAGGCTTGAGCCCTTGCAGAATCATGCCGTTGGCGCGCTCTACTTGCCCATTCGTCATGGGATGAGCTACGGCGGCCCAGTCTACCCGGATGTGGTGATCCTCGCAGAAGTCCAGGAACTTTCTGCCGGTGAACTGGGTGCCGTTGTCGGTGATGATGGAGTTCCGGACCCCGAAACGATGGATGATGTTGGTGAAGAACGCCACCGCCTGCTCGGACCTGATGCTGTTCAGGGGTCGGACCTCAATCCACTTGGAAAATTTGTCGATGGCGACCAACAGGTGCGTGTAGCCCCCGGGTGCCTTCTGCAAGGGGCCGACGAGGTCCAGACCCCACACAGCAAAAGGCCATGTGATGGGTATCGTCTGCAGAGCCTAAGCGGGCAGGTGGGTTGAAGCGCCCCAATCCTCTGGGACTCAAATGTGATACAATTACTAGTCCCAGGAGGCTAGTAAACATATTTATACATCAGATGATTACAGATCTGCTTAAACGAGACAAACCTATAAAGGTGGCGATCAACTTTAAGAGTTGGTCCACAACTCGGGACATATCATCAGAGTGGGGCTGAAGCAGCCCGATATACGCAGCGAAGCAAATCAGCGGTCCAACAGCCACAGGCAAGGTTGGGAACAGGCGTTACTCTTACCCGATCTCCTTTTTCTGAAAAAAGAATAAATAAGCAAGGGTGAGTACAAACGTACTCAGCAGCCCACCTTCACCCACGGAATGGGGAATTCAGATATAATGCATGGAATATGTGGAGCTCAGGATATTTGCAGAAACAACAATATTTTATGCAGGGTTGTTTTGTAAAACATTTTGTATTTTTTTAAAGCGCATCCTCTCCCAAAGGACCAGGAAGTTTTCAATATTAGAACAAAATCCCCTGGACTAAACCATCCAGGTATCTCAGCAGTTTCCCACTGGTTTTCATTTTCAAAAACAGCTACTGGACTTCCCGTCCACCATAGCTCACGGCTAAACCGCTGGAACTTTTAAAAACCACTTTTCTCAAAATCATCTCTTTTTTTGGAAAACAAAACATTAATTGCCATACCACACCAGACTCGTCCATTCCAGTGGACACGGACTATTCGAATAGGTTTGAACTCTACGCAGAGGTGTACACTTTACCCACTAGTCCGGCTCTGCGATCTCATAGCTAGTGAGACCCGAATCCGAATCTCTTTCTTTCCTCGCACGTCCTAACCTTAACGGTTATACCGGAAGGAGTCAGACCACCGCCATGCCCAAACCGGACAAAACATTCCCCCTCCTTATCCTCCCGATGCTCCCCAGCCTTCATAACCCTGGGGTTGGACCGTACAAGTTCAGATTGAGTGACTGCCCACACAGTCTCGAGTGGTTGTACTTATCATGAGTACAGGTAGTGAAAGATGACAAACCGGTCCTTATATGAGGGGACAATCCTTCTGCTCACGCCTAAACCAGCTGAGCCATCACCTTAGGCCCTCCCCTAAACCAGGGAGTCCCTGATCATCCCTACTCAAAGGTGATAAGGGTGGAAACCATTCATCAAACACATTTTGAAAATCATTTTCTTTTGAAAACTCACACCTTTCCTCAAATCATTTGTAACAAATATATCAAGTATTGATTGCGGCAAGCGGCTGGGTGGCCATAATAACTTGTCTCAAAATCATATCATGCATAAAATAACAGGCTAAGGGTTGTGGTTGTAAAACCATAGGTAATTTATGCATCAAAGGGATCCAATGAGCTTGTCGTGCTTATCCGGCGAAGGGGGAAGGGGAGCTTGCGGAACTGGCTTCTAGCTCCACTGCCTGGCGTAGACTTGCAGATCGGGCCTCCACGAGACGGCACGAACGCTCCGATAACTATGCAACATGAACAAGCAAACATACAAACAAGCAAGTATACCAACAAATATTTAGTATAGTGGTCAGAATAGAGATATATAGATGGGTAGAGTCTTGAGTGGAATCTGTGTCATGTGGTGTTGAGATACTACTAGTGGTGGAACGGAGGTGCTTACTAGGAGGGTGGACTGGAGGCGAAGCGACACTATGCGTGTAGCCGGCAGAGCGGAGTAACTGAGTGGGTGGGGTGTTTGCCTTGGCTGAGGGTGTTGAGTGTGTGGAGTGGGAGAGGGTAGCTAGGTATATTTATAGCTAGGTGTATGTGGTGTAGCATAGTGAAGTTCACTATTGGTGAGAATGGTGACGAATGAATTGTCTGACTTAGTCTGAACAGGGAAACTATAGGCAGGATATGGAACAGGAGTATTTTGGGAGTTTTTTTTGGATTATATGAACCATGCTTAAGGTATGACATGGTTGGATAGGGAATAATTTGACAAGAATTTAGAAACAAGAATGATTGGAATCTGAGTTTGGATGGAGGAGTTTTGGATTTTATAATCATAGGAAGAAAAAGAAAAGGAAAGGAATATTCTTGGAATATTCTAGAATTTCAATATTTAGAGATATTTGGAAAATCAAAATGTATTTTTGAGCGGGGTGCGAGGAATTATTTTTGGGCTTTTCTTGGGCAGAGGTTTTATAGGATTGAAGACGTGTCCATACAAACATGGTTCGCCTTTCTTTTTGGAAGTCTAGCTTGAAAGAATCCCAAAGTTAAGCGTGCTCAACTTGGAGAAATCTGGGATGGGCGACCAGATGGGAAGTTCCCTACTGGAATGAAAATCACAGTCACCGGAGTTCGTATGACTGGAATATGGGTCTGGCTGGTCTTAGGTGGACTGGACAACATGACAGATGAGTAGTTGAAATTTGGGGTGATCGGATGATCAATGAATAGTAACGGTAAATAGTGACGGTAAATAGTAACGGTAAATAGTGATGGTAAATAGTAACGGTAAATAGTGATGGTAAATAGTGACGGTAAATAGTAACGGTAAATAGTGATGGTGAATAGTTCGTATGAACGAACGATGAACGATGGATAGGAACTATGAACGAACGATGAACGATCGAATGATCGAACGAACGAACGATCGGAATTTCGACAGCATAACGTCAGGAAAAAGATTATTTGGACGAACGAACGGACGAACGATCGAACGATCGGACGAATGGACGAACGAACCATGAACGATCGGACGAACGATTGGACGAACGAACGATTGGAATTTCGGCAGCATAACAGCAGGAAAAAGATTATTTGGACGAACGAACGGACGAACGATCGAACGATCGGACGAACAGACGAATGAACCATGAACGATCGGACGAACGATCGAACGATCGGACGAACGAACGAACAAACAAACTAAGAACAGGGGGACGAACGAAGAACGACCGAACGATCCTTGTGCTAGTGTGTGCTTGTGTGGAACATGGAGTGGGAGTGGGCGTGTGGGTGTGGGGGGGGGGGGGAGGGAGTTGCCATGAAATGGCTTGGGGTGGGATGAGAGAAGGCCCTTGCCCCTCTATTTATAGCCATGGTGGGGGGATTAGGGGGAGGGATGAGGGGATTAGTGGGAGGATGAGAGGATTAGTGGGAGATTAGCATGGATTTGTCTTATATGAGTGTAATTAGCTTGTAGAGCTCACCATATGACACCGGAGGCATACGTATACGTATGAGCATGAGGAAAGTTATGGAGAAAATATTTGTAGGGACTTGAAAAATGATTCCGAAGGTATTTCTCAGGAAGAAAATACTTGGACATATATCGGTGGAATATTTGGGCAGTATTTCTGAAAGAGTTTGAGGGTGATCAGTGGGGAAATATTTGTAGGATATTTTGAGGAGATTTTAGAGAGAATATAGACCACTATAATTTTATTTGTTGATATCAACTCGCAAACAAACATTTTGAAATGAAATTTGAAATTCATTTTGAATTTAGAGCGAGTTTGAGAAAATTCCAAGATTTGAATTTTTGGGATGCTACAAATCTACCCCACTTAAAAGGAATCTCGTCCTCGAGATTCGGCTTAGAAGGGTTATGGGTATAGCTTTACTTCAGCTACACATCTTCACTTTGCAGATTCTTCGAGGAGATGGAGTTTCAACAAAATCTGGTCTTTGAGGAGCATCCGGTTGCAAACGCTGATTCTGGCTACTCAAAGATCATCTTCATGCTTCTAAGTTTCGCTTGGCAGCTAGCTTATTGAAGAAGCATCGATGCCGACACGCAAACCTTCCTCTTGCAAACTTCCACATGGATTTCTTATTTGATTGGTCTTCTGGTGCTTCATCAACAAAACTTGGGTGACCACTTCTCATCCAGAAACTTATATGCTTGGATGATCGGGTCCTCCACAAGCTTGCTACAGGCCTTCTTCTTTTTCTCCATGGCAGGAACCTTACTGGAACACTACCCCACTTAAAAAGAATGAGGGTAGAACTCTTGAATCTTGGGGATTTGAACTCCTTGAAGTACCTCATAACAAGGGTGTTACGGGGCCTTCTTCTGATGTTGCTGCTTGAGGAGGCTGCGGAGAAATGACTGACATAGGGTTGATTCCGGGAGAACCTTCTTCTTATCTTCTCTTCACTATCTTCTTTTCTTCTCACTTTTCACTTTTCACTGCTTCTTTCTTTCTCTTTGCTCTCCCCATTGGAGGATTCTATCGATGAGTATTACCATCATACAGAGGAGGAAACCGAAGACTATGAACCATGTACAATAGTCTTCAACCCAAGAATCACCAAGCATTGTGATCTTAGGGGCGAGGGAGTGGAAAATGGAGTTGCTTGCTATTTGGCAGGGGGTCTATCTAGAGTGTGCTTTGCTTTGAGCGAGATGGGAGTTGAGGGAGCTGGTGGGGGGATTTATAGGCGAGCGGGGGTGCTCGGGTGCGGAGTGGCGGTGATGTAGCAGAGGACACGAGGCAGCAGGTGCGATGGAGGGGGGATGGTGTTGCTGGCAATGATGGCGGCGGTGGGTGCGCTGCAAAGGGGGGTGGGTGGTGGTAGTGTGCTGCAAAGGGGCGTGGGGCGGTGGTAGTGCGCATGGAGGCGGGCACGCGTGCGGGGGGGGCACGGGTGGGTGGTGGGGTCAATGACCCTGATGTTTGTGGTCTCTGTTTCCAAGAATCTTTGCATCTCTGTATGGTAATAACTCCTTCTGTCCTCTTTTCCTGTTTACTTTGACTCAGGGGCAGTGCTTTGATTCCCACGGTCGGTCCTTTTGACTGAGCGGCTGGACTGGTTTCTTCTGTAGCTTGTTCCAGGCTTCAAGGGTAAGCTTCCCAGTATCTTCTTGGGTAAGGCACTTTTCTCTTGAGATGGGTTAAGATGAGAATGGAAGCATAAGGTGAGGATTAGATCTAATTTGTGATTGATGTTTTTAGAGAAAACCTTTCTTAAAAAGAAAGAAAACACATAAGTTCAGCAATGATAAGCACAAGCAAATCAAATGTTTTGAATAACAGAAGGATAGAGTTTTTCCAAAGCACGGACTACTCAGATTCGGGGGCTAAGCATAACTACTATTGCTTGGTTCCTGAATTGAGAACTTATGCTAAATGCGACTTATGAGCACCAACGTTAAAGCATCACATATACACTCAAAAGGGGAGAAAACATCAAGCGAAATTCATTTTGAAATGCCCTAGGGGGCCACACAAATAGAGTTTTTCAAAGCACGGGACTACACGATTACCTCACAAACATGTAGGGCTCTGGCCAAAGTGAAGAAAAACTTCACTACCCAATGCATGCAGAGGACTGCGCATAACTAACTCAGATCTGGCAGCTTCTCTTCTGGCGAGCCTGACACACAACTTCAATCTGAGACATCTCCTGGATGGGTCAAGAGGGAGCTGATGTTGATGACTTCTTCTGGCGGCGACTGAGATGGCAAGGCGGGGTTGAACTCTTCTTCAACTGGGACTGGCTCTTGTAGCTCCTCAGAGGGCGGCGGTGCTGGCGGGGTGCTTGCAACTTCTTCCTCGATCTCACGGGACGGTGCTGGAATCTTCTTCATGGTGAGGGGCTCAAACAACTCTGGCGGGGGATCTTGGGAGGACTCGGGGTGCTCTTTCTTATCCATAGACTGAGGGAAGACTGGAATTTCTTCCAAGACTATGGCTCCTTCCAGTAGTTCCCAAGCCTTCTTCTCTCCTTTGATACAGACCGGGTGACCTTCAAGAATCTGGGGGTCTTCAGCTCTGATGGGTTGAACAGGGTTGGATGAAGCGGGCTATTGGATCCGCAGGGCTCTACGTTGGTTATGGGTTACCAAGTAGGCCTCCATCAACTTCTGGATATGCTCATCCTTGGCTTGCTTCAGGGCTTCAACAGCAATTACTTCACGACTTTCCAAGGTAGCTACACGGGCTTGAGCGGAGGTGAGATCCACATGGAGCTTACGGTTGAGCTTCTCTGCATCTTCTGCTCGGGCAATCATCTGACGGTGGTGTCGAGCCAAGAAATCATACTGTGCATCTAGGGTGAGCAGGTATGTGGTGAGGTACACGATTGTGGGGTCATCCTCAAGCAGCTGCTTCCCTTCCAATGCACGCATCCTGGCCATCCAAACGGGACGGTTTCTCTGAAAGGGCGGAAAGAATCTGAGCGGGGTGTCGGCCACTCCTTCTTCATACAGTTGACACAGGGTCCTCAATGCCTTGCGAGCGACGACTTGGCAGGTGTCTTTGAATCTGTGCCCAGCAGCAGTGACACTCCATTCCACATGGTGCGGACTGGATCCAATGTATACAGTCACGACACACTTCTCCGTGCCATGCTCGACGAATTCATGACCATCATACTCTGGTTGGCTCCTAATTCCGAGGCAGACTGTGCACGCTCTCAGCAACTTGGGGAAACCATCTTCATTCTGGCAAAAGCTGGTTTTGCAGCGAACCTCCATCTGACTTCTGAGAGAAGGAAAGGGGGAAAGCATTTTCGAAATGAAGGGATGAGAGCAAGATTTTTTTTTAAAAAAATAGTTTGGACTCAAAAACTTTTGGATCAGGCTAAGGGTTACGTCCTGCGGCCAACCTAACAGCTCTGATACCACCTGAAGCGCCCCAATCCTCTGGGACTCAAATGTGATACAATTACTAGTCCCAGGAGGCTAGTAAACACATTTATACATCAGATGATTACAGATCTGCTTAAACGAGACAAACCTATAAAGGTGGTGATCAACTTTAAGAGTTGGTCCACAACTCGGGACATATCATCAGAGTGGGGCTGAAGCAGCCCGATATACGCAGCGAAGCAAATCAGCGGTCCAACAGCCACAGGCAAGGTTGGGAACAGGCGTAACTCTTACCCGATCTCCTTTTTCTGAAAAAAGAATAAATAAGCAAGGGTGAGTACAAACGTACTCAGCAGCCCACCTTCACCCACGGAATGGGGAATTCAGATATAATGCATGGAATATGTGGAGCTCAGGATATTTGCAGAAACAACAATATTTTATGCAGGGTTGTTTTGTAAAACATTTTGTATTTTTTTAAAGCGCATCCTCTCCCAAAGGAGCAGGAAGTTTTCAATATTAGAACAAAATCCCCTGGACTAAACCATCCAGGTATCTCAGCAGTTTCCCACTGGTTTTCATTTTCAAAAACAGCTACTGGACTTCCCGTCCACCATAGCTCACGGCTAAACCGCCGGAACTTTTAAAAACCACTTTTCTCAAAATCATCTCTTTTTTTTGGAAAACAAAACATTAATTGCCATACCACATCAGACTCGTCCATTCCAGTGGACACGGACTATTCGAATAGGTTTGAACTCTACGCAGAGGTGTACACTTTACCCACTAGTCCGGCTCTGCGATCTCATAGCTAGTGAGACCCGAATCCGAATCTCTTTCTTTCCTCGCACGTCCTAACCTTAACGGTTATACCGGAAGGAGTCAGGCCACCGCCATGCCCAAACCGGACAAAACATTCCCCCTCCTTATCCTCCCGATGCTCCCCAGCCTTCATAACCCTGGGGTTGGACCGTACGAGTTCAGATTGAGTGACTGCCCACACAGTCTCGAGTGGTTGTACTTATCATGAGTACAGGTAGTGAAAGATGACAAACCGGTCCTTATATGAGGGGACAATCCTTCTGCTCACGCCTAAACCAGCTGAGCCATCACCTTAGGCCCTCCCCTAAACCAGGGAGTCCCTGATCATCCCTACTCAAAGGTGATAAGGGTGGAAACCATTCATCAAACACATTTTGAAAATCATTTTCTTTTGAAAACTCACACCTTTCCTCAAATCATTTGTAACAAATATATCAAGTATTGATTGCGGCAAGCGGCTGGGTGGCCATAATAACTTGTCTCAAAATCATATCATGCATAAAATAACAGGCTAAGGGTTGTGGTTGTAAAAGCATAGGTAATTTATGCATCAAAGGGATCCAGTGAGCTTGCCGTGCTTATCCGGCGAAGGGGGAAGGGGAGCTTGCGGAACTGGCTTCTAGCTCCACTGCCTGGCGTAGACTTGCAGATCGGGCCTCCACGAGACGGCACGAACGCTCCGATAACTATGCAACATGAATAAGCAAACATACAAACAAGCAAGTATACCAACAAATATTTAGTATAGTGGTCAGAATAGAGATATATAGATGGGTAGAGTCTTGAGTGGAATCTGTGTCATGTGGTGTTGAGATACTACTAGTGGTGGAGCGGAGGTGCTTACCAGGAGGGTGGACTGGAGGCGAAGCGACACTATGCGTGTAGCCGGCAGAGCGGAGTAACTGAGTGGGTGGGGTGTTTGCCTTGGCTGAGGGTGTTGAGTGTGTGGAGTGGGAGAGGGTAGCTGGGTATATTTATAGCTAGGTGTATGTGGTGTAGCATAGTGAAGTTCACTATTGGTGAGAATGGTGACGAATGAATTGTCTGACTTAGTCTGAACAGGGAAACTATAGGCAGGATATGGAACAGGAGTATTTTGGGAGTTTTTTTGGAATATGAACCATGCTTAAGGTATGACATGGTTGGATAGGGAATAATTTGACAAGAATTTAGAAACAAGAATGATTGGAATCTGAGTTTGGATGGAGGAGTTTTGGATTTTATAATCATAGGAAGAAAAAGAAAAGGAAAGGAATATTCTTGGAATATTCTAGAATTTCAATATTTAGAGATATTTGGAAAATCAAAATGTATTTTTGAGCGGGGTGCGAGGAATTATTTTTGGGCTTTTCTTGGGCAGAGGTTTTATAGGATTGAAGACGTGTCCATACAAACATGGTTCGCCTTTCTTTTTGGAAGTCTAGCTTGAAAGAATCCCAAAGTTAAGCGTGCTCAACTTGGAGAAATCTGGGATGGGCGACCAGATGGGAAGTTCCCTACTGGAATGAAAATCACAGTCACCGGAGTTCGTATGACTGGAATATGGGTCTGGCTGGTCTTAGGTGGACTGGACAACATGACGGATGAGTAGTTGAAATTTGGGGTGATCAGATGATCAATGAATAGTAACGGTAAATAGTGATGGTAAATAGTAACGGTAAATAGTGATGGTAAATAGTGACGGTAAATAGTAACGGTAAATAGTGATGGTGAATAGTTCGTATGAACGAACGATGAACGATGGATAGGAACTATGAACGAACGATGAACGGTCGAATGATCGAACGAACGAACGATCGGAATTTCGGCAGCATAACGGCAGGAAAAAGATTATTTGGACGAACGAACGGAAGAACGATCGAACGATCGGACGAACGAACCATGAACGATCGGACGAACGATTGGACGAACGAACGATTGGAATTTCGGCAGCATAATAGCAGGAAAAAGATTATTTGGACGAACGAACGGACGAACGATCGAACGATCGGACGAACGGACGAACGAACCATGAACGATCGGACGAACGATCGAACGATTGGACGAACGAACGAACAAACAAACTAAGAACAGGGGGACAAACGATCGAAGAACGACCGAACGATCCTTGTGCTAGTGTGTGCTTGTGTGGAACATGAAGTGGGAGTGGGCGTGTGGGTGTGGGGGGGGGGGGGGGAGGGAGTTGCCATGAAATGGCTTGGGGTGGGATGAGAGGAGGCCCTTGCCCCTCTATTTATAGCCATGGCGGGGGGATTAGGGGGAGGGATGAGGGGATTAGTGGGAGGATGAGAGGATTAGTGGGAGATTATCATGGATTTGTCTTATATGAGTGTAATTAGCTTGTAGAGCTCACCATATGACACCGGAGGCATACGTATACGTATGAGCATGAGGAAAGTTATGGAGAAAATATTTGTAGGGACTTGAAAAATGATTCTGAAGGTATTTCTCAGGAAGAAAATACTTGGACATATATCGGTGGAATATTTGGGCAGTATTTCTGAAAGAGTTTGAGGGTGATCACTGGGGAAATATTTGTATGATATTTTGAGCAGATTTTAGAGAGAATATAGACCACTATAATTTTATTTGTTGATATCAACTCGCAAACAAACATTTTGAAATGAAATTTGAAATTCATTTTGAATTTAGAGCGAGTTTGAGAAAATTCCAAGATTTGAAATTTTGGGATGCTACATGGGTCTGCCTTGCGTAGAACTGACACCCTTCGCAGGCGCGGACAATTCTAGTGGCGTCGGCTACCGCCGTTGGCCAGTAGAAACCTTGTCGGAAAACATTTCCGACGAGGGCTCGAGGTGCTGCGTGGTGGCCGCAAGCCCCCGAGTGTATTTCTTGGAGGAGTTCCTGACCTTCGGTGGTGGAGATGCATCGCTGGATGATGCCTGAAGGGCTACGGTGGTAGAGCTCCTTCCCTTCTCCCAGCAAGACAAACGACTTGGCGCGCCGCGCCAACCGTCGAGCCTCGGCTCGGTCAAGGGGTAGCTCTCCTTGGTGGAGATATTGCAGGTACAGGGTCTGCCAGTTTAGATCAGGCGTGACCCCGCTTTGCTCCCCCTCGACGCGCAGCGTTTCGCCCTCGGGGGCCTAGGGTACCTCGGGCCGAGCCGAGGGTGCCTCGGGCGGAGTCGAGGTTGCCTCGGACTGAGCCGAGGGTGCCTCGGAAGGTGCCGAGGGTACCTCGGGCTGGGCCGAGGGTGCCTCGGGCTCGGGCGCATCGTCGATCTTGACGGAGGGTTGATGCAGATCTCGGGAGAAGACGTCCGGGGGAACCGTCGTTCGCCCCAAGGCTATTTTTGCCAGCTCGTCCGCAGTCTCGTTGTAGCGCCGAGCGATGTGGTTGAGCTCAAGCCCGTAGAACTTGTCTTCCAGGCGCCGAACCTCATCGCAGTAGGCCTCCATCTTTGGGTCGCGGCAGTGGGAGTTCTTCATGACTTGGTCGATGACGAGCTGCGAGTCACCGCGAGCGTCGAGGCGTCGGACCCCTAGCTCGACGACAATCCGCAACCCGTTGACCAGGGCCTGGTACTCAGCTACATTGTTGGACGCCGGGAAGTGGAGGCGTAACATGTAGCGTAGGTGCTTCCCGAGGGGCGAGATGAAGAGTAGGCCCGCGCCGGCTCCTGTCTTCATCAGCGACCCATCGAAGAACATGGTCCAGAGCTCCGGTTGGATCGGGGCTGTTGGTAGCTGGGTGTCGACCCATTCAGCCACGAAGTCCACCAAGACCTGGGATTTGATGGCCTTCCGAGGGGCGAACAAGATTGTTTCGCCCATGATTTCCATCGCCCACTTTGCAATCCTACCCGAAGCCTCTCGGCATTGGATGATCTCCCCCAGGGGGAAGGATGACACCACAGTCACTGGATGAGACTCGAAGTAGTGTCGCAACTTCCGTCGTGTCAGGATCACTGCGTACAGCAGCTTCTGAACTTGTGGGTAGCGGATTTTGGTTTCAGACAGTACCTCACTGACGAAGTAGACTGGCCTCTGAACGGGCAATGCATGCCCCTCTTCTTGTCTCTCGACCACAATCGCGGCGCTAACCACCTGAGTGGTCGCGGCGACGTAGACCAAGAGGGTTTCTCCGGCAGCTGGGGGCACCAAGATAGGCGCCTTCGTGAGCAGCGCCTTCAGGTTCCCGAGGGCTTCCTCGGCCTCAGGGGTCCAAGTGAAGCGCTCGGCCTTCCTTAAGAGGCGGTACAGGGGTAGACCTCTTTCGCCGAGGCGTGAGATGAAGCGGCTCAGAGCCGCGAGACATCCCATGACCCTCTGTACGCCTTTCAAGTCCTAGATGGGCCCCATGCTGGTGATGGCTGCGATCTTCTTCGGGTTGGCTTCGATGCCTCGCTCGGAGACGATGAACCCCAAGAGCATGCCTCGGGGCACCCCGAAGACACACTTTTCGGGATTGAGCTTGACACCTTTCGCCTTGAGACACCGGAATGTCACTCCAAGGTCGGAAAGGAGGTCGGAGGCTTTCCTCGTCTTGACTACGATGTCATCGACGTAGGCCTCGACCGTGCGGCCAATGTGCTCGCCGAACACATGGTTCATGCACCGCTGGTACGTCGCGCCCGCATTCCTCAAGCCGAACGGCATGGTGACATAGCAGTACATGTCGAAGGGTGTGATGAAGGAAGTCGCAAGCTGGTCGGACTCTTTCATCCTGATTTGGTGATACCCCGAGTAGGCGTCGAGGAAAGACAGGGTTTCGCACCTAGCAGTGGAATCCATGATCTGATCGATGCGAGGCAGAGGGTAGGGAACCTTCGGACATGCTTTGTTCAGACCAGTGTAGTCTACACACATCCGCCATTTCCCCCCTTTCTTTCTCACAAGCACAGGGTTGGCAAGCCATTCGGGATGGAATACCTCTTTGATGAACCCTGCCGCCATTAGCTTGTGGATCTCCTCGCCTATGGCTCTGCGCTTCTCCTCGTCGAATCGGCGCAGAGGCTGCTTGACGGGTCGGGCTCCAGCCCGGATGTCCAGCGAGTGCTCGGCGACATCCCTCGGTATGCCGGGCATGTCCGAGGGACTCCACGCGAAGACGTCGGCGTTTGCGCAGAGAAAGTCGACGAGCACTGCTTCTTATTTGGGATCGAGCCCGGAGCCGATCCGGACTTGCTTGGAGGCGTCGCTGCTGGGGTCGAGGGGGACGGACTTAACCGTCTCCGCTGGCTCGAAGTTGCCGGCATGACGCTTCACGTCGGGCACCTCCTTAGAGAGGCTCTCCAGGTCGGCGATGAGGGCCTCGGACTCGGCGAGGGCCTTGGCGTACTCCACGCACTCCACGTCGCATTCGAACGCGTGTTTGTACGTGGGGCCGACGGTGATGACCCCGTTGGGGCCCGACATCTTGAGCTTGAGGTAGGTGTAGTTGGGGACGGCCATGAACTTCGCGTAGCAGGGCCTCCCCAATACCGCATGGTAGGTTCCTCGGAACCCGACCACCTCGAATGTCAGGGTCTCCCTTCGGAAGTTGGAGGGTGTTCCGAAGCAGACGGGAAGATCGAGTTGTCCGAGGGGCTGGACGCGCTTCCCAGGGATGATCCCATGGAAAGGCGCAGCGCCTGCCCGGACCGAGGACAGATCGATACGCAGAAGCCTGAGGGTCTTGGCGTAGATGATGTTGAGGCTGCTGCCTCCGTCCATGAGGACCTTGGTGAGCCTGACGTCACCGATGACGGGGTCGACGACGAGCGGGTATTTCCCCGGGCTCGGCACATGGTCGGGGTGGTCGGCTTGGTCGAAGGTGATGGGCTTGTCGGACCAGTCTAGGTAGACTGGCGCCGCCACCTTCACCGAACAGACCTCCCGGCGCTCTTGCTTGCGGTGCCGAGCCGAGGCGTTCGCCGCTTGCCCGCCGTAGATCATGAAGCAGTCGCGGACCTCGGGGAACTCTCCTGCCTGGTGATCTTCCTTCTTGTCGTCGTCGCGGGCCCTGCCACCCTCCGCGGGTGGCCCGGCCCTGTGGAAGTGGCGCCGAAGCATGACGCACTCCTCAAGGGTGTGCTTGACGGGCCCCTGGTGATAGTGAGAGCACTTGAGTTGGCACTCAATCACCAAAATACTTAGAAATGGCCCAAGGGCACATTTCCCTTTCAATCTCCCCCTTTTTGGTGATTTATGCCAACACAACATAAAGCAACTAGAACAAGTGCAAAATCACTTCAAATAAAACTCAAATTGATTTTGATTCAATTTTGGCATATATGGATCATCCTTTGCCACCACTTGGTTTGTTTTTGCAAATCAAACTCAAATCTCTATCTTTAAGTCAAACACACATGTTGAAGCATAAAGAGAGTCATTCCAAAAGAGATTGATCAAAGATTTCAAAAACTCCCCCTATTTCCCATAATCAACACTTCTCCCCACAAGAAGCCAACTTTTGACAAGAGAGACAATAAGAGACAATAAAAGAGTTTGACAAAACAAAAGCTCTATTCTTCTATTTTCAAAATCTCTCAAGTGGTAGCTGATCCATTTATTGCTTTGGCCTTTATTTTCTCCCCCTTTGGCATCAAGCACCAAAACGGGATCAATCTTGGCCCTTTAACCCCATTGCCTCACCAAAATCTTCAATTAAGAGTACAAAGGCAATAAGATCATAGAGATGAACTTGGAATAAGTTACCCTCTCATCGGAGTGCAGTGGAAGTCTTGCATGGTCCAAGTTCACTTTCCCTTTCAATCCACCTTCGAGACTAAATCAAGCAAACTCAAGCAAATGGTTAGTCTCAAAGGGTCAAGTTGTAACACATCTCCCCCTAAACATGTGCATCACTTTGCAACGGACTTGTGAGGTCCAGGGAGTGTTTGTACAACTTGAGCACCACAATAAGCAACAAAATGCAGAATGAACCTGATCAAGGGCATAAACACATGTATGCTACAATTCAATCCAAGTTCCGCGAATCTAAGACATTTAGCTCACTACGCAGCCTGCAAAAGGTCTTCTCATCTAGAGGCTTGGTAAAGATATCGGCTAGCTGGTTCTCGGTGCTAACATGAAACACTTCGATATCTCCCTTTTGCTGGTGGTCTCTCAAAAAGTGATGCCGGATGTCTATGTGCTTTGTGCGGCTGTGTTCAACAGGATTTTCCGCCATGCGGATAGCACTCTCATTATCACATAGGAGTGGGACTTTGCTCAGATTGTAGCCAAAGTCCCGGAGGGTTTGCCTCATCCAAAGTAGTTGCGCGCAACACTGTCCTGCGGCAACATACTCGGCCTCAGCGGTGGATAGAGCAACGGAGGTTTGTTTCTTAGAATTCCATGACACCAGGGACCTTCCTAAGAATTGGCACGTCCCCGATGTACTCTTCCTATCGACCTTACATCCAGCATAGTCGGAGTCTGAGTATCCAACCAAGTCAAAGGTAGACCCCTTTGGATACCAGAGCCCGAAGCAAGGCGTAGCAACTAAATATCTAAGAATTCGCTTCACCGCCACTAAGTGACATTCCTTAGGATCGGATTGAAATCTAGCACACATGCATACGCTAAGCATAATATCCGGTCTACTAGCACATAAATAAAGTAAAGAACCTATCATTGACCGATATGCTTTTTGATCAACGGACTTACCTCCTTTGTTGAGGTCTGTGTGTCCGTCGGTTCCCATCGGCGTCTTTGCGGGCTTGGCGTCCTTCATCCCAAACCTCTTTAGCAAGTCTTGCGTGTACTTCGTTTGGGAGATGAAAGTGCCGTCCTTGAGTTGCTTCACTTGGAACCCAAGGAAGTAGTTCAACTCGCCCATCATCGACATCTCGAATTTCTGCGTCATCACCCTGCTAAACTCTTCACAAGACTTTTGGTTAGTCGAACCAAATATTATGTCATCGACATAAATTTGGCACACAAACAAATCACCATTACAAGTCTTAGTAAAAAGAGTTGGATCGGCTTTCCCAACCTTGAAAGCATTAGCAATTAAGAAATCTCTAAGGCATTCATACCATGCTCTTGGGGCTTGCTTAAGTCCATAGAGCGCCTTAGAGAGCTTACACACATGGTTGGGGTGCCGATCATCCTCGAAGCCAGGGGGTTGCTCCACGTACACCTCCTCCTTGATTGGCCCGTTGAGGAAAGCGCTCTTCACATCCATTTGGTACAACCTGAAAGAGTGGTGAGCGGCATATGCTAGCAATATACGAATAGACTCTAGCCTAGCCACAGGAGCAAATGTCTCCTCAAAGTCCAAACCTGCGACTTGGGCATAACCTTTTGCCACAAGTCGAGCCTTGTTTCTCGTCACCACCCCGTGCTCGTCCTGTTTGTTGCGGAACACCCACTTGGTTCCCACAACATTTTGCTTCGGACGAGGCACCAGCGTCCAAACTTCATTTCTCTTGAAGTTGTTGAGCTCCTCCTGCATGGCCAATACCCAGTTCGGATCTAGCAAGGCCTCCTCTACCCTGAAAGGCTCAATAGAAGAGACAAAGGAGTAATGCTCACAAAAATTAACTAATCGAGAACGAGTAGTTATTCCCTTGCTAATGTCACCCAGAATTTGGTCGACGGGATGATCCCTTTGAATCATCGCTCGAACTTGGGTTGGAGGTGCCAGTTGTGCATCTTCCTCCATCACATGATCATCTTGTGCTTCCCCTTGATCACATGCCTCCTGTTGATGAACCTGTTCATCGTCTTGAGTTGGGGGTAGCACCATAGTTGAGGAAGATGGTTGATCTCGTTCATCTTGTTCCTGTGGCCGCACTTCTCCAATCGCCATGGTTCGTATAGCGGCCGTCGGAACATCTTCTTCATCTACATCATCACAATCAACAACTTGCTCTCTTGGAGAGCCATTAGTCTCATCAAATACAACGTCGCTAGAGACTTCAACCAAACCCGATGATTTGTTGAAGACTCTATACGCCTTTGTATTTGAGTCATAACCTAACAAAAACCCTTCTACAGCTTTGGGAGCAAATTTAGAATTTCTACCCTTCTTCACTAGAATGTAGCACTTGCTCCCAAATACACGAAAGTACGATACATTGGGTTTGTTACCGGTTAGAAGCTCATATGAAGTCTTCTTGAGGAGGCGATGAAGGTAGACCCTGTTGATGGCGTGGCAAGCTGTGTTCACGGCTTCCGACCAAAAACGCTCGGGGGTCTTGAATTCTCCAAGCATAGTTCTCGCCATGTCGATTAGCGTCCTGTTCTTCCTCTCTACCACACCATTTTGCTGTGGTGTGTAGGGAGCGGAGAACTCGTGCTTGATCCCTTCCTCCTCAAGGAACTCCTCTACTTGAAGGTTCTTGAACTCGGACCCGTTGTCGCTCCTTATCTTCTTCACCTTAAGCTCAAACTCATTTTGAGCTCTCTTGAGGAAGCGCTTGAGGGTCCCTTGGGTTTCAGACTTATCCTGCAAAAAGAACACCCAAGTGAAGCGGGAAAAGTCATCAACAATAACTAGACCATACTTACTTCCTCCTATACTCAAATAGGCGACGGGTCCGAAGAGGTCCATATGCAGCAGCTCCAGGGGTCTTGAAGTGGTCATCACATTCTTGCTGTGATGTGCTCCTCCCACTTGTTTACCTGCTTGACAAGCTGCACAAGGTCTATCTTTTTCGAATTGCACGTTAGTCAAACCTATCACGTGTTCTCCCTTTAGAAGCTTGTGAAGGTTCTTCATCCCCACATGTGCTAAGCGGCGATGCCACAGCCAGCCCATGCTAGTCTTAGCTATTAAGCATGCATCTAGACCGGCCTCCTCTTTTGCAAAATCAACTAAATAAAGTTTGTCGTCTAATACACCCTTAAAAGCTAGTGAACCATCACTTCTTCTAAAGACAGACACATCTACATTTGTAAATAGACAGTTATACCCCATGTTGCATAATTGACTAACAGATATCAAATTATAACCAAGAGACTCAACTAAAAACACATTAGAGATAGAGTGCTCATTAGAAATTGCAATTTTACCTAACCCTTTTACCTTGCCTTGATTCCCATCACCGAATATTATTGAATCTTGGGAATCCTTATTCTTGACGTAGGAGGTGAACATCTTCTTCTCCCCCGTCATATGGTTTTTGCATCCGCTGTCGATAATCCAGCTTGAACCCCCGGATGCATAAACCTGCAAGGCAAATTTAGGCTTGGGTCTTAGGTACCCAACTCATGTTGGGTCCTACAAGGTTAGCACAAATATCCTTAGGGACCCAAATGCAAGTTTTGTCTCCCTTGCATCTTGCCCCTAATTTTCTAGCAACTATCTTCCTATCCTTTCTACAAATAGCAAAGAAAGCATTTAAGGCATGATAAATTTTAGAAGGTCCATTCATAACTTTTCTAGGAACATTAACAACATTTCTCCTAGGCATATTATGAACAACATTTCTCCTATCAACATTTCTATCATGCACATAGGAAGAACTAGAAGCAAACATGGCATGAGAATCAAAATCATCATAAGCATTATAACTCCTATAAGCATTTCTAGTTTGTCTCCTATCATGGTACATAAAAGCATGGTTCTTTTGCACACTACTAGCCATAGGGGCCTTCCCTTTCTCCTTGGTGGAGATGGGAGCCTTATGGCTTGTCAAGTTCTTGACTTCCCTCTTGAAGCCAAGCCCATCCTTAATTGAGGGGTGTCTACCAATTGTGTAGGCATCCCTTGCAAATTTTAGTTTATCCAAATCACTCTTGCTAGTCTTAAGTTGGGCATTAAGACTAGCTACTTCATCATTTAATTTAGAAATGCACTCTAGGTGTTCACTACAAGCATCAACATTAAAGTCTTTACACCTAGTGCAAATCACAACATGTTCTACACAAGATGTTAATTTACTAGATTTTTCTAGCTTAGCATTTAAATCATCATTTATGCTCTTTAAGCTAGAAATTGTCTCATGGCAAGAAGATAATTCACAAGAAAGCATTTCATTTCTCTTAACTTCTAAAGCATGAGATTTTTGTGCTTCTACAAATTTGTCATGCTCTTCATATAAAAGGTCCTCTTGTTTTTCTAGTAATCTATTCTTGTCATTCAAGGCATCAATCAACTCATTAATCTTATCAATTTTAGATCTATCTAATCCCTTGAATAAGCATGAGTAATCTATCTCATCATCATCACTAGACTCATCCTCACTAGAAGAAGCATAAGTAGGGTTTTGAGTACATACCTTCTTCTCCCTTGCCATAAGGCATGTGTGACGCTCGTTGGGGAAGAGGGCCGATTTGTTGAAGGCGGTGGCGGCGAGTCCCTCATTGTCGGAGTCGGAAGAGGAGCAATCCGAATCCCACTCCTTGCCTAGATGCGCCTCGCCTTTTGCCTTCTTATAGTTCTTCTTCTTCTCCCTCTTGTTCCCTTGATCCTGATCACTATCATTGTCGGGACAGTTAGCAATAAAATGACCAAGCTTACCGCATTTGAAGCATGAGCGCTTTCCCTTGGTCTTGGTCTTGCTTGGCTGTCCCTTGCGACCCTTTAGCGCCGTCTTGAATCTTTTGATGATGAGGGCCATCTCTTCATCATTAAGTCCGGCCGCCTCAATTTGTGCCACCTTGCTAGGTAGCGCCTCCTTGCTCCTTGTTGCCTTTAGAGCAATGGGTTGAGGCTCATGGATTGGACCATTCAACGCGTCGTCCACGTATCTTGCCTCCTTGATCATCATCCGCCCGCTTACGAATTTTCCGAGTACCTCCTCGGGCGTCATCTTCGTGTACCTGGGATTCTCACGAATATTGTTCACGAGATGAGGATCAAGAATGGTAAATGACCTTAGCATTAGGCGGACGACGTCGTGATCCGTCCATCGCGTGCTTCCGTAGCTCCTTATTTTGTTGATAAGGGTCTTGAGCCGATTGTATGTTTGGGTTGGCTCCTCGCCCCTTATCATTGCAAACCTTCCAAGCTCGCCCTCCACCAACTCCATTTTAGTGAGCATGGTGATGTCGTTCCCTTCGTGAGAAATCTTGAGGGTGTCCCATATCTGCTTGGCATTGTCCAAGCCGCTCACCTTATTGTACTCGTCCCTGCACAAAGAGGCTAGCAACACAGTAGTAGCTTGTGCATTTTTATGAATTTGTTCGTTAATAAACATGGGACTATCCGTACTATCAAAGTGCATTCCACTCTCTACAATCTCCCATATGCTAGGATGGAGAGAGAACAAGTGACTACGCATTTTGTGACTCCAAAATCCGTAGTCCTCTCCATCAAAATGAGGAGGTTTACCAAGTGGAATAGATAATAAATGAGCATTAGTACTGTGAGGAATACGAGAGTAGTCAAAAGAAAAGTTCGAATTGACCGGTTTCTTTTTCTCGTAGTCGTTGTGGTCGTCGTCCTTTTGGGAGGAAGTAGACTCATCGCTGTCGTAGTAGACGATCTCCTTGATGCGTCTTGTCTTCTTCTTCTTCCCATCTTTGCGTCTGTGGCCCGAGCCCGAGTCGTTGGACTTGTCATCCTTTGGGTCGTTGACGAAGGACTCCTTCTCCTTGTCGTTGATCACTATTCCTTTCCCCTTAGGATCCATCTCTTCGGGCGGTTAGTCCCTTTCTTGAAGAGAACGGCTCCGATACCAATTGAGAGCACTTGAGTTGGCACTCAATCACCAAAATACTTAGAAATGGCCCAAGGGCACATTTCCCTTTCAGATAGGGGCACGGCTCCTTGAGTATCTTGTCGAAGAGGTTGGGACCTCCGGGGGGTTTCCGAGGGTTCTTGTACTCGGCGGCGGCGACAAGGTCCGCGTCGGCGGCGTCACGTTTCGTTTGCGACTTCTTCTTGCCCTTCTTCTTGGCACCGCGCTGAGCCGACGCCTCGAGGGCATCTTCCGATGGGTGGCCCTGGGGCTGCTTGTCCTTCCGGAAGATAGCCTCGACCGCCTCCTGGCCGGAGGCAAACTTGGTGGCGATGTCCATCAGCTCGCTCGCCCTGGTGGGGGTCTTGCGACCCAGTTTGCTAACCAGGTCGCGGCAGGTGGTGTCGGCGAGGAACGCGCCGATGACATCCGAGTCGGTGATGTTGGGCAGCTCGGTGCGCTGCTTCGAAAATCGCCGGATGTAGTCTCGGAGAGACTCTCCCGGCTGCTGTCGGCAGCTTCAGAGGTCCCAGGAATTCCCGGGGCGCACGTACGTGCCCTGGAAATTGCCGGCGAAAGCTTGGACTAGGTCGTCCCAGTCGGAGATCTGCCCCGGAGGCAGGTGCTCCAACCAGGCGCGAGCGGTGTCGGAGAGGAACAGGGGGAGGTTGCGGATGATGAGGTTGTCATCGTCTGTTCCACCCAGTTGGCAGGCCAGACGGTAGTCCGCGAGCCACAGTTCCGGTCTCGTCTCCCCCGAGTACTTTGTGATAGTAGTCGGGGGTCGGAACCGGGTCGGGAACGGCGCCCGTCGTATGGCCCGGCTGAAGGCCTGCGGACCGGGTGGTTCGGGCGAGGGACTCCGATCCTCCCCGCTGTCGTAGCGTCCCCCAAGCCTGGGGTGGTAGCCTCGGCGCACCCTCTCGTCGAGGTGGGCCCGACGATCGCGGTGATGGTGCTCGTTGCCGAGGCGACCCGGGGCCACAGGCGCTGTGTTGCGCGTGCGCCCGGTGCAAACCGAGGCTTCCCGCATGAATCGGGAAGTCGCGGCACGATGTTCTGAGGGGTACCCCTGCCTCCGAGAGGCGGAGCTCTCGGCTCGCCGGACCGCGGCGCCTTCCAGGAGATCCTTGAGCTCTCCCTGGATTCGCCGTCCCTCGGTGGTTGATGGCTCCGGCATCGTGTGGAGGAGCATTGATGCTGCAGCCAGGTTCTGGCCGACCCCACTGGATGCGGGTGGCGGCCTGACCTTGACATCGTCGGCGATGCGGTGCTGGAAGCCCTGGGGTAGATGACGCATTTCTCCGGCCGGAGGTTGGCCCGCCCATGCCTGCCCGGTGTCCCGGCGGATTGGCTCAAGCGCTCCTGCTCCCTCGTCGAGCCTGGCCTGCACCCCGCGGATTTGCTCGAGTTGTGGGTCGTGACCCCCCGCCAGAACGGGGACCACAGCTAGCTCCCGTGGGATGTCAACGCGAGGTACTGGCCTAGGGAGATCACCGTCCCCCGGCATGCCTAGATGGTTGCCTTCGGAGGGACCCCCTAGATCGACGTGGAAACATTCGCGGCTCGGGCCGCAGTCCTCGTCGCCGAGGCTACGGCTACCGTCGAAACAGTCGGAAAGGCAGTAGTCGCATGCGGTCATGAGGTCTCGCATGGCGTCGGGGTTGCCAAGTCTGGAGAAATCCAAATGGAAACTGGGCTCGTCGTCTTCCTCGGACCCAGAGGGCCCGCAGGTCGAGACGTCCGTCAGCCGGTCCCAAGGTGACCGCATTCGAAACCCTAGAGGGTTCGGATTCGCCTCTACAAGAGCGTCCGCCAAAGCGGAGCCGCTAGGCGGGTCGAGGCTAAATCTGAAAGGCGTGGGATGGGAATCGATCGGTACCTCTTGGTCGACGGGCGGTGATGAGGTCACGTCGGGGGCTGACTACACCGTCGTCTCAGGTACGAGGGCGACATCCAGCAAGCCTTTCGCGAGCGCGCTGGCGTCGTCCGTTTGCTCGGGGTTGACGTGTCGCGGGGAGACAGCGCTCCTCTTTGTCGCAGGCGCAAGGCCAATGCCCGATGCACCCCCCGTTGAAGTGCTGGCGTTGTGGTCTCGCTCGACGGTCGACGAAGCGCCGCCTCCTGCTTGGCCTTGGTTGCCCCGCCTCCTCCTCCTCCGTCGACGGGGAAGAGGACGGGGCGAGCTCGAGGGTTGTTCTTCCACCACGCGGGGAAGACGTCGTCGATCCTGCCGCCGGCGGGCGGACTGTCGGCCGCCATTGTCGCTGTCGCCCGGCGGTGGAAAGAGTATCATGTCGTAGCTGCCGTCGAGGGACATGAACTCAAAGCTCCCGAGACGGAGCACCGTCTCGGGCCGGAGAGGTCGCTGGAGACTACCCATCTGGAGCTTGACGGGAAGCTGTTCGTCAACACGCAGCAGGCCCCTACCTGGCGCGCCAACTGTCGGCGTTTCGAGACCGGGGGGTCCCCGAGCCGACGAGTGAAGTGTCGCCGCGTGCCCCAGCCCAGATGGGTCGACGCGAGGCCGAGCGTGAAGGGGGGAAAGCGAGGAGGCAGGAGATGGGTCGTGAGAGAGGTGGAAATCCCGCGGCCTTCGTGTTCGTCTGCGCCCAGGTCGGGTGCGCTTGCAGTAGGGGGTTACAAGCGTCCACACGGGGGGAGGAGCGAGCGGCCTCACGCGAGCGCCCGTCTTGTCCTCGTTCCCGCGCGGCCGACCCTCTCTAAGAGGGCCCTGGTCCTTCCTTTTATAGGCATAAGGAAAGGATCTAGATGTACAATGGGGGGTGTAGCAGAGTGCTACGTGTCTAGCGGAGGAGAGCTAGTGCCCTAAGTACACGCCATCGTGGCGGTCGGAGAGATTTTGGCGCCCGGTTCGTGTGATGTCGTGGCCGTCGAAGGAGCGCCGGAGCCTGGTGGAGGGACAGCTGTCAGGGCCGTCGAGTCCTTGCTGACGTCCTCTTGCTTCCGTAAGGGGGCCAAGAGTCGCCATCGTCAGGGAGCGTGCGGGACGCCATCATCGCCTATCTGGCGGAGCGAGTCAGATGGGACGCCGGTCTTGTTCCCCGTAGCCTGAGTCAGCTTGGAGTAGGGTAATGATGGCGCCTCCTGTTGATGTGGCCGGTCCGCGCCCTGGGTTGGGCGATGTGGATGCTCCTCTGAGGTCGAGGTCGAGTCCGTCTTCCGTGGCCGAGGCTGAGTCCGAGCCCCCGGGTCGGGCGAGGCGGAGTTCGTCGTCTTCTGGGGCTGAGCCCGAGTCCGAGCCCTGGGTCGGGCGGAGCGGAGTTCGCCGTCTTCCGGGGCTTAGCCCGAGTCCGAGCCCTGGGTCGGACGAAGCGGAGTTCGCCGTCTTCCGGGGCTTAGCCCGAGTCCGAGCCCTGGGTCGGGCGGAGCGGAGTTCGCCGTCTTCCGGGGCTTAGCCCGAGTCCGAGCCCTGGGTCGGGCGGAGCTTCCTATGGCGTGCGGCCGGTCCTGACTGCCTGTCAGCCTCACTCTGTCAAGTGGCACCGCAGTCGGAGTGGCGCAGGCGGCGCTGTCTTTCTATCAGACTGGTTAGTGGAGCGGTGAAGTGACGGCGGTCGCTTCGGCTCTGTCAGCTGAGGGGCACGCGTCAGGATAAAGGTGTCAGGCCACCTTTACATTAAATGCTCCTGCGATTTGGTCGGGGTTGCTTCTTGGCGAAGACAGGGCCTCGGGCGAGCCGGAGATCCTTCGGGGTCGGCTGCCCTTGTCCGAGGCTAGGCCTGGGCGAGGCGTGATCGAGTCCTTCGAATGGGCTGATCCCTGACTTGATCGCACCCATCAGGCCTTTGCAGCTTTATGCTGATGGGGGTTACCAGCTGAGAATTAGGAGCCTTGAGAGTACCCCTAATTATGGTCCCCGACAAGCCTCAAAATAACTTATTTTATATCTACTTATGTAGCCACCGTTCCTCGCGTACAGTCAATCAAACAGACGCTAATCCAAAGTTAATGCCCACGGTAATTTAGGATGGAACGGTGCGGGTAACCAATCAGATAAAATATGGTCATATCTAGGGGTATTTTATTACCGAAGCTTAGTACTGACAGAACCCAACTAACTAAGAGGCAGCAGCGATCCTTTCTTTATTCGCCGTCCCAAACCAGCAAACTACGCTGCGCAGCACAGAGAGCAGAGAGGTAGTAGATAGCAGGCGCCAGGCAAGTCGGAGAGGCGGCGCACTAGCGCCGGACCGTGAAGTCCCCACCACCGCCAGCCCAGTACGGCAGCGTCACACGAACGGCGCCTCCTTGCCTAGCGCGAAGAAAGCGCCGGTGGGGCCGCCTTCCGGGAGCAGCGCCACCTTGACGACGTTGGCCGCGCCCTGCGCGGGCGTCAGCAGGCCCGTCTGCCTGGTCATGTCGGTCTTGACGTAGCCCGGGTGCGCGCAGTTGACGCGCAGCTCGGGGTGCCGCCTCGCCAGGACCCTCGAGTAGGAGTTCAGGGCGGCCTTGGCCACCTTGTACGCGGCGAACTCCGTCGGCCAGCCGCGGGACTTCAGCGCGCCGGCCTCGAAGTCCCGGAGGAACGTGCTCAGCAGCTCGTCCAGCCTCTCCTCCGTCAGGCCCTCAATGTCGTCCAGCTCATGCTTCACCTCCTCATTCCTGAGATACTGCATTCTTTGTTTCAGATCCAGCAGCAGCAGCTGCTGGCGTTGGTCGAAGGAAAGGAACGGAATCTGAAACGGTATGATCAGATACCGGAACAGCTTACTTACGCGTAGCAGCCCGAAGTCGGAGGAGACGTTGACGACCCTTCCTCCGCCGGAGGAGGAGGCCTGCAGGAGCAGGGGCAGCAGCGCCTCGGTCACGTTCTTCACCCCGTAGTAGTTCGTCTGGACGCCTGCCTTCGCGGTGTCGTTTGTCTCCCGGCAGCTCTTCCGCATCAGCTCCGCCATCTGAAACGCGTCCATGCCCTTGATCTGTTCCATTATTCCACGCGCACGGCGCACCACCATGTAAACCGTTTCATCAGAGCGTGGCTTAGGATAGGATCTGAAAAAAAAATCTGAGCATGCATGCATAATTTCGATCGGGGGACATGTGACCTCACCTTTTCGCCAACATTTTCAACGGGAAGTGACTGAACCCCACCGATAGCGGCATTGTTTACCTAGTAAGACACAGTGGCTCTCCTTCATCAGCCACAGTCACAGCCACCTACACCACCGAACCTTTCACAGATTCAAAATTAAGGGGACTCACCAGGATGTCTAGCTTCCCAAACCACGCCTTCAGGAAACCGGCCAATCTAGCAATGCTCTGGGCGTCGGTGACCTCCAGCTGATGGAAAACGACGCCGGAGAGGCCCGCGTCCGCGAGCTCCTCTACGGCGGCGGCGCCCCGCTTCTCGTCTCTGGCTGTTAGGACGACGGTGATGCCGTTGCTGGCCAGCTGCCTGCACACCTCCAGCCCGATCCCTTTGTTCCCGCCGGTGACAACGGCGACCCTACCAGAGTAGAGATCACACACGCCGGCCAACCAGTTTCAACTCGTGTACAGATTACACGCCAGAGCGTCGGATGACACGTACCTTGCGCTGTGGGGACTAGGGGTAGCGGCCGCCATGAGCCTAGCTGCCTGTGCACACCGCGCGCTGGAGCAAGGGGATGGGGACGACAGGATCACAAGAATGGGGACGACAGGTCAGGTTATTTATGTTGACCAGCGATGTGTGGTTGGTGGTTGTTAGCAGAGTACTACGTTCCATGGATATTTCACCAGCACATAGTAATGCCTTGTTGGAGAAGCAACTTTAAATTGAGGCCACTTTATACTTAACGCCACCTGTCATAGGACAAAATTTTATTTTCCTTATCTCATCTTCCTCATCTCTGTCGTCCCTATCGCCTCTCCACCGCTGAGGACTCAGAGCATGTAAAACTGGTGTCTTAAACTGTGTCTTCAGGGCATGTAAAATAGGTGTCTTAAGCTATGTCTTCGAATGTATTTAAAGAGGGTAATATAAAAAAACTCAAGACATATATCTTGACAAACACACTTTGTCTTGGTTCTATGCTCGAGATAGGAAGAATAGCTGATTGGTAATTTAATTTATTGATTACTCTGATTAATATAATAGATATAGTAAAACACAGATTTGAGACACTGATTTATACATGGGTCGCGCCTGGTCTAACGGGACACAGTCGCTTGTCCTTGTCCACCGCACCGGGCTCCTCCATCGGCCTCTGCCGGCGTCGGACTTCACTGGCTAGCACCGTGACAGAGCGCGGGTGCCGTCACCGAGAGCGAGGCGGTTCCTCCTCGCCTTCTCGTCCTCCAGCGCACGGGGATGGTGAGACCCACGGGATCGAGAGGAAACTAGACGCAGTTCGATTTTTTTTGGGAGTCTGAGACAGCTCTATCCGCTTCATGTTTATCGAAATCAGATTCAGATTTTAATTTCTTTGGCTTCCATCTCTAGTCAATAATAGATCTGTTCAACCAAATCCGTAAAAAAAGGTGGAGATTTTAAGTTAAGTGGGATGAAGATGTGAATGTGAAGTTGTGTTAGAAGAATCTCGCCACCAAACGTGCCATTGAACTTTTGTGCCCACAACCATGAATGTGCTGCCGGCATCCAATGAACGGTGGAAATAACTGAAGACGCAACGACACGGAGACTGAGCAATTACTACGGTCCAGGCCAAGGACGCACGCAATGACGTAGATCGGTAGATGACGGCAATTTTCTCCAGCGGCGACGACCATACAATCGTACTTTTACTTGAATACAGACACACAGTAGAGTTCACGAATTCTTATCTGACGTGAAGATACATTTTTACCCGAGTATGTTGTGAGTTGTGACAGATACACAATCATATTTTCACTTGCATACAAAAGAGTTCATGAATATGTACTTGACGTGAAGATCCATTCTTGTCCGAGCATGAGCCAAGACTAATTTTACCATTTCATAAAATGAAAACGAGGATTAAATACAACCACCAGGTACCTGTGTACGGCTGGCATCGCCATTGCTCGTGAGCCCATGCATAGCGGCGTCGACCGACGTCGCTGAGACAAGCGCGTGGGTCCCGCATATTCCTCACCGGCGTCGAGATGGGCCTAACCTGCCACTCCAGGCGTTCAACGACACGCGTACAAGGCCTGCATCAGCCGATCGGGAAAAATGGGCCTAACCTTGTGCCAAAAATAATGGTAAAATGACGAAACCTGCTTCTCATAAAAGCATGATTGGTTCACGCGCTCACCATCATCAGGCGCGCGCCATCATAGCCGGTGAGGAACGTCTCTCCCTGGCTTTTCCACGGATGCAGCTAGGGCTGGGCAAAAAACCCGTAACCCGAAACCCGAACCCGAACCCGAAATACCCGAAACCCGAATTTTGTTCAGGAATTTCGGGTAGCAACTTGCAAAACCCGAAATTATTTCGGGTAATTCGGGTATCACAATCGGGTACCCGAAATACCCGAATTACCCGAACTTTCATGTGTCATGTACTCATGTCATGCTTATTTATTAATTTGTACATCTATAATTATGTGTAAGTGTGCATAACTTGTGATTGTAGATTGCTTGTGTTTTATATGTCCATGTATATCATTATTCAAACTATATTTTTATACTAATTTAATAGAGTGTATGTGTTTTTATGAAGCCAACACAATAGTTCAGGTAGTTCGGGAATACCCGAACCCGAACCCGATATTTCGGGTACCCGAATTTTCGGGTATTGAAAAACCCGTTGTAATTTCGGGTATTGATTCTCAAAACCCGAAATTTTAAAAACCCGAATTACCCGACCCGAAAAATTCGGGTAACCCGAACGCCCACCCCTAGATGCAGCGAATGGATGAAAAAATATCCTACATCGCACCCGTACGTGCAGCCCAACCTATACGCGCGCGGGAAGCCAATCATGCGCTCTCGTGTGGTCAACGCACGCAGCGAGCATGACCGTGGCCATATAGGACAACCAATCACGCAGATAGTGACATAATTCCAAATTTCTCGATCGGGAAAGCCGCAACCCCCCAGTAAAATCAGCGCGCTCTCCTAGTTGGACCGGTTAGAATAGAAATATGTGCAAGGCCTATTTTTAAAATGGGCTACCTTGAAAACTAGGGAAATTGTTGCTTTATAAAATAAATATTTTAAACCCTTTATAGTACAAAATTGTATTTTACATGATTAAATACGTCCAAACAGCCAAAGAACTCGTTTGGATATAACGGGTTAGCCTGGGTCCAAACCCATTTGTCGGGGACCATGATTAGGGGTACCCTCAAGACTCCTAATTCTCAGCTGGTAACCCCCATCAGCATAAAGCTGCAAAGGCCTGATGGGTGCGACTAAGTCAGGGATCAGTCCATTCAGTGACTCGATCACGCCTCGCCCGAGCCTAGCCTCGGACAAGGGCAGCCGACCCCGGAGGATTTCCGTCTCGCCCGAGGCCCCCCTCCAACGGCGAACATATTTCCGGCTCGCCCGAGGCCCTGCCTTCGCTAAGAAGCAACCCTGACTAAATTGCCGCACCGACCGACCAAGTCGCAGGAGCATTTAATGTAAAGGTGGCCTGACACCTCTATCCTGACGCGCCCCCCCCGGCAGAGCCGAAGTGACCGCCGTCACTTCGCCGCTCCACTGACCGGCCTGACAGAAGGACAGCGCCGCCTGCGCCACTCCGACTGCGGTGCCATTTGATAGAGTGAGGCTGACAGGCAGTCAGGCCCCGCCGGAGGCACCATAGGAAGCTCCGCTTCGCCCGACCCAGGGCTCGGACTCGGGCTAAGTCCCGGAAGACGGCGAACTCCGCTCCGTCCGACCCAGGGCTCGGACTCGGGCTAAGTCCCGGAAGACGGCGAACTCCGCTCCGCCCGACCCAGGGCTCGGACTCGGGCTAAGTCCCGGAAGACGACGAACTCCGCTCCGCCCGACCCAGGGCTCGGACTCGGGCTAAGTCCCGGAAGACGGCGAACTCCGCTCCGCCCGACCCAGGGCTCGGACTCGGGCTAAGTCCCAGAAGACGACGAACTCCGCTTCGCCCGACCCCAGGGCTCGGACTCCGCCCTGGCCTCAGCCGACGACCTCCGCCTCGCCCGACCCAGGGGCTCGGACTCGGCCTCGGCCACGGAAGACAGACTCGACCTCGGCTTCGGAGGAGCCTCCGCATCGCCCAACCTAGGGCGCAGACCAGCCACGTCAACAAGAGGCGCCATCATCACCCTACCCCGAGCTGACTCAGGCCACAGGGAACCAGACCGGCGTCCCATCTGGCTAGCTCCGCCAGATAGGCAATGATGGTGCCCCGCATGCTCTGTGACGACGGCGGCTCTCAGCCCCTTACGGAAGCAAGAGGACGTCAGCAAGGACCCAACCGCTCCGACAGCTGTCCCTCCGCCAGGCTCCATCGCTCCTCCAACGGCCACGACATCACACCAGCTGGGTGCCAAAATCTCTCCGGCTGCCACGACGGCATGTACTTAGGGCGCTAGCTCTCCCCCGCTAGACACGTAGCACTCTGCTACACCTCCCATTGTACACCTGGATCCTCTCCTTACGCCTATAAAAGGAAGGACCAGGACCCTCTTAGAGAGGGTTGGCCGCGCGGGGACGAGGACGAGACAGGCGCTCGCTTGGGGCCGCTCGCTCCCTCTCCCGCGTGGACGCTTGTAACCCCCTACTGCAAGCGCACCCGACCTAGGCGCGGGACGAACACGAAGGCCGCGGGATTCCCACCTCTCTCACGCCGGTCTCCGGCCGCCTCGCTCTCCCCCCTTCGCGCTCGCCCTCGCGCTCGACCCATCTGGGCTGGGGCACGCGGCGACACTCACTCGTCGGCCCAGGGACCCCCCCCGGTCTCGAAACGCCGACACCATTCATCCGTGGATTGAAGCCCACTCCGGGCTTGTTCGTTTTGGAAGGGATAGAAGGGAAGTGAAGTTGATTAAATCTTGACTAGAAAGAGATTTAAAATCCCCTCGATACTCTCTGATCCCTGTGCAATTAAATAAGGCCTGTAGGGAGAGCTTTCTCTGTTGATCAGAAATGTATTTGGTATTTGGCTACATCATGCCCCTTTGATCCACAAGAGCTTTCAGCATCCCCACCGGTGTGCGGGAAAACTGTTGCCCTCTTGAGTCGGTCGCTCGTTCCGGCAAACAAGTCGCAAATCTCTAATCGGCGATGATTCACATACTACATCATTAGATAGTACTAGTGTACTAATGTGCACTATGCCTGTTCTGACTTTTTTTTTCGTTACAACAATACTATTTGGGATGTCGGAGAGATTAAGCATGTATTGGTCTATTTGCAGATTATTCAACGATGTTATATCTTGAACTATCGTTTCAAATTTGATTGGTCAAATTTTTTGAATATGGCCCTTCTCCCTTGAAAGTAGTAAACAAAAGTTTGCTCTTCTTATTAATTCTTGCACTGTTCGTTTGCTCCATGTATTGGATTTATTCGTGTAATCGATGCTGAATTACTATGCTTGTTGTTTCTTTTAGGCCCATTGCCTGCTATTCTGCAACCAGACTTTAAGGCTTTCAGCATCACTTGCCTGCCGTGTCAATCAAGTTATTGGAAATGTTGTAAGCCACTCGATGTTATACTTTGGTTATCTAGCTGCAGAAAGATTTTTCAGTGTCTCTTTCCTTACTTTAATTTCCTTACTTTAATCGTGACTTTAACCTGTATTGTATGCATCTTGTGCTACCGCCTACCATACGGTCTAGAGTGCATTTTGTGATTTCGTCACCTATGAAGGTTTGGCGAGTTGTTCAGTCTCCGTTAATAACCCACTTGTTTGTTCCTGATTAATTACTACTATTATTAATATGTAAGGAGTTACAGGAAATTCTTACTCATTTTGATGATGTAGTATAGTAATACATTTTAACAACTCATCAACAGGGCATAATTTTTTTTATAAAAAAATGATGTGCAATATCTCTGACGATAACAACATCTACTGTTGAGGAGTAATGGTGTACTAAGTATTCTTGTATTGGTTGTGGTAAGTATCCAAGATAATGGAGATATTTACTGGCATATGCAGCTGTTTTCTTCTGTGCTTTGCTGCTTTCCGAGTACTGTGTGTTACAAAGTCCAGCAAGACGACAAGTTCAGTCCCTGTTCACTGTAAATAGGTACTCAACAGAATTTTGGTGCTTGATGTAATTTCATTATCTATCTGATGATGATAATCTCATGAAGGCTAGTATGCATGTTTTGCAGGACACCGGCGGTGTTACCAGCTTCCTTCGTTCTGTCATTTGGAGTCGTTCATACATGCACAAAGCCCTGCTTAATTTGGTTCCACTCACAATCTTTGATACTTGTACAAAGTCATTCATACTTGAACAAATAGATACTCAAGAGATATTTGACATGCTTATTCATTATTCTGTCCACTTCTTTTTTTTTTTGCTACAAGGTTCCCTTGTTTTCATTTGTGAGTTTGCAGCGATGATGTATTTCATTGTACGTCGATTTAGAAATCGACTAACAGGGAGTTGGCGAACAACGACGAACTTAACGACGACGGTGCTTTCGTCACATAAAGGACGCCTCCTCTCCCAACGCGAAGTACGCGCCGGTCGGGCCGCCCTCCGGCAGCAGCGCCACCTTCACGACGTTGGCCGCGCCTTGCTCGGGCGTGAGAGGCCCGGTGTGGACGGTCATGTCGGTGCTCACGTAGCCGGGGTGCGCGCAGTTGACGCGCAGCCCCGGGTGGCTCCTCGCTAGGATCCTCGTGTACGCGTTCATGGCCACCTTGGCCACCTTGTAGGCCGAGAAGTCCACCGGCCACCCGCGCGCCCCCACCTCGCCGGCGTCGAAGTCTCTCAGGTACGCGGCCAGCACCTCGTCCAGCCTCTCCTCGGTGAGCTTCTCCACGTCGTTTAGCTCCTGCCTTAGCTTCCTCGTTGTTGATCAGCTACACCACACCACCAAATTAATTACATAGCTTTTCTGAACTGAATTAAAATGTCTGTCGTTGTTGCTGAAAGATAGAGTTTATATATATATACTGGTTAGTTGTTACCCTTAGCAGTCCGAAGTCAGAGGAGACGTTAACGATCCTCCCATCGGAGGAAGCTTGAAGCAGAGGCAGCAAGGCTTCGATCACATGCTTTATGCCATAGTAGTTTGTCTTGATGCCTTCTGTCGCAGCGTCGTAGGTCTCCCGGACTCTCTTAAGCATGCACTGAAGCCTTTGGACCATATCCATGCCACTCAGCTGTTGGACACACAATGCAACAACAAAACAAACCTTTTCTCATCAGTTTGTGCTGGAGAGGATCCTTTGATTTCCAGTAGCTGAAGATGGAAAGCTCACCTCTTCCTCGCTCGTTGAACTGTCAGCAGGATCTTGGACGTACTCAACAGCACCAACTGCGGCATTATTTACCTATATACAAAACAATAGCTCATCTATCATCGCTGTCGTCTTCCATATCGATTCGCCTTTTGATCGAATCTATAGAAAGGCAGCCTACTAGCTACGTACCAGGATATCTAGCTTTCCAAAACGAGCCTTGAGGAACTCAGCCAGCCGACTGACGCTCGCAGCGTCGGTGATGTCCAGCTGATGGAAGATGACATCGGAGAGCCCAGATTCTCTGAGCTCTTGTGCAGCGGCTGCACCCCTCGTCTCGTCCCTGGCTGTTAAGACGACGACGGTGGCGCCGGCGCCGGCCAGCTGCCGGCACACCTCTAGCCCGATCCCTTTGTTGCCGCCGGTGACAACGGCAATCCTGTCAAGCTAAGGCCAGGGTCAATCACCAGGAGTTGTATCGATCTGTGTTACATTTTTTACGTACAGTACCAGTAGGTAGAAACTACGACTTCCTGTAAGGAAAACCTGGTAGGTTCCAGTTCCAGCCAGGTCAGTTGAAGGACTGCACGCACACTTGTGTTCTCGTAAAGACTGCACGGACGACTGCAAGAACGAAGCAAAGCATGAGGGTATGGCACGTACGGACCTGGTTTCCGGGGCACTGGTGGGAATGGCGGCGGCCTCCATGAACGTGAATGAACCACGGCCTCCAGCGAGAGCAGAGCACTCTGGTAATGGTGGTCTGGATGATGACGCTACCCTTCAGGGTTCGGTTACAGGAAAAGAATGGCAACCGTGACCGGATGTCCGGATATTTTTTTTTTCGTCCTCGTGCAGTCGTGTCGTGCTGCAATGCTGCATCTCGTTGGTGGCCACACATTGCATCCTCTTATGGATCTCATCATTTATTGCACGATCATGGCCAAAACTGTTCAATCAATGACAACGGCCAGACGACCAACCAAATCCGCACAGTGGTTGTGGTCCGGAGCTGCTGATATGGTGTACCACAACAGCTGTCGACTACGTTGCGTAGTTGCCTGCCTGATATTTAGGATTAATTTGGAAACTCCATTTTTACAAGGGAATCATATTTTCTTGAGAAAGAAATAATTAATTTTTCTTAGTAAAATGAAAATCTATAGAGGAAAGCATTCCCCTGGTCGTCGGAAACTCACCATAATTTTGTGCGAACAAAGTTGATACGTGCCTTTGTTGTTCGGGATGGATAAGTGGTTATCAACAAATAGGGTCTTGGTTTGAGTTTGGAGGCCGAGCCAGGATTACGGTATAGCAGGGTCGAGCAAGTCATCAAATACTATAAGTGAAAAATATTGTAGGATATATACATAAGCGTATACTAATTTACGTATAACATAGATAAAAATTGATAAAAAAACACTTGCACCATATAATCGTATATTAATTAACTCAAACATAGATCAAAATAATTTGCCTCTACGATGATCGGTCAAATTAAAAGCTTTGATTATATCATGAGAGTTGATCATAGCTATCAATTCTATATAGATGCGCATAAAATCATCTCCCATTTTATTTCGTAGATGTTTTTGATAAGTTTTGTAGCTAAAAGGCTCTCTCAGTGATTGCAGTTGAGACTGAAAGGGTGAACATTAATCTTAATAATCAGTAAACCATTTGATACATGGAACTTTTACATAATTTCAAAAGGCTTCTTATCAAAATAGCAAGTGATCATAATGTATTTGGCTCTAAATGGTTGTATACTCAAGGTGAAGCATCAAATTCGTCACGCACACAATAACTATACAGTGACAACTTTAGGCTGAAATTCATCGGTTTTATTATTAACAATGAATTTGATGCTTCAAAAATACGAGAAATTTTTACTTAAATTGAGAAAAATATTTTAACCAAAGAAAATTCAATATTACATATTGTGTGTACAGGAGGGTTAGGGGGCCAAGGCCCCTGCCCGCCCCCTGGCTCCGCCCCTGGTTGAGTTGTGTGAACTACTGAAACATGAGTGTGTACAAACATGTCTCTTGGTTTGTGGTGTGCAGATGTGGATTCTCGAGATGGTGGTTAATGGAGAAGATCAAGGTCATTCATGTTTGTGCTTATGAATCGAGAGCGGTGAAGGATTGTGAAAGGGAAATAGGGTTAACATTTTCCCAATATTAATTTTGGTGGTTGAATGCCCAACACAAAATATTGGACTAACTAGTTTGCTCTAGATTAAATGTTCTACAGGTGCATAAAGGTTCAACACAAACCAATAAAAGATTGAAGTTAGGGTTCAAATACAAAGGAGCAATGAAACCGAGTGTGCTCTGGTTTGGCGCACCGGACTGTCCGGTGTGCCACTGGACAGTGTCTGGTGCCCCAGGACCGTACAGAGTCCAACTAGCCACTCTCGGGTTTCTTCAGACGCCCTCCGCTATAATTCACCGGACTGTCCGGTGTGCCACCGGACTGTCCGGTGCACCAGCGGAGTAACGGCTATCCAGCGCAACGGTCGACTACAACGGCTCACTGCAACGCTACAGTGCGCAACAGTGCACGGCAGAGTCAGAGCGCAGAGCCAGAGCGCACCGGACAATGAACAGTAGTTGTCCGTTGCCACTAGAAGACAAAGCCTCCAACGGTCAAAAGCTTCAGAACCCTAATGGTTGGGTGACGTGGCTGGCGCACCGGACTGTCCGGTGTGCCCATCGACAGCAGCCACCCCCAATGGCTTGTTGGTGGTTGAGGGTTATAAATACCCCCCAACCACCACCACTCCAAGCACCCAAGCATACTGAATAGTGCATTCAATACAAGGGCAATACACTTCACTCCAAAGACATAATCAAAGTGATCGATCCGCTCAAAGTCCCCAATTCAACTCTAGCACATTACGACTTGTGAGAGGATCCCTTGTGTTTCTAGTTGTTCTTGTGGCTTGGCTTTCTTTTCTTTTCATTTGTCACTCTCAAGTGCTTTGTAAGCAAGGCAAGAGACACCAATTGTGTGGTGGTCCTTGCGAGGTCTAAGTGACCCGTGAGAAGTAAGAAGAAAGCTCACTCGGTCTAGGTGACCGTTTGAGAGAGGGAAAGGGTTGAAAGAGACCCAGTCTTTGTGACAACCTCAACGGGGACTAGGTTCTTTAGAATCAAACCTCGGTAAAACAAATCATTGTGTTCATCTGCTTTATTTCTTGGTTGATTTTTTTCCTCCTCTCTCCCGGACTTGATATTTGTTCTAACGCTAACCTCGGCTTGTAGTGTGTGTTTAAAGTTGTAAATTTTAGATTCCGCCTATTCACCCCCCCTCTAGGCGACTTTTAATTGGTATCAAAGCCCTGTGCTTCATTAGAGTCTAACAACTTGAAGTGATGTCGGGAGGATCCGCCAAGAGGGAGATGGAAACCGGCGACAAAGCCACAAGCCATGGGAAGGCTCCATTAAGGGAGTCCGGCACCAAAGTGAAGGAGGGATCCCCTCCTCGCATCAAGTCGCATTGGAGTGGCGACAAGAAGAAAAAGATGAAGAAAGTGGTCTACTACGAAACCGACTCGGCGTCGCCCTCCACATCTAGCTCCGACGCCGCGTTCGTCACTTCTAAGCGCCATGAGCGCAAGAAGTATAGTAAGATGCCACTTTGTTATCCCCGTATTTCTAAGCGCGCTCCTTTACTCTCCGTTTCATTAGGCAAACCACCATATTTTGATGGTGAGGATTATTGTATGTGGAGTGATAAAACGAGGCATCACCTAACCTCACTCCACGCAAGCATTTGGAACATTGTTGAATTTGGAGCGCAGGTACCTACGGTGGGGGACGAGGGCTACGACTTGGACGAGGTCGCCCAAATACGACACATTAACTCCCAAGCAACTACTATACTCCTCGCCTCCTTATGTCGAGAGGAGTATAATAAGGTGCAAGGGTTAAAGAGTGCCAAAGAGATTTGGGACGTCCTAAAGACCGCACATGAAGGAGATGAGGTGACCAAGATTACTAAGCGGGAGACGATCGAGGGGGAGCTCGGTCGATTCATCCTCAACCAAGGGGAGGAGCCACAAGCAATGTACAACCGGCTCAAGACCTTGGTCAATCAAGTGCGCAACCTCAGGAGCACCAAATGGGATGACCATGAGATGGTCAAGGTTATTCTAAGATCCCTTGTCTTTCACAATCCTACTCAAGTGCAATTAATTCGTGGAGATCCTAGATACAAATTAATGTCACCCGAGGAAGTGATAGGAAAGTTTGTGAGCTTTGAACTAATGATCAAAGACTCCAAACACATCGTCAACTTGGAGCAAGGTGGCACCTCTACACCTGAGGTGCAACCCGTCGCATTCAAAGCGACAGAAGAGAAGAAAGAGGAGCCTACATCAAGTACATTCCCCATCGATGCCTCCAAGCTCGACAATGAGGAAATGACGCTCATCATCAAGAGCTTCCGCCAAATCCTCAAGCAAAGGAGGGGGAAGGATTAAAAACCCCGCTCTAAGAGGGTGTATTACAAATGTGGTAAGCCCAGTCATTTTATTGCTAAATATCCAATGTCTAGTGATAGTGACAAGGGCGATGACAAGAGGGGGAAGAAGGAAAAGAAGAGGTACTACAAGAAGAAGGGCGACAATGCCCATGTGTCTCGGGAATGGGACTCCGATAAGAGCTCCACCTACTCCTCCTCCGACGAAGATGTCGCCAACATCGCCGTCAACAAGGGCCTCCTCTTCCCCAACATCGGCCACAAGTGCTTCATGGCAAAGGACGGCAAAAAGAAGAAGGTACAAACTAGAATCACCCCCAAGTATACTACATCTAGTGATGAGGGTAGTTCTAGTGAAGATGAAGATGATTTGCTTACTCTTTTTACCAACCTTAACATACAACAAAAAGAAAAATTAAATGAATTGATAGGTGCCATTCATGAGAAGGATGAACTCTTGGACAGCCAAGAGGAATTCCTTATTAAAGAAAACAAAACGCATGTTAAAGTAAAAATGCTTATGCTCAGGAAGTAGAAAAATGTGAAAACTTGAATAAGGAGCTTAGCATTTGCCATGATTCGATTACCATTCTTAGAAATGAAAATACTAGTTTAAATGCTAAGATTGATAAATTAAATGAATCAATTTCTAGCCTTAGGACCGAAAATGCTAGTTTAATTTCCAAGGCTAAAGAATTAAATGTTTGTAATGATTCTATTTCCTGTCTTAGAGATGATAATGCAATTTTAAATGCTAAGATAGAGGAACTAAAATCTTGCAAACCCTCTACATCTACTGTCGAACATGTTTCTATTTGTACTAGATGTAGAGATGTTAATGTTGATGCTATAAATGATCGCCTTGCTTTAATTAAACAAAAATGATCATATAGTTCAATTAACTGCTAAAATTAATGAGCATGAAATTGAAAATGAAAAGTTTAAATTTGCTAGAAGCATGCTCTATAGTGGGAGACGTCCTGGCATTAAGGATGGCATTGGTTTCCAACAGGGAAGCAATGTCAAGCTTAATGCCCCTAAGAAATTATCTAACTTTGTTAAGGGAAAGCTCCCATGGTTCAGGATAATGAGGGCTATATTTTATATCCTGTTAATTATTCTGAGCACAAAATTAGGAGAATTCATGCTAGGAAACCTCATACTGTTTCACATCATGCTTTTTATATATAAGAATGAGGCTTCTAGCTCTAGGCAATCAAATCATGTTAAATTGCCTAAAAAGAAAACTCTTACTGCATCAAATGATCATAATATTTCATTCAAAACTTTTGATGCTTCTTATGTGCTCACTAACAAATCATGCAAAATAGTTGCCAAATATGTTGGGGGCAAACACAAGGGCTCCAAGACTTATGTTTGGGTACCCAAGGTGCTTATTTCTAACGTGAAAGGACCCAAGACTGTTTGGGTACCTAAGAACAAGGCCTAAATTATTTTGCAGGTTTATGCATCTGGGGGCTCAAGTTGGATAATTGATAGCGAATGCACGAGCCACATGGCAGGGGAGAAAAGAATGTTCTCCTCCTACGAGAAAAACGAAGATCCCCAAAGAGCTATCACATTCGGGGATGGAAATCAAGGTTTGGTCAAAGGACTTGGTAAAATTGCTATATCACCTGACTATTATATTTCCAATGTTTTTCTTGTAGATTCTTTATATTACAACTTGCTTTCAGTTTCTCAATTATGCAAAATGGGCTACAACTGTCTATTTACAGATGTAGGTGTTACTGTCTTTAGAAGGAGTGATGATTCAGTAGCATTTAAGGGAGTGTTAGAGGGTCAGCTATATTTAGTTGATTTTAATGAGAACACAGCTGAACTATACACTTGTTTAATTGCTAAGACTAATATGGGTTGGCTCTGGCATCGCCGACTAGCCCATGTTGGAATGAAGAATCTCCACAAACTTCTAAAGGGAGAACACATTTTGGGACTAACAAATGTTCATTTTGAGAAAGACAGGGTTTGTAGCGCATGTCAAGAAGGAAAGCAAGTTGGTGCCCATTATCCACACAAGAACATAATGACAATGGACATGCCACTGGAACTACTCCACATGGATCTATTCGGCCCGATAGCTTAGATAAGCATCGGCGGGAGTAAGTACTGTCTAGTAATTGTGGTTGACTATTCTCGCTTCACTTGGGTATTCTTTTTGCAGGAAAAATCTCAAACCCAAGAGACCTTAAAAGGATTCTTAAGACGAGCTCAAAACGAGTTTGGATTAAGGATAAAAAAGATAAGAAGCGATAATGGGACGAAGTTCAAGAACTCATAAATAGAAGGATTTCTTGAGGATGAGGACATCAAGCATGAGTTCTCTTCTCCCTACACACCTCAACAAAATGGTGTAGTGGAGAGAAAGAATAGAACTCTCCTGGATATGGCAAGGACCATGCTTGATGAGTACAAGACCCTGGACCGGTTTTGGGCTGAGGCAATTAACATCGCTTGCTACTCCATCAACTGGCTCTATCTTCACCGAATCCTCAAGAAGACTGAAAGGATCACGATGCCCAAGAGGGGGGGGTGAATTGGGCTTTTCAATAAATCAACAATAATTTAAAACCTAAGCAAGAGCCCAACTTCACCCCAACAACTAGCACTAAGAGAATAATACTAGAAATACAACAATGCTAAGACAATACTTCAAATACTTGCTAAACAAATACACAATGTAAAATGCTTGAATTAAGTGCGGAATGTAAAGCAAGGTTTAGAAGACTCCTCCAATTTTTCCCGAGGTATCAAAGAGTCGGCACTCTCCACTAGTCCTCGTTGGAGCACCCACGCAAGGGTATCGCTCCCCCTTGGTCCTCGCAAGAACCAAGTGCTCACTACAAGATGATCCTTTGCCACTCCGGCGTGGTGGATCCCTCACGACCGCTTAGAAACTTGAGTCGGGTCACCAACAAGATCTCCACGGTGATCACCGAGCTCCCAACGCCACCAAGCCGTCTAGGTGATGCCGATCACCAAGAGTAACACGCCGTAGACTTTCGCTTGACCAAGAGAAGCCTAATGCAAGTGGTGTGTGCTCTAGGTGGCTCTCGCTAGCGCTAATGAGGTCCAAATGCGGGATTAAGATTCTCTAATCACCTCACTAGGCTTTTGGTGCTTGCAATGCTCTACCAATGTGCAAGAATTAATGTGGGCAGCAAGACATTGAATATAGTGGGTGGAGGGGGTATAAATAGCCCTCACCCACCAACTAGTCGTTACCAGCACTGTTCTGCGCATAGGCGCACTGGACAGTCCGGTGCGCCACCGGTGCGCCAACGGTCGACTCCAACAGCTAGTTCTGACAGCTAGCCGTTGGGCAGATGGCACATCGGACAGTGAACAGTCACTGTCCGGTGCACCATATTAATTCATCTTGTGAACATTGCGCTCTCGGGTTTCTGCGCGCTGGGAAACCCTTCCCTGGGCCATTTGGCCCCACCTAGCAGAGGGCGCACCGGACAGTCCGGTGCCCCAAAGTCAGAAACCCTATTTTCTATTTTCTTCTGTTTTTCAAATCAGTTTTCGTTCTAACTTGTGAGTATGTTCTAGAGTGACACCTAGCACTATATGTGAGTGTGAATATGCACCAACACTACACTAGAACTCTCTTGGTCAAACTACTCATCGACAACCCCTCTTTATAGTACGGCTAAAGTAAAATAAAAGACCTAACTAAATCACGAGTGTCCGCAACTCCTTGACACTCAGACTTACCATTTGTCTCTGCAAAACATATGTTAGTCACATATAACATTACGTTGTCATTAATCACTAAAACCAACCAGTGGCCTAGATGCTTCCAATCTCCCCCTTTTTGGTGATTGATGACAACCCTACAAGATTTGTGAGAGTAGTTTGTTTTTGAAATTTGTATCAATAGAGAAGATGGTTAGTTGTACTCAATAGTCTTTGACAGCAAAAGTGTGTAACATGATAATAGGAATGACCACATACACATTATAAGTTTCTTGTTCATATAAAAGTAAAATCAAATCGATGAACAAGAACTGGAAAACTGGTGATAACATATAAGGTGAAAACATAATACACACATAGTCAACATAAGCATCGAGAGTATATAATAGAGTTTGTGAGCCAAAAGCATCATACAAAAGTGGTGCTAGTACAGAGAGTAACAAGCACATATATTACATCAAAATGACTCTCTACTAACTCCCTAACTCCCCCTAGCTCTCACAACTCATATCTCTCCCCTTTTGGCGTCAAACACCAAAAGGGAACCCGAACCTACACATCAGAAGAGGGAGGAGGTGGTGGGGGCGCATCCGGTCGCGGTCGTGGCAGAAGAGCGAACGCCAGCTGCGGGTCAGAGTCAGTCTCAGATCCAGGATCTGCCGTAGAAGCTGGAGCTAGTACTGACTCAGACAGAGGCTGCGCTGCAAGAGCTGAAGAAGTCACAGACACCGCCACAGCAGCAGTGGTAACAGCAGGAGCTGGTGGCACTAGCGGCTGAGTGCTGACGGAGCTGATGACTGGTGACGTGAAAACAAGGGTGACCGGACAGAGCGAAGAGGAAGAAGGACCAGCTATAGGAAGAGGGGGTCCTAGCTGAATGGCTGGCACAACAAGAGCCTGAAGAGGTGGAGGCGGTGCCGACTGCACTGGGGTAATCGGAACACCGGTATGCTGAAGCATGAGAGTCATGAATGCCCTGTTCTCAGCCCGACCTTAGAGAAGTTGCTGCTGCAGAGTATCCTGCCTGTCCTGAATCGTCTGAAACATCGATAGCATCCGCTCGGACATCTGCTGCTGGACTGCTGCCAAGTGAGCCTGCTGCTGAGTAAGAGTCTAGAGGATCGCAGCAAGAGCAAGGTCAATGGCAGGAGGGGTAGCAGGGGCAGCACCATTGGAACTCCCAGCCTCATGATCATGAGTGCGTGGAGGCATAGGAGGCAGAGGTGGAGGTGGAATCCCAAAGTCGTCATCATCATCATCATCAGGGACTGCTGCGCCCTGAGTCTCAAACTGGTGAAAAGCGGTATCCTCGGCCTGAGTATCAATCACTGGAGCAGGTGCCGGCACCGGATCCTTGGGAGCTGGACGATAGGACCCAAAGAGGAGGCGAGAGGCCTCAAGAGTGCCCTGGAACTGTGGAGGCCGAATCAGCTGAGCGAAGATATGGCAAAGATAGTGAGCATACGGTAGCTATCGACAAGCACGTAGACCATCCAGTATGGTGTACTCGATCTCATAAATGATAAAATCCACAACATCAAACTCGGAGTGAGAGACCAGGGCACCAAGTAGCCAAATCTGGATATGATTTGCAGCCTCCCTGTAACCCATCCGTGGCAGAAGCGTCTGTCTCATGAGCTGATATAGAAACTTGGCCGCTGTGGTGAAGTCTGTCGGAGAACGTCGTGACCCATCTGAGAAGGGCGGTCGGAACAGAGCTGCGACGTGAGCTATACCAGGAGCAACTCCGCCGTGAGGGCGATGAGGAGGATCAGAGGTGCCATAGCACAAGATGTGAAGATGAGTCGATGACTCGTTGAATCCAAACAACTAGCGAATCTGGCTGGCATGAATGGTAACATCCTCTCGCTCAAAGCGGAATCTCATCCAGTGGTGATCAAGGTCGATCCATACAGTAGCATAGAAAACTTGGACCCTTTCCTCAACATATCGGCCGCTGGTAGTCGAAAGGGAGAGAAGGCTAGGCAGATATGAGAGGTGTACCTCAGAGTCAGCACTGGCGGCAAGCAGAAACGCAGGAAGGTCCAAAAGCCGGTGTACTCGCAGAGCAATCTGTGCAGACATCTGTGCTCTGAAGAAAGACTCTTGAATCCTGGTGCTGAAGAGATCGACTGCAGCAGGGTCTCTCTGAGCCGGTAGCCAGGTCTCTACGGGTACGTGTCTGAACCGACGTACCCGTGCTGCTGTAGCACGCTGAAGATCAAATAGCTTGGGATCTGCAGCAAGTGGTCGCACCTCAGTCTCATCGCGCTCCCGGAAGCGGGCAGGTGGGATAGGAGGAGCATAAAGAGGAGCAGTAGGAACAATGGAAGCTAGAGTACTGGAGGTGGTGGGTATGGCTGAGGTGGTGGATGGCGCAGGAGTGACGGGATCAGGTGAAGTGGGAGGTGGAGTGGTAGCAGTGGTGGGAGTGGTAGGAGCGGAGGAGCGAGGCCGAGAGGCGAGGCGACGAACGCAGTAAGCAATCTGATCGGAAGGAATCTGTAACTGAGCTCCTCTCTCAGCCTGCTCAGCGGCTGCTGCTATTGCTAGAGCTGCTCGGGCTGCTCTGTCCAAACACCGCTTCTTGCAGCCTTCCTGCAGCTCCAAGTAAACTGTCTTCCCCTTGACCTGCTTGAAGGGGCGAGGAGGATCCTCGTCATCTCCTCCCCTAGCGCCGACACATTCTTCGTGCGTGGCATCCTGACCTGACGACTGCAAATGAGAGAGAGAAGCTAAGCACAAGAAGATAACAGTCGATAGAATGACAAAAGAGCGAAGAGCTACCTGGAAATCTCACACGAGAGGGAGAGAATCCAGGCAAGACAGGAGATGGCTCACAGGCAGGCAAGATCACTGAAATGATAGAAGAGGTGAGCACGTATTAGTCACATAGTCATAAGTATATGAAATGTGAATAAATACATACACAGAGTGTTGTGGCACAGAAATCGAGAATTATGGCGATCGAGAGGTCAAACGACGCGAAAACGGCGTTTGAACGTGAAATTGTGCCATAGGAGGTTTGAAATTCGAATTGAGGCATGAAATGATTTGGAATTGAGCCGATACTTCATGAATAGGTTTATATGGGTAAATATGAGTGAAGTGTGTGCTTGGTTTGATTTTAGGCGAAGAAAATGGAATTTGGGCACTCGGCTCGGAATTGATCGCTAGAAACGGGGAATTGTGTGAAATTGAAGCCTAGTATATCGGATTGGCGTGAAATTTGGTGAATATGTTACTGGAGGTATTGTGAAGGTGCCTGAAAAGTTTTGGGTTCAATCGGAGCAATTTTGACTGGTTTGGGCATTTCGCCGAGCACGTGGCGTGCGGTGTTTTAGGGTTGCGGGGAAATGGTTGATTTAAGAATTGAAGCCCTCCCAAAGGGAGCTAGGAACCTGCAGGGGATTCAATGGGACACAAAGGAACCTACCATGCACTGGGATTCACACATTTTGACAAGAATTGGAAATGAGAGCAATCAGAGGGTGAAGAGGAGGTGAGGCTTCACTGGGCTTAGAACTGAGAGAGAAGAAGAGAGAGAGTAGATGAGGAGCTCACCAGAGAGGAGTGAAGAGCTCAATCGAGGGAGATCACTGGAGGATCGCCGGAGGGGAGCTGCTATCGCCGGCGGTGAGAAGGAGACGCTAGAGGAGCAGAGACAGTGCCAGAGCAGAGGAGTAAATGAGGCCTGGCCGCGGGCTCGGGTAGGAGAAGCTTTTTTAAAAACCGATTATGAGCGCACTAGACAGTCTACAGTGCCTGTCCGGTGCACACCGGACAGCGCACAGTAGCTGTCCGGTGAACCACCAGACAGCACATAGGAGAAGAGGATCTACGCGCGCGGCTGCCGGTCTATGCACTGTCCGGTGCACACCGGACTGTTCGGTGAGCCCAGACAGAGGGAATTTTGATTTTTTTTTTCAAATTTTCTATCTAGTTTTCAACCAAACCAAATCCCAACTTATAATCACACAAAATAACACTTGTTGGGACAGGTATTGGCACCCTCATATATTTTCTCATAATTTTCAAAAATATTTTGCCATAAGCTAGATAATTTTTAGAGAAAATATGCAAATGGTGAGATTTGCATTTTGGCCTTGCATTAGGGATTTTCATGAATGTTTTGAGTTCTGAATACTCCCCCTAAGTGTAGTACCTCATGCATATCTCAAGAATCAACAATTGCATAGTAAGTAAGAATTTAAGTACTAAAAGCTTAAAACTAAGACTTGTCACGTTTGAGCCCGAGTTAAGCTTTTTCACTCGCTTTGTTGGCAGTTATCTTAACTAGGTTAGACAAGCCCTAGATGCAATACAAGAAATTTAAATATGCAATGCAAGCTTGACAACACCATTTAACATCTTAAATAAAATTTCTGAGATCAAGTATATTTAATTCATTCCTCAACATGCAAAAGCGGGTTTTATCAAGTGGCTGAGTGAAAATATCCGCTAATTGATCTTCTGACCTCACTCCTTCTAAAATGATATCTCCTTTTGCAACATTATCTCTAAGGAAGTGATGACGGATATCAATGTGCTTGGTGCGAGAGTGTTGAACAGGGTTATTAGCAATTTTAACAACACTCTCATTGTCACACAACAAAGGTACCTTTTCTAGAACTACGACATAGTCTAGAAGAGTTTGTTTCATATATAAAATTTGTGTGCAACAAGCACCCGCGGCAATGTATTTCGCTTCGGCAGTTGACAAGGCAACACTATTTTGCTTTTTGGATGTCCATGATACTAGTGATCTCCCAAGCAAATGGCACCCCCCAGAAGTACTTTTTCTATCAATTTTGCAACCAGCATAATCCAAATCGGAATAGCCAATTAAGTCAAAAGTAGCTCCTTTGGGATACCACAGACCAATGCTTGGGGTGTGCCTGAGATACCTAAGAATTCTTTTAACAGCGTGAAGATGAGCTTCCTTAGGATTAGATTGAAATCTAGCACACATGCAGACACTAAACATGATATCGGGCCTAGATGCGGTAAGATATAATAAACTACCAATCATAGAACGGTAGAGAGTTTGATTAACCGGGTTACCTCCCTCATCTAGATCAAGATGTTCATTTGTTGGCATAGGTGTCTTGATTGGTTTGCACTTCTCCTTGTTGAACCTTTTCAACAAGTCTTTGGTATACTTCTCTTGTGAGAGGAAGTTACCATCTTTCATTTGCTTGACTTGAAAGCCGAGGAAGTACGTCAGCTCACCAATCATTGACATCTCGAACTCCTTTGACATCAACTCACCAAATTCCTTGCAATGATAGTCATTTGTCGAGCCAAAGATTATGTCATCAACATATACTTGACAAATGAAAATATCACCGTTATATTTCTTTGTGAATAGAGTTGTGTCGACGGTCCCGATCTTGAAGCCCTTTTCGATGACGAAGTCGCGAAGACGCTCATACCAAGCCCTTGGAGCTTGCTTTAGCCCATATAGCGCCTTGGACAACCTGTAAGCATGGTTAGGATATCTAGGGTCTTCAAATCCAGGTGGTTGCTCAACATATACAAGTTCATTTATGAAGCCATTTAAAAATGCACTTTTTACATCCATTTGATAAAGCTTTATATCATAGCATGATGCATATGCGAGTAGGATACAGATGGCTTCCAGTCGAGCAACCGGTGCAAAGGTCTCTCCAAAATCTAAGCCTTCAACTTGAGAGAATCCCTTTGCAACAAGTCTTGCCTTGTTCCTTACAATCACGTCTTGATCATCTTGTTTGTTTCTTAACACCCACTTTGTTCCAATGATTCTTGCATCTTGTGGGGGCTTCTCCAGGGTCCAAACTTAGTTACGGGTGAAGTTGTTAAGTTCTTCATGCATGGCGTTCACCCAGTCCGGATCCTGTAGTGCCTCATCTATACATGTAGGCTCAACACAAGAAACAAAGGAGTGATGTTCAATAAAAGAAGCATGTCTATGTGATCGAGTAATAACCCCTTGTGAAGGACTCCCAATGATTTGGTTTTGAGGGTGTGCTTGAAGTAGTGATGAGTTTCTCCTGTCAACCACTTGGGAAGAAGATCATGGAGCATCAACATCTTCGGCTTGTACCCTTGCTTGTTCATGAGAGACAAATGTATCTTCATTTGCATGCCTCTCATCTTTTTCATCATCTTGTGGTACATTTGATGAAGAAGGCCTGTCAATGTTTTGCACCTCTTCTTCATCTTATTTTGGTTTGATAGCTCCAATTGGCATGTTCTTCATTGCTTCCCTAAGTGGCTCATCACCTACATCATCAAGATTTTCAAGTGCTCCTTGGGAGCCATTAGTCTCATCAAATTCCACATCATATGTTTCTTCTACCACGCTAGTGGCATGATTGAGTACTCGATATGCTTTGGACTTTAATGAATAACCCAATAGAAAACCAATATCACAACGTCTTTGAAACTTCCCTAGGTGATGGCATTTCTTGTAAATGTAGCATTTGCATCCAAACACCCGGAAGAAGGAGACGTCTGGCTTTTTCCCATTTAGCAGTTCATAGGGAGTCTTCGCAAGTAGCCAGTGAGGGAATAGCCTGTTTGATGCATAACATGCAGTTTTGACAGCTTCGGCCCAAAACCTCTCCGGTGTGTTATACTCATCAATCATTATTCTTGCAAGTGTGATCGAGGTCCTATTTTTCCTTTCAACAACTCTATTTTGTTGAGGTGCATAGGTTGCAGATACTTCATGCTTGATCCCAATCTCATCACAGTATTCATGAATGTTGGTGTTCTCAAATTCTTTACCATTATCACTTCTAATCTTCTTGATCTTGCAATCAAATTCATTTTGAGCTTTCTTGGCAAACTTCTTGAATATAGATGCAACTTCAGATTTGTCATGGAGAAAGAACACCCAAGTGTATCTTGAGAAATCATCAACTATCACTAGACAGTAGAGGTTGCCACCAGCACTTACATAATTTGTTGGTCCAAATAAATCCATATGAAGTAGTTCCAGTGGCCTTGATGTTGACATGAAAGCTTTTGTAGGATGTGTGTTAGAAACTTGCTTCCCAGCTTGACATGCACTACAAGGCTTGTTCTTCTCAAATACAACATCCTTTAATCCTATAACAATGTCCTTCTTTAATACCTTCTTGAGTGTGCTCATCCCAACATGTGCAAGCCTCCTATGCCAAAGCCATCCAAGTGATGCTTTGGTGAAGAGGCAAGTTCTTAAGTCTGCATCTTCTGAGGTGAAATCCACTAAGTAGAGATTGTTGTATCTAAATCCTTTGAACACCATTGATTCATCATCCATTTTTGATACAATAACCTCTGTTGGAGTGAATAAGCATTGAACTCCAAGATCACAGAGTTGACCCACTAATAATAAGTTGAAGCTCAAAGGTGCAACCAAGAGAACATTTGAAATTGCCACCTTGCCAAGTCCTTGAACTTTCCCTTTTGAATTATCCCCAAATGTGATTTTGTCTTATCCATCAATATTCTCATCAAGTGAGGTGAACATCCGTGGGTTGCCTATCATATGTTGTGTGCATCCACTGTCAATAACCCAATGGCTCCCACCGGTCTTGTAGTTCACCTACATCCATAGACAAATCAAGCTTGAGTTTTGAGGGCCCTATATTGCATAGGACTAGTGACTCTCTCAATCAAGGACTTTGCAACCCAAATTTGTCTAGGTCTACTCTTGCTTGGTAGACCTAGGAATGTAACTTTGACCTTTCCATTTGCTACTTTTCTTAGAACATAATGAGCATTGAAAGCAAATGGTCTTGAGTGCTTAGGCAAGAGAGTTGGTGGTTTGACTTTGCAATTGTGGGCAAAATGACCTTCTTTTCCACACTCAAAGCATTTGATAGGCTTATGAGTCTGCTTTAGCTTGTATTGAGTAGTAGCTTTCTTTTGCACAAAAGCATTGTATCCAATACCACTCTTGTTGTTTTTCATGACAGTGTTCATGAGCAATTCATTTTGGAGGTATTGGCCCTTGTTGAACTTTTGCACACTTGTTGCAAGATGTTCATTTTCACTCTTAAGTTTCTTGACCTCATTTTTAAGCCTTTCATTATCCACTGCCAACTCATTGTTGAAATCATTGTTCTCAATGGCAACCTTTCCTCTAGTAGTTGCATCAGTCAAGTATCTCTTCAATTTTTGGTTGTCTAAAGTCAAGACTTCAACTTTTTCGGTCAATTTATCATGTAGACTAGTTTGATCTCCTTGACTCAAATCATCACATGAGGTTGCTACATCAATCTTAACAACAGGGTTAATAGCCTCATGTGTATTGCAAGATAAAAGTTCATTTTCAACAAGAAGATTATCATGATCAAATTTAATCTTAGTATAGTCTTCCTTGATTTTCACTAGTCTATCTTTCAACTCCCTATTAGCTTCATTTAACCTATCACATTTATCCTTAGCATCTTTTAGGGAGGATGTAAGCTCATTTACAGTGAATGACATAGTTTTGTTTTCTTCTTGTATTTCATCACTAGCTTTCATAACTATGTCATATTTGGCTTTCAAAGATCCATTTTCATTTTTCAACTTATCACATTTAGCTTTTGACTTCCTAATGATTTGAGTGTATTCTTTAAGCAAGTCAGCTAGTTCATCATAGGAAGGTGAAGCAAATTCCTCATCACTATCACTATCACTATCATCAGTAATATCATTATCATTTTGTACCTTCCGTTCACCTCTAGCCATGAGGCATAGGTGATAAGTCGATGATGGCGATGGTGGTGGTGAAGAGAAGTCCCCAGCGATGGCGGCAACTTTTTCATCATTTTCTTCTTCACTTGAAGAAGATCCACTTGACGACTCAATGTCAGTGAGCCAGTCACCAACAATATATGCCTTTCCATTTTTCTTTGTATGGAACCTCTTGTGCTTCCCATCCTTCCTCTTGAAGAATCTCTTTTCCTTTTTCTCATCGTCGCTGTCATCTTCTTTCTTGCCCTTGAACTTGTTCTTCTTGGGCTTGTTACATTGATGAGCAAGATGACCAAGCTCTCCATAGTTGTAGCAATCCATTTCAGAAATGGGCTTTCTTTTGCTGGAAAAGAATTTCTTCTTTCTTGAATCAAATTTGATGCCTTCTCTGTTGAGCTTCTTTAACATCTTGGTGGTCTTCCTCACCATCAAGGCAATGTTAGTATCAAGATCATCATCACTTGAGGATTCTTCCTCAATTTGTACTTTAGCTTTTCCTTTTCTTTCTTGATTTGCCTTGAGAGCCAAATCCTTCCTCTTGGAGGATGACTCATCCTTGTCATTGATGTGCATGTACATCTCATGAGCATTGATCTTCCCTAATATCTGTGTAGGTGTGGTAACTGAAAGATCCATTTGATGCAACACAGTGACAATGTGTCCATATTTATCAATTGGGAGGACACTGAGAATCTTCCTCACAACATCCGGTTATGAGATTTGTGTAAGCCCCAAGCCATTTACTTCCTCTACAAGAATATTAAGACATGGGTACATAGCATTGGCATTTTCATTAGCAAGCATTTCAAAAGAATTTAATTTTCTCATAGCAATGTGATATCTCTCCTCATGCTCACTTCTAGTTCCTTCATGTAGAGCACAAATGTCCATCGATAAATCATGAGCATTTTTATGATTTCTAACTCTATTAAACACATCTTTGCAAAGGCTTCTAAAAAGGGTGTTTTTGGCCTTAGCATTCCATTTCTCATAATTAAACTCTTCACCTACAAGATTTGTGGGATCTCTAGGTTTGGGGAATCCTTATGTGGCGGCTTTGTAGACACCAATGTCTATAGCCTCTAAATATGCTTCCATACGAATTTCCCAATATGGAAAAACATCACCATCAAAAACGGGAGGAGGTTCATCCCCACCAGACATCGTTACTCTAGCGGTTAAGCTAATCTAAGAGCAACAAGGCTCTGATACCAATTGAAAGGATCACGATGCCCAAGAGGGGGAGTGAATTGGGCTTTTCAATAAATCAACACTAATTAAAAACCTAAGCAAGAGCCCAACTTCACCCCAACAACTAGCACTAAGAGAATAATACTAGAAATACAACAATGCTAAGACAATACTTCAAATACTTGCTAAACAAATACACAATGTAAAATGCTTAAATTAAGTGCGGAATGTAAAGCAAGGTTTAGAAGACTCCTCCAATTTTTCCCGAGGTATCGAAGAGTCGGCACTCTCCACTAGTCCTCGTTGGAGCACCCGCGCAAGGGTATCGCTCCCCCTTGGTCCTCGCAAGAACCAAGTGCTCACTACGAGATGATCCTTTGCCACTCGGGCGTGGTGGATCCCTCACGACCACTTACAAACTTGAGTCGAGTTACCAACAAGATCTCCACGGTGATCACCGAGCTCCCAACGCCACCAAGCCGTCTAGGTGATGCCGATCACCAAGAGTAACAAGCCGTAGACTTTCGCTTGACCAAGAGAAGCCTAATGCAAGTGGTGTGTGCTCTAGGTGGCTCTTGCTAGCGCTAATGACGTCCAAATGCGGGATTAAGATTCTCTAATCACCTCACTAGGCTTTTGGTGCTTGCAATGCTATACCAATGTGCAGGAATTAATGTGGGCAGCAAGACATTGAATATGGTGGGTGGAGGGGGTATAAATAGCCCTCACCCACCAACTAGCCGTTATGAGCACTGTTCTGCGCATGGACGCACCGGACAGTCCAGTGCGCCAACGGTGCACCACCAGTGCGCCAACGGTCGACTCCAACGGCTAGTTCTGACAGCTAGCCGTTGGGCAGATGGCACACCGGATAGTGAACAGTCACTGTTCGGTGCACACCGAATGGTCCGGTGCGATGTCCGGTGCGCCACTAAAATTCATCTTGTGAACTTTGCACTCTCGGGTTTCTGCGCGCTGGGAAACCCTTCCCCGGGCCATCTGGCCCCACCTGGTAGAGGGCGCACCGGATAGTCCGGTGCCCCAAAGTCAGAACCCCTATTTTCTATTTTCTTTTGTTTTTCAAATCAGTTTTCGTTCTTACTTGTGAGTATGTTCTAGAGTGACACCTAGCACTATATGTGAGTGTGAATATGCACCAACACTACACTAGAACTCTCTTGGTCAAACTGCTCATCGACAACCCCTCTTTATAGTACGACTAAAGTAAAATAAAAGACCTAACTAAATCACGAGTGTCCGCAACTCCTTGACACTCGGACTACGTAGACCTTCACCTTTTGTTTCGTCGCTTAAGCCGTCGCTTCGAGTTCTCATTGCCGGGATTGTTTTCATCGTTGTAGTACTTCTACCTGTAATGCGACCTAACTTATCATTTGTCTCTGCAAAACATACGTTAGTCACATATAACATTACGTTGTCATTAATCACTAAAACCAACCAGGGGCCTAGATGCTTTCAAAGACATCATACGAACTCCTCACCGGTAAAAAGCCCAATGTTTCATATTTTAGAGTCTTTGGTAGCAAATGCTTTATTCTTATTAAAAGAGGTAGAAAATCTAAATTTGCTCCTAAGGCTGTAGAAGGCTTTTTTCTAGGATATGACTCAAACACCAGGGTATATAGAGTCTTCAATAAATCCACTGGATTAGTTGAGGTTTCTTGTGACATTGTGTTTGATGAGACTAATGGATCCCAAGTGGAGCAAGTTGATCTTGATGAACTAGATGATAAAGAGGCTCCGTGCGTCACGCTAAGGAACATGTCCATTGGGGATGTGTGTCCTAAGGAATTCGAAGAGCCCACATAAGCACAAGATCAATCGTCATCTTCCATACAAGCATCTCCACCAACTCAAGATGAAGAACAGGCTCAAAGATGATGAGCCACCTCAAGAAGAAGACAATGATCAAGGGGGAGATGAAGAAAATGAAGACAAGGAAGATGATCAAGAAATTTAGGGTCAAAGATAGCCACACCCAAGAGTCCACCAAGCAATTCAACGAGATCACCCTGTGAACTCCATTCTCGGTGACATTCATAAGGGGGTAACTACTAGATCTCGAGTTGCACATTTCTGTGAACATTACTCCTTTGTGTCCTCTATTGAGCCATACAAGGTGGAGGATGCACTAAGAGATTCGGATTGGGTGCTGGCTATGCAAGAGGAGCTCAACAACTTCACGAGGAATGAGGTATGTCATTTAGTTCCACGTCCTAACCAAAATGTTGTAGGTACCAAGTGGGTATTCCGCAACAAGCAAGATGAGCATGGTGTGGTGACAAGAAACAAAGCCCGACTTGTGGCCAAGGGTTATTCACAAGTCGAAGGTTTGGATTTTGATGAAACTTATGCACCCATAGCTAGGATTGAGTCAATTCGCATATTACTTGCCTATGCTACCTACCATGGCTTTAAGCTTTATCAAATGGACGTGAAAAGTGCCTTTCTCAATGGACCAATCAAGGAAGAGGTCTATGTTGAGCAACCTCCCAGCTTTAAAGATAGCGAGTACCCTAACCATGTTTATAAACTCTCAAAGGCGCTTTATGGGCTCAAGCAAGCCCCAAGAGCATGGTATGAATGCCTGTGAGATTTCCTTATCACTAATGGCTTCAAAGTCGGAAAAGCCGATCCTACACTCTTTACTAAAACTATTGCAAAAGATTTGTTTGTATGCCAAATTTTATGTTGATGATATCATATTTGGGTCTACTAACAAATCTACTTGTGAAGAGTTTAGTAGGATCATGATACAAAAATTCGAGATGTCTATGATGGTGGAGTTGAAGTATTTCCTAGGATTTCAAGTCAAGCAACTCCAAGAGGGCACCTTCATCAGCCAAACAAAGTACATTCAAGACATACTTAACAAGTTTGGAATGAAGGATGTCAAGCCCATCAAGACACCCATGGGAACCAATGGGCATCTCGACCTCGACACGCGAGGTAAGTCCGTAGATCAAAAGGTATACCGGTCGATGATAGGATCTTTACTCTACTTATGTGCATCTCGACTGGATATTATGCTTTCTGTAAGCATGTGTGCAAGGTTCCAAGCCGATCCTAAGGAAGTTCACCTTAGGACCGTGAAAGGAATCATGAGATATTTAATTTACACTCCTAAGTTTGGACTTTGGTACCCCAAGGGATCCACTTTTGATCTATTAGGTTATTCCGATGCCGATTGGGCAGGGTGTAAAGTTGATAGGAAGAGCACATCAGGGACTTGTTAGTTTCTGGGGAGATCCCTGGTGTCTTGGGCTTCAAAGAAACAAAACTCAGTAACTCTTTCCACCGCCGAAGCCGAGTATATTGTCGCAAGCCATTGTTGTGCACAATTACTTTGGATGAGGCAAACCCTTAGGGATTATGGCTACAAATTGAGCAAAGTCCCTCTCCTATCTGATAATGAGAGTGCAATCCCCATGGTGGATAATCCCATTGAACACAGCCGCACTAAGCACATAGACATTCGGTATCACTTTCTGAGGGATCACCAACAAAGGGGGATATCCAAATTGCTTATGTTAGCATCAAAGAACAATTAGCCGATATCTTTACCAAGCCTTTAGACGAGAAAACCTTTAGCAAACTTAGGAATGAGCTAAACATTCTTGTTTCTTAGAATTTTGATTGAAACTTTGCACACATAGCTCATTTATATACCTTTGATCATATCTCTTTCATGACTACGACTAATGTGTTTTCAAGTGTATTTCTATGCTAAGTCATAGATTGAAAGGGAAATGGAGTACTCGACAAAGAAAAGGCATCCACTTCACTCTACCGGTATCTTTTATCCTTCGTCGTCACTCCACCCCACTCGTCGATTGGTATAACCTTTTCACTCATATTTACTTGTACCAATGGGGGAGAAAGTAAAAAGGGCTCTCAACGTCTCCGTTTTTTGCAATTAATGCCAAAAGGGGAGAAGATATTAAGCCCAAAGCAAAAGGACCGCACCACCAACTTCAAAAAAATTTGAAATGAAGATTTATTTGGTTATCACAAAAGTTTGTTTTTCAATTGGTATCTTGTGATAAGAAATTTCTTCAATTAGGTATATTTTCAAAATTTGTATCTATTAAAACCCTCTTGAAAATTAAGAGAAGAATTTCATTCAGGGGGAGTTTTGTTTAAGTCAAAGGAAAAGCATTTGAAATAGGGGGAGAAATTTCAAATCTTGAAAATGCTTCTTGCAATCTTATTCATATACCTTTGACTATTTGCAAAAGACCTTGAAAAGATTTTCCAAACGAATTTGCAAAAACAAAACAAGTGGTGCAAATGTGGTCCAAAATGTTTAATATAAGAAAGCAATCCATGCATATCTAGTGAAATTATTAATTGGTTTAATTCCAAGTAACCTATGCACTTACATTATGCAAACTAGTTCATTTCTGCACTTATATATTTGCTTTGGTTTGTGTTGGCATCAATCGACAAAAAGGGGGAGATTGAAAGGGAAATAGGGTTAACCTTTTCTCAATATTAATTTTGGTGGTTGAATGCCCAACACAAAATATTGGACTAACTAGTTTGCTCTAGGTTAAATGTTCTATAGGTGCATAAAGGTTCAACACAAACCAATAAAAGATTGAAGTTAGGGTTCAAATACAAAGGAGCAAAGAAACCAAGTGTGCTCTGGTCTGGCGCACCGGACTGTCCGGTGTGCCACCGGACTGTTCGGTGCACCAGCGGAGTAACGGCTATCCAGCGCAACGGTCGACTGCAATGGCTCACTGTAGCGCTACAGTGCGCAACAGTTCGCGGCAGAGCCAGAGCGAACCGGACAATGAACAGTACCTGTCCGATGCCACTAGAAGACAAAGCCTCCAACGGTGAAAAGCTCCAAAACTCTAACTGTTGGGTGACGTGGCTGGCGCACCGGACAGTGTCCAGTGGCGCACCGGACTGTCCGGTGCGCCCATCGACAGCAGCCACCCCCAACGACTTGTTGGTGGTTGAGGGCTATAAATACCCCCCAACAACCACCACTCCAAGCACCCAAGCATACTGAATAGTGCATTCAATACAAGAGCAATACACTTCACTCCAAAGACATAATTGTTGGAACTTGCTCTCCTGTGCAAGTTGATCCAACGGGAGAGTGGAAAGAGTGCTAGCAAAGTTTGACGCGGGATGGCAAAAGCTCTGTTAATCTGGCCTCTCAAGGGCACTGTACGGGGGTATTTATAGGCACCCGAGTGACCACCGTCCTTTGGCAAGGACGTTTATGCCCTCAAGTACCAGGACTATCCCTAGATTATTCTCACAAGAGGAGGTTACAGTCCGTCATTACAGAAAAGGCATAATACAGACGCGGCCCGTAATATGCTTATCCGCGCAGGGCCCTTTACAGTGGGCCGAATCCCACTTGGGCCTCCCGACGCGATGAGGACACGGGACTAGCAGACTTAGACGGAGCCTTCGTCTTGCAACGGAGAGGACGAAGGGCGACCACGCCGGTCCTCATCCAACCGGCGCCCTCGACTCACTTGGGCGTGCTCCGTGGGCGTGGTCTTCATTGGTGAGCGATGCGATGAAGGCATCGAGCGAAGGGTAGCGTCTTCGCCTTCGCCCCAACATTTGCCCTCCGAGGGACTAGTTCGACTAAGTCATATGGTGCCGAAGACGTCGCTAGATGGTGGAGACGCTGCCCTCGCTCGAAGTGGTCCCACGGGGGTTTTTAAGATGTGACCGTTGATGGACGTGGAACTGTTGGACTGCGTGTTTCCTGAAGCGCCGCGTCCTATCTATAAAAAGGCAGGCGTGGCCAGGGCTGTTTCTTACCCTTGCGTGCGCCGGAAAACCCTAACTTTTTCAAACCGCTCGCCCGCTCGCCTGCCCTCCTTGTTCTTCTGCTTCGGAGATCTGGCCCGCGTCAAGCAGACCACGCGCCGCCGCCGACGGTACATAGTAATGTCTTCTTCCTCATCTGCTGCGAGTGCTTCATCGGCCAATCCGTCGTCCGAGGATACCTTGAGTGATTTGGTGGCGACAAAGTTACAGCCGGGCCACACGGTGGAGTTCGGCACCTTGAGGATTTCCTCGGTTCACGTGCAGGAGATGCAGCAGCTTGGGTACTTTGGTGACGGTGACGGGCGCATTCCGGGCGCTGAGGAGATTCCTGAGCCTGAGGGCGAAATGGTTGTGTTCGAGGCATTTTTCATCAAACTTGTGTGAGGATCCCTTGTGTTCCTAGTTGTTCTTGTTTGCTTGGCTTGGCTTGGCTTTCTTTTCTTTTCATTTGTCACTCTCAAGTGCTTTGTAAGCAAGGCAAGAGACACCAATTGTGTGGTGGTCCTTGCAGGGTCTAAGTGTTCCATGAGAAGTAAGAAGAAAGCTTACTCAGTCTAGGTGACCGTTTGAGAGAGGGAAAGGGTTGAAAGAGACCCAGTCTTTGTGACCACCTCAACGAGGACTAGGTTCTTTAGAACCGAACCTCGGTAAAACAAATCACCGTGTTCATCCACTTTATTTCTTGGTTGATTTGTTTTTCCCCTCTCTCTCGGACTTGATATTTGTTCTAACGCTAACCCCGACTTGTCGTGTGTGTTTAAAGTTGTAAATTTCAGATTCTGCCTATTCACCCCCTCTAGGCGACTTTCAGACTGGCGTCGAGTCTTGACTAAGGGACTAAATAAGTCGTGTGACGAACCGTGATGGCACGTACCTGAGGATGCTGACACACGCGGGCGAGGACGTGACAGAGCGGATCATATCGCTGCGGTTGTGGACCGGCGGGACACGTGTTTTTGTGACACATAAGGAGTACGATATCCATAGTGGTTTTGGTGGTTGAGCCTCAAAACCACCAAGTGCGACAGTTCGCGGGTTTCGTGGGGTTTAGACCTCAAAATCTAGCGGCACAGTTCTAAAGGGAATCAGAGGCGTCTCGTGGTGTCATTGCGACGGATGTGTCAAGGCGAAACTACTTTTGTGAAGAGGGTGTGGCTGTCAAATCACCATATCAAGAGTTGGTCCATTTTGCCCCCGACTAAGTGAATATGCTCTATGTATTTGGAGGTAGTTTAGGAAAAAGGAATAACCCTCTATAAATAGGAGGGATAGCTGAATCATTCGGTCAACTCTTTTAGTATTCTATTTCCCTCTTTAGCTTGTAGTCTTTATTTCACTTTATATTTTATTAGGAAATCCTTAGATGCTTTGAACCTTGACATGTAACTTAATGTGATTTTGAGGAACCACACGTTGTCCTTTGGGTTTGATATTTGCTTTTGAGTTGTTTCTTCTACTCCCAACCCCGCTTCTTTTAGTTCTTTGAGTTGATCTTTGCCTTCACAAGTTTGGAGAGTATTTTAGGGTTTATCTTTGGTTTAAAAATTGTTTTGGATTCATTGCAACCTCGGGTATGAGTTGATCAAGCTCATGGACGTGTTTTCTAATAGATTTACTCTTTTGACAAAACCCCAAGTCAAGTTTGAGTTTCCTGATCTGCTATTGAAATTTAGATCCATTTGAGCTCAAGTTTTGTGGACACCTTAGTAAATCACTTATAAAGTTATGTGCATAATTTCAGCTCAATCAGAATCTGTTTAGATCATTTTTTTGCATTCAAAAACTGTAATTCAAGATGCTAAGAACAGCTTGAGATAGTGACACGGTTTTGGATCGTTTTGGATTTTTAGGGGAAAATTGTAGGGTGGTCCTCTATAGTATAATTTTATTTAAGATATGTAAACGATTGTACAAAAACAGAAAAGGGGTAAACAAGAAAGGAAGGAAAAATGAAAGAAAAGGGATAAGGGAAAAAAAGGGAAAGACAATCCATATTACAAAGCCAAGAACCAACTAGATATAAGGAGATTAAGATCCGGGCTCAATCTAATCAGATACAATTTCAGCGTGTCATTGAAGCAAGCCTTCCAAGAAGGGCAATGACTGTTATGCAAGCAGTCCTTCTGTGCAAGCGTGCAAGCAAACCATCTGATCCATTAGATTACGATCCAACCACAGATACAACCATGGTTTGTTAGGGGTTTTTTTTATAAAGATTATTGAGCTGGTGGTGGAAGGGTTTAAGTGTTAAATGTGACCTACGGTTGGATCATGATCTAATGGATCAGATGGTTTGCTTGCACGCTTGCACAGAAGGACTGCTTGCATAGCAGTCGTTGCCTCCAAGAAGATAGAGATGGGTCATCATTCCCGAATAATGCAAAGTTTCGTTGTTTCCATATTTCCCACGCCGTGATTGCCAAAATCTTCATGAAGAATTTCTTTCTAAATGAATGATCCCAATGAATCCAGACATAGTCTCGGCCATCAGACAATACTAAAAGAGTAGTCAAACAGTAGATGATAGGTGGTCTCTTCACTATTAAGATCACATATCACACAATTGTAGTCATTTGTTATGGACTATACACCTTTTTAAGCAGGTTTCGGGTGTTGATTTTGTTTGTTAAGACAAGCCAAATGAATACTTTGATTTTCTTGAGAACCTTTGGTTTCCAAATCCACTTGAACGAGGCAGGTGAGCAGATGAGCTGAAAGTTTAAAGAGTAGACTTTGCTCGAACAAAAATTGTTATTGCCCCAAGAGTAGATCCATTTGTCCTTTCCCTAGACTGTCCCCTGAACTGCAATGATTGTGTGTTGAAAGGTGTTGTATTCCATATAAGCTTCACTAGACATCAAAATATGAAAATTGTCTAGGAAATTAGTGCATTGCAGGAATTGGGCAAGAGAGCCATTCTTCCTTTTTGCAAAATAATAAAGACATGGAAACCATGTTTTAAGTAGCATGTTGCCCAAAAAACCTTACCAGATAGCAAAAGAAATATCATCCCCGGCCGTTGGCATAGCAATGCCCTTATAATAAATAAATAGGCTTAGGAAATCTTTCCACCAAAAGGACCCTTGTTCGGAGGAGCAGTGAGCAATCTTTCTAGAACTGTAATGGGTCTTCCAAACTAGTTACACCCATGGGGTGTCAATTCTGCCATTGGATTTCTGCAAATGTTTCATGAGTAGTGCTTGATTGTGCATTTTGAGATTTATAACCCCAAGACCACATCTTTCTTTGGGGTGTAATTACCTTGTCCCATGAGATCATTGGTTTACGATTTGCATTAACATCATTGTCGTTCCATAGACAATTTCTCCTTGCCTGATCGATGGAGTTGATAATAGATATAGGAAGCTTCACCGTACAAATGGTATAAGTTGGTAATGGAGATAGAGTGGAATTCATAAGAGTCAGCCTTCTGGCCATTGAGAACCAAACACTAAACATACTTGGCCTTCTTTCAATTTTGTTCATAAGGGAAAGAAATCTCTAACTTTAGGTTTAGTGAGCCCCATAGGTATACCAAGGTAAGTGAAGGGAAATGAGTCAGCCTGACAACCGAATACTCTAACAAGCTGAGTAGCTTTGGAAGCATCCAAATTGATTGGAAGGAGGCAAGATTTTTTGTAATTCACCTTCAGCCCAATGGAAGTAGTGAAAGAGTGAAGAATTCCTAAGGCAAAACAAGTCATGTTGTGATGCTCTTATGACCAAAAGTGTGCCATCTGCATATTGAACTATTGAAAATTGTATTTGCCAATCATGGTCTAGAGGTTATGAAATCACCCCGATTTGAGCAGTTTTGTTGACAATGTATTGTAGCAGCTCGTCTGCAAGCACAAAAGGCAGGGGACAGAGGATACCCTTGACGGACACCCCTTTAACACAAGAACAACTTCCTAGGAACTCTATTTAAGAGAACATTATATGACCCAGAGTTGAGGACGAGGATGACACACATGATTCATTTGTCAAGGAAACCAAGTTAGGTTAACATTGCAAGAATGACATGTTGCTCCAACATATCAAATGTTTTCTCAAAATCAAGCTTAAGTACCACAACTTCCTTTTTTGAGTGATGACATTGATGCAGATACTCAAATGACCAAACTATACAATCTTGAATGGACTTGTTTTTTATGAAACCATACTGGTTCTTGTGAACAATACATTGAATGAATAGTTACATCCTATTTTCCATCAATTTAGTTATCAACTTAATTGGTGTGTTTAGCAACGAAATGGGTCTAAAATCATTTACCTTGACAGGGTTATTGACTTTGGGGATCAGTGCTATGAAGGTGTTAATGATTACATCAAGAACAATGTCGCCCTCGTGAAAATCATGACAAAGCCTATGTAAGTCATGTTTGCTAATATGCCATCATGTCTTAAGAAATTAGCCATTGAAATCATTAGATCGATTTAGGTGCTTTATTGAGAGGCAGACTATAGACAAAATTATCAATTTCTTCACGAATGAAAGGTTCGATCAAACATTCCAAATTCTATACTGGTTGAATAAGATATGCCAGGTCAAAGAGCATTTGTGGCTCATTGGAAATCCCCATTCTGTGCTTGAAATTGTTCCCGACATGACAGCAGCCATTTCATCATGTCCAGATAAAGAAACCCCTTCATCATTGGAAAGGAGAGTAATGTTATTGTGCCTATATCTGTTAGTTGTTGGTACATGAAAAATTTTTGTGCACTTGTCACCCAATCTAGTCCAACATTCAGTTCACATCTACCTCCAAAAAAGTGTTTTTATATTTAGCAATCTACCAATCTAGGTTTAATTATGTCCCTCAAATTTTTTTCCTGGATGAATAAGGACATTTTCTCTTCCAACATATCTAAGATTTCCTTAATTTGGCAACAATAGTGGCAGGGCTAGAGTACTGGTTCACTTCCATATCTTAGGTATCCATTTTATGATCCGTTTGTTTTGTTGGACTCGTGCATCCTAAAAACTTTTCCACATCTCTTGTGTGCTATTTGGAGTTTTGGAGGTTAGGATGTGACATTAAAAAGCAAGACAAAACTAACTGAGCGTAAAGATTTTTATTGGTTCTTATTGATCGCTCGATTGGATCCTTCATTTCGTATGCTAATGATAAAATAAAAAAAATCTAAAGTTGAAAGGTAACTAATTTCTGTAGTGCTTGAACTTTTCACTGTCTTTTTCATTGCGTCCGTACACATGGATAGTCATCAACCATTCCAATCATGCATGCCGTGCCAAACCAAGTACCAATTTTTACTATTCCAAGCAGTGACGTGACGTCGTGCCGCAAACGGTACCCAATTCATTTCCCATTACGACAAGAAACGCTTGAATTGGTTGGCAATTAGATAAACCTGTTTTTTAATGTGCTTAGTTTTTCTAATGTCCTTAATTTTACCCTTAGTAGTGTTTTTCTCGGTTTTGCAGTTATGCTCTATGGTACTGGAATGACAAAACTGAGCAAAAAACACGATTAAGGTTAAAATAAGGACACCAGAAAAACTAAGGCACCACATTAAAAAACTGATTAAACATTTAGGCTAGTTTGGGAGTCCAAAAATCGGAGGGGGTTGGAGGGGCTAAAATCCACTCCTTATTTAGTTTTGAATAAGGAAGGAGATTTTAGCCCCTCCAATCCTAAGGAGTGGATTTTAGCCCGTCTAATCCCCTCCGGTTTTATGACTCTCTGAAAGTCGCCTAAAGGGGGTGAATAGGCAAATCTGAAATTTATAAACTTTAGGCACAATCTACAAGCCGAGTTAGCGTTAGAAATAAAAGCGAGTCTGAAAGAGAGGGCAAAAATAAATCACAAGCAAATGAAGAGTGTGACACGGTGATTTATTTTACCGAGGTTCGGTTCTTGCAAACCTACTCCCCGTTGAGGTGGTCAGAAAGACCGGGTCTCTTTTTTCAACCCTTTCCCTCTCTCAAACGGTCACCTAGACCGAGTGAGCTTTTCTCCTCAATCAAATGGGTCAATTAAACCACACAAGGACCACCACAACTTGGTGTCTCTTGCTTTGATTACAAAGGTGTTGAGAACAAGAAATGGGGAAGAAGAAAAGCGATCCAAGAACAAGAGCTCAAAGAACACGAGCAAAAACTCTCTCTCTAGTCACTATTTGCTTAGAGTGGAAATGAGACTTGGAGAGGCTTTGATTCTATTTGATTTGTGTCTTGTATTGATTGCACTAGCTCTTGTATTGAATGTGAAGTCTGAAAACTTGGATGCCTTGAAGTGTGGTGGTTGGGGGGTATTTATAGCCCCAACCACCAAAGTGGCCGTTGGGGAGGCTGTCTGTCGATGGGCGCACCGGACAGTCCGGTGCGCCACCAGACACTGTCCGGTGCACCAGCCACGTCACCCAACCGTTTGGGTTTGATCGTTGGAGCTCTGACAGATGGGGCCACCGGACAGTCCGGTGGTGCACCGGACAGGTACTGTTCACTGTCCGGTGCGCCTTCTGGCTCCTGCTTTGACTCTGCGCGCACTGTAGCGCTTTTACAGGTTTCCGTTGGAGTCGACCGTTGCGCTGTAGCCGTTGTTCCGCTGGCACACCGGATAGTCCGGTGCCACACCGGACAGTCCGATGAATTATACCAGAGTGGCTTTCCAAAAACCCGAAGCTGAGCAGTTCAGAGTTGATCTCCCTGGTGCACCGGACACTGTCCGGTGCGCCAGACCATGGGAGCGTTCACTTGGTTTTGCTCCTTTCTTTTTGAACCATATCTTGGACTTTTTATTGGTTTGTGTTGAACCTTTGGCACTTGTAGAACTTATAATCTAGAGCAAACTAGTTAGTCCAATTATTTGTGTTGGGCAATTCAACCACCAAAATCATTTAGGAAAAGGTTTGACCCTATTTCCCTTTCAATCTCCCCCTTATTGGTGATTGATGCCAACACAAACCAAAGCAAATATATAAGTGCAGAATTGAACTAGTTTGCATATGGTAAGTGCAAAGGTTGTTTGGAATTAAACCAATTTAAACTTTCATAAGATATGCATGGATTGCTTTCTTTCTTTTAACATTTTGGACCACGCTTGCACCACTTGTTTTGTTTTCGCAAATTCTTTTGGAAAATCTTTTTAAAGTTCTTTTGCAAATAGTCAAAGGTATATGAATAAGATTTTGAGAAGCATTTTCAAGATTTGAAATTTTCTCCCCATGTTTCAAATGCTTTTCCTTTGACTAAACAAAACTCCCCCTTTATGAAATTCTCCTCTTAGTGTTCAAGAGGGTTTTTACAAATTGAAAGAATGTAAAATATTTTAGATACCAAATTTTGAAAAACTCCTCTTTAAAAATATAGATATCAAATGAGATAGAACTTCTTAGAGGAATACCAATTGAAGAACATTTTAAAAAAAACTTAAACTTGTTTCGAAAAATTTTGAAATTGGCATGGTGGTGCGGTCCTTTGCTTTGGACTAATACTCTCTCCCCCTTTGGCATGAATCGCCAAAAATGGAGTCTTTAGAGCCCTTTTTAAATTCTCTCCCCCTTTGGCAAACAAAATATGAGTGAAGGTTTATACCAATGTGGAGAGCGATGCGGAGTGACGGCGAAGGGGTAAATGATACCGATAGAGTGGAGTGGAAGCCTTGTCTTCGCCGAAGACTCCATTTCCCTTTCAATCTATGACTTAGCATGAAATACACTTGAACAACACATTAGTCATATCACATGAAGGAAATATGATCAAAGGTACATAAATGAGCTATGTGTGCAAAATATCAATCAAAATTCCGAGAATCAAGAATGTTTAGTTCATTCCTAAGTTTGGTAAAGGTTTTCTTATCTAGTGGTTTGGTAAAGATATCGGCTAATTATTCTTTGGTGCGAACATAGGTAATCTCGATATCCCCCCTTTGTTGGTGATCCCTCAAAAAGTGATACCGAATGGTTATGTGCTTAGTGCGGCTGTGCTCAACGGGATTATCCGCCATGCGGATTGCACTCTCATTATCACATAGGAGAGGGACTTTGGTTAATTTGTAACCATAGTCCCTAAGGGTTTGCCTCATCCAAAGAAATTGCGCGCAACAATGGACGGTGGCAATGTACTCGGCTTCGGCGGTAGAAAGAGCTACTGAATTTTGTTTCTTTGAAGCCCAAGACACCAGGGATCTTCCCAAGAACTGACAAGTCCCTGATGTGCTCTTTCTATCAATTTTACACCCTGCCCAATCAGCATCTGAATATCCTATCAAATCAAAAGTGGATCCCTTGGGGTACCAAAGACCAAACTTAGGTGTATGAACTAAATATCTAAAGATTCTTTTTACGGCCCTAGGGTGAACTTCCTTAGGATCGGCTTGGAATCTTGCACACATGCATACGGAAAGCAAAATATCCAATCGAGATGCACATAAATAGAGTAGAGATCCTATCATCGACCGGTATATCTTTTGATCTACGAATTTACCTCCCATGTCGAGGTCAAGATGCCCATTGGTTCCCATGGGTGTCTTGATTGGCTTGACATCCTTCATTCCAAACTTGGTGAGTATGTGAGAGCACCTAGAGGGGGGTGAATAGGTGATCCTGTAAAATTCAACACTAATAGTCACAAAACTTTGTTATGTAAGTTAGAACGGCTAAGTAGCTTGAAACGAGAGTTCTTGTGAACACAGATAATCAAGGTAAAGCACACAAGAGACACGTGACTTTTATCCCGTGGTTCGGCCAAGTAACACTTGCCTACTTCCACGTTGTGGCGTCCCAATGGACGAGGGTTGCACTCAACCCCTTTCAAGTGATCAGATGATCAACTTGAATACCACGGTTTTTCCTTTCTTTGTCTTTCTCCCGTTTGCGAGGAATCTCCACAACTTGGAGCCTCTCGCCCTTAAAATGAAGATCACAAAAGATGTACGGAAGTAAGGGAGGGGAGAGCAACACGCACAAGACTCGAAACACAGCACAATTACGCACACAAGTCACAACTTGAGCTCAAAACACAACTCTCGGAGTTCACAACTCAAATGGAGCTCAAGTCACTATCTCAAAGAATCAAATGCGCGAAGTTGGAGTCTTGGAGGCTTAGAATGTTTCTTGAATGCTTGGTGACTCCTCCATGCGCCTAGGGGTCCCTTTTATAGCCCCAAGGCAGCTAGGAGTCGTTGGAGGCCAACAAGGAAGGCTATCTCGTCTTTTGTTGGGTGGCGCACCGGACAGTCCGGTGCACCACCGGACAGCCACTGTTCATGTCCGGTGTGCGATCTCCTTCCTATTCTGGCGCAGACGACAGTTGTAGATTCGTGGCGGTTGGCGCACCGGACACTGTCCGGTGCACACCAGACAGTCTGGTGCCCCCTGCCGACCGTTGGCGCGGGCCACGCGTCGCCCGTGGATTGCGCGGTCGTTGGCTCACTGGACAGTCCGGTGCACCACCGGACAGTCCGATGAATTATAGTCGTACGCCGCCAAATTCTTCCGAGAGCGGCCTGTTCACCGGAGTTCAGCTTGGCGCACCGGACAGTCCGGTGTGCCAAGCCGAGCTGGACTTTGGCTGTAACAAGCCAAGTCTTTTGCATCTCTTTTCTTTTCTTCGTTTCTCTATTTCTAGCACTTAGACAATATGTGTTAGTACTCAAAACAATGTACTAAGTCTAGAAACTTACCTTGTTACATGATTTGCACCTTTTGCTTGTTTGGCACAATAATATCTCACTCACTATGTGTTGGACACTTAATCACCAAAATATTGTAGAAATGGCCCAAGGGCACATTTCCCTTTCAATCTCCCCCTTTTTGGTGATTTATGCCAACACATCAAAAAGCAACGCAAAACATGCAACATCGATTGAAATTGAAGACCAAATTGTTTTTTATTCTAATTTGGCATATTTGGATCATTCTTTGCCACCACTTGATTTGTTTTTGCAAATCAAACTTATTTTCCTATCTCTAAGTCAAACACATTTGTTTAGGCACAAAGAGAGATATTCCAATGAAAAAATTGATCAAGATCCAAAAACTCCCCCTTTTTCCCATAATCATAAATTCTCCCCACAAGAGACCAAATTTTGCAATAAGAGTATTTTGGCAAACCAAAAATTCTAACTCTACTATTTTCAAAATTCTCAATTGGTAGCTGATCCATTTTCTTTGGCCTTAATTTCTCCCCCTTTGGCATTAAGCACCAAAACGGGATCATTTGTGGCCCTTTAACCCCATTGCCTCACCAAAATTGTCAATTAAGAGCAAAAGGCAATAAGAGCACAAGAACGAACTTGGAGGTGAGTATACTAATACCGGAGTGCAGTGGAAGTCTTTGCATGGTCCAAGTTCACCTTTCCCTTTCAAGTCACCTTTGAGACTACATCAAATACACTCAAACACAAAGGTTAGTCTCAAAGGATCAAGTTGTAGCACTTCTCCCCCTAAATATGTGCATCATTCACACATGGACTTGTGAGGTCCTGGGATCCCTTGCATAACTTGAGCACCGTAAATAAGCAATAAATTTCATAAATGCATAAAGTAACTTGATCAAAGGCATAAAACACATGTATGCTATAAATCAATCCAAGTTACGCGAATCTAAGACATTTTGCTCACTATGCAGCCTGCAAAAGGTTTTCTCATCTAATGGCTTGGTAAAGATATCGGCTAGCTGGTTCTCGATGCTAATATGAAAAATCTCGATATCTCCCTTTTGCTGGTGGTCTCTCAGAAAGTGATGCTAGATGTCTATGTGCTTAGTGCGGCTGTGTTCAACAGGATTATCGCCATGCGGATTGCACTCTCATTGTCACATAGGAGTGGGACTTTGCTCAGATTGTAGCCAAAGTCTCGGAGGGTTTGCCTCATCCAAAGTAGTTGCGCGCAACACTGTCCTGCGGCAACATACTCGGCCTCAGCGGTGGATAGGGCAACGGAGGTTTGTTTCTTTGAACTCCAAGACACCAGGGACCTTCCTAGGAATTGGCACGTCACTGATGTACTCTTCCTATCAACCTTGCACCCAGCATAATCGGAGTCTGAATATCCAATTAAGTCAAAGGTAGACCCCTTTGGATACCAGATCCCGAAGCAAGGCGTAGAAACTAAATATCTAAGAATCCGCTTAACGGACACAAGGTGACATTTCCTTGGGTCGGATTGAAATCTAGCACACATGCATACGCTTAGCATAATATCCAGTCTACTAGCACATAAATAAAGTAATGACCCTATCATAGACCGGTATACCTTTTGATCAACGGACTTACCTCCTTTGTTGAGGTCGACATGTCCGTCGGTTCCCATAGGTGTTTTTGCGGGCTTGGCGTCTTTCATCCCAAACCGCTTGAGAAGATCTTGAGTGTACTTTGTTTGGGAGATGAAGGTGCCGTCCTTGAGTTGCTTCACTTGGAACCCAAGGAAGTAGTTCAACTTGCCCATCATTGACATCTCAAACTTTTGAGTCATCACCCTGCTAAACTCCTCACAAGACTTTTGGTTAGTAGAACCAAATATTATGTCATCGACATAAATTTGGCACACAAAAAGATCACCGTTACAAGTCTTAGTGAAAAGATGGGATCGGCTTTCCCAACCTTGAAAGAATTAGCAATTAAGAAATCTCTAAGGCATTCATACCATGCTCTTGGGGCTTGCTTAAGTCCATAGAGCGCCTTAGAGAGCTTACACACATGGTCGGAGTACCTGTCATCCTCAAAGCCAGGGGGTTGTTCCATGTACACCTCCTCCTTTATTGGCCCATTGAGGAAAGCGCTCTTCACATCCATTTGAAACAACCTGAAAGAGTGGTGAGCGGCATAGGCTAATAATATTCTAATAGACTCTAGCCTAGCTACAGGAGCAAAAGTCTCCTCGAAATCCAAACCTGTGACTTGGGCATAACCTTTTGCCACAAGTCGAGCCTTGTTTCTTGTCACCACCTCGTGCTCGTCTTGCTTGTTGCGGAACACCCACTTGGTTCCCACAACATTTTACTTTGGACGTGGCACCAGGCTCCAAACTTCATTCCTTTTGAAGTTGTTGAGCTCTTCCTGCATGGCCAACACCCAATCCGGATCTTGCAAGGCCTCTTCTACCCTAAAAGGCTCAATAGAAGAGACAAACGAGTAATGCTCACAGAAATTGGCTAATCTTGAGCGAGTAGTTACTCCCTTGCTTATGTCACCCAGAATCTGTTCGATGGGGTGATTTCTTTGAATCGTCGCTCAGACTTGAGTTGGAGGGGCCGGTGGTGCTTCTTCCTCCATAGCTTGTTCTTCTTGTGCTCCCCCTTGATCACACGCCTCTTCTTGATGAACCTGTTCATCATCTTGAGTTGGGGATGCACCATTGTTGAGGAAGAAGGTTGATCTTGCTCTTGTTGTTCCTGTGGTTTCACATCTCCAATTGCCATGGTGCGTATTGCGGCCGTCGGATCATCATCTTCATCTATATCATCAAGATCAACTTGCTCTCTTGGAGAGCCATTAGTCTCATCAAATACAACATCGCTAGAGACTTCAACCAAACCCAATGATTTGTTGAAGACTCTTTATGCCTTTGTATTTGAGTCATATCCTAGTAAAAACCCTTCTACAGCTTTGGGAGCAAATTTGGAATGTCTACCTTTCTTCACCAGAATGTAGCATTTGCTCCCAAATACACGAAAGTAAGATATATTGGGTTTGTTACCGGTAAGGAGTTCGTAGGAGGTCTTCTTGAGGAGACGATGTAGATAGAGCCGGTTTATGGCATGGCAAGCTGTGTTCATAGCTTCCGACCAAAACCGCTCGGGCGTCTTGAACTCTCCAAGCATCGTCCTCGCCGTGTCGATAAGCGTCCTGTTCTTCCTCTCTACCACACCATTTTGCTATGGTGTGTAGGGAGCGGAGAACTCATGCTTGACACCTTCCTCCTCAAGATACTCCTCAACTTGTAAGTTCTTGAACTCGGACCCGTTGTCGCTCCTTATCTTTTTCACCTTGAGCTCAAATTCATTTTGAGCCCTCCTTAGAAAGCGCTTTAGGGTCCCTTGGGTTTCTGATTTATTCTGCAAAAAGAACACCCAAGTGAAGCGGGAAAAGTCATCTACAATTACAAGACCATACTTACTTCCCCTGATGCTAAGGTAGGCGACGGGTCCGAAGAGGTCCATGTGGAGAAGCTCCAGTGGTCTTGAAGTTGTCATCACATTCTTGCTGTGATGAGTGCTTCCCACCTATTTCCCTGCCTGACAAGCTGCACAAGGTCTGTCTTTCTCGAAACAAACATTTGTTGGTCCTAACACATGTTCTCCCTTTAGAAGTTTATGAAGGTTCTTCATCCCAACATGTGCTAGACGGCGATGCCACAACCAGCCCATACTAGTCTTAGCTATTAAGCATGCATCTAGATCGGCCCCCTCTTTTGAAAAGTCAACTAAGTAGAGTTTGCCGTCTAATACACCCTTAAAAGCTAATGAACCATCACTCCTTCTAAAGACAGAAACATCAACATTTGTAAACAAACAATTGTAGCCCATGTGGCACAATTGACTTACAGACAGGAGATTATACCCTAATGACTCTACTAAGAATACATTTGAAATAGAGTGCTCGCTTGTGATGGCTATCTTTCCCAAACCTTTAACCTTGCCTTGGTTCCCATCTCCAAAAATAATCGTATCGTCGGAATCCTTGTTCTTGACGTAGGAGGTGAACATCTTCTTCTCCCCCGTCATGTGGTTTGTGCATCCGCTATCGATAATCCAGCTTGAGCCCCTGGATGCATAAACCTGCAAGGCAATTTACACTTGGGTTTTAGGTACCCAACTCTTGTTGGGTCCTACAAGGTTAGTCACAATGGCCTTTGGAACCCAAATGCATGTCTTGTCTCCCTTGCATTTGGATCCCAATTTCCTAGTCACTACTTTTGCATTCTTACACAAAAACACAAATGAAGTATTGCAAGCATGATAAATGGTAGAAGGTTCATTACATACTCTCCTAGGCACATAATGCACAACATTACTTTTCCTATGCCTACCATGCACAAAAGTAGAGCTAGAGGCAAACATAGCATGTGAATCACGATCATAACTCCTATGAGCATTCTTGTAATATCTTCTATCATTATAAATGAAAGCATGATTCCTTTGAGTACTACTAGCCATAGGAGCCTTCCCTTTCTCCTTGTTGAGAACGGGAGCCTTTTGGATTGTTAAGTTCTTGGTTTCCTTTTGAAAACCAAGTCCATCCTTAATAGGGGGTGTCTACCCACGGTGTAGGCATTCCTAGCAAATTTTAATTGATCAAAATTAATTTTGCAAGTCTTAAGTTGAGCATTAAGACTTGCCACCTCATCATTTAATTTGGTAATAGACATAAGGTGTTCATCACAAGCATTAACATCAAAATCCTTACATCTATTACAAATACTAACATGCTCTACACATGAACTAGATTTGTTTGCTTCTTCTAGCTTAGCATTTAAATCATCATTAATACTCTTTAAACTAGACACAGTTTCATGGCAAGCAGATAATTCAGAAGATAGCATTTCATTTCTCTTAATTTCTAGAGCAAGAGATTTTTGAACACTAATAAACTTATCATGCTCTTCATACAAAATATCCTCTTGCTTTTCTAAAAGTCTATCATTTTCATTTAAAGCATCAATTAGTTCATTAATCTTCTATACTTTAGCTCTATCTAATCCTTTAAATAAGCTAGAGTAATATACTTCATCATCACTAGAATCATCATCGCTAGAAGAAGTGTATTTGGGGGATTCACGAACACTTACCTTCTTTTCCTTGGCCATGAGGCAGGTGTGTCGTTCGTTGGGGAAGAGCGAAGACTTGTTGAAGGCCGAGGCTGCCAGTCCTTCATCGTCGGAGTCGGATGAAGAGCTGTCTGAATCCCACTCTTTGCTAAGGTGTGCCTCGCCCTTCGCCTTCTTGTAAACCTTCTTCTTCTCCCTCTTCCCATGCTTTTCTTGTTCCTGGTCATCATCATTATCGGGGCATTGTGCTATGAAATGACCAATCTTACCGCATTTGAAGTAGGAGCGCTTTCCCCTTGCTTTGTTCTTGTTGGGGTACTCCTTGCGTCCTTTCAATGCGGTCTTGAAGCGCTTGATGATAAGCGTTATCTCATCTTCGTTGAGGCCAGCGGCCTCCACTTGTGCCACCTTGCTTGGCAGCGTCTACCTGCTGCTGGTTGCTTTCAGGGCAACGGTTTGAGGCTCGTGGACGGGTAGTGGACCGTTTAGAGCATCGTCCACATATCGAGCCTCCTTCACCATCATGCGCCCGCTCACGAACTTCCCAAGAATCTCCTCGGCCGTCATCTTGGTGTACCTGGGATTCTCACGAATAAGGTTGACAAGATGGGGGTCAATTACCGTGAATGACCTTAGCATAATCGGACGACGTCATGGTCCATCCATCTTGTGCTTCCATAGCTCCTAATCTTGTTGACCAGAGTTTTGAGCCTGTTGTATGTTTGTGTTGGCTCCTCTCCCTTGATCATCACGAACCTTCCCAGCTCGCCTTCCACCAACTCCATTTTGGTTATCATGGTGGCGTCGTTTCTCTCATGTGATATCTTAAGGGTATCCCAAATTTGCTTGGCATTGTCCAAGCCGCTCACCTTGTTGTATTCATCCCTGCACAAAGATGCTAACAGAACAGTGCTAGCTTGTGCATTTTTATGAATTTGCTCATTAATAAACACCGGGTTATCCGTACTATCGAAATGCATTCCATTTTCAACTATCTCCCAAATACTAGGATGGAGAGAGAATAAGTGACTACGCATTTTGTGACTCCAAAAAGAGTAGTTCTCTCCATCAAAGTGTGGAGGTTTACCAAGTGAAATTGAAAGCAAATGAGCATTGGAATTGAACGGGATACGAGAATAATCAAATGAATAATTTTGATTAACCGTTTTCTTCTTTGAAGAGGAGTCGTCATCGTTGTGTGGTGAAGAAGACGAGGCATCACTGTCGTAGTAGATGATCTTCTTGATGCGCCTCTTCTTCTTTCCATCTCTTTTCTTATGACTCGAGCCTGAGTTGGTTGGCTTGTCATCTCTAGGCTTGTTGAGGAAACACTCCTCCTTGCCGTTGACCACCATCCCCTTTCCCTTAGGATCCATCTCTTCAGGCGATTAGTCCCTTACGTGAAGAGAACGGCTCTGATACCAATTAAGAGCACCTAGAGGGGGGTGAATAGGTGATCCTGTAAAATTCAACAATAATAGCCACAAAACTTTGTTATGTAAGTTAGAATGGCTAAGTAGCTTGAAACGAGAGTTCTTGTGAACACAGATAATCAAGGTAAAGCACACAAGAGACACGCGATTTTTATCCCATGGTTCGGCCAAGTAACACTTGCCTACTTCCACATTGTGGCGTCCCAATGGACGAGGGTTGCACTCAACCCCTTTCAAGTGATCCGATGATCAACTTGAATACCACGGTTTTTCCTTTCTTTGTCTTTCTCCCATTTGCGAGGAATCTCCACAACTTGGAGCCTCTCGCCCTTACAATGAAGATCACAAAAGATGTACGGAAGTAAGGGAGGGGAGAGAAACACACACAAGACTCGAAACACAGCACAATCACGCACACAAGTCACAACTTGAGCTCAAAACACAACTCTCGGAGTTCACAACTCAAATGGAGCTCAAGTCACTATCTCAAAGAATCAAATGCGCGAAGTTGGAGTCTTGGAGGCTTAGAATGTTTCTTGAATGCTTGGGTGACTCCTCCATACGGCTAGGGGCCCCTTTTATAGCCCTAAGGCAGCTAGGAGTCGTTGGAGGCCAACAAGGAAGGCTATCCTTGCCTTCTGTCGAATGACGCACTGGACAGTCCGGTGCACCACCGGACAACCACTGTTCATGTCCGGTGCGTGATCTCCTTCCTATTCTGGCACAGACGACCGTTGCTGATTCGTGGCGCTTGGCGCACCAGACACTATCCGGTGCACACCGGACAGTCCGGTGCCCCCTGCCGACCGTTGGCGCGGGCCACGCGTCGCCCACGGATTGCACGGCCGACCGTTGCGCTGGCGGCCGTTGGCTCACTGAACAGTCCGGTGCACCACCGGACAGTCCGGTGAATTATAGTCGTACGCCGCCAAATTCTCCCGAGAGCGGCCTGTTCACCTGAGTTCAGCCTGGCGCACCGGACACTGTCCGGTGCACCACCGGACAGTCCGGTGTGCCAAGCCGAGCTGGACTTTGGTTGTACCAAGCCAAGTCTTTTGCATCTCTTTTCTTTTCTTCGTTTCTCTGTTTCTAGCACTTAGACAATATGTGTTAGTACTCAAAACAATGTACTAAGTCTAGAAACGTACCTTGTTACATGATTTGCACCTTTTGCTTGTTTGGCACAATAATATCTCACTCACTATGTGTTGGACACTTAATCACCAAAATATTGTAGAAATGGCCCAGGGGCACATCTCCCTTTCAGTATGTCTTGAATATACTTCGTTTGGCTGATGAAGGTGCCCTCTTGGAGTTGCCTGACTTGAAATCCTAAGAAATACTTCAACTCCTCCATCATAGACATCTCGAATTTTTGAATCATAATTCTACTAAACTCTTCACAAGTAGATTTGTTAGTAGACCCAAATATGATATCATCAACATAAATTTGGCATACAAACAAATCATTTGCAATAGTTTTAGTAAAGAGAGTAGGATCGGCTTTGCCGACTTTGAAGCCATTAGTGATAAGAAAATCTCTTAGGCATTCATACCATGCTCTTGGGGCTTGCTTGAGCCCATAAAGCGCCTTAGAGAGTTTATACACATGGTTCGGGTACTCACTATCTTCAAAGCCAGGAGGTTGCTCAACATAGACCTCTTCCTAGATTGGTCCATTGAGGAAGGCACTTTTCACGTCCATTTGGTAAAGCTTAAAGCCATGGTAAGTAGCATAGGCAAGTAATATACGAATTGATTCAAGCCTAGCTACGGGTGCATAGGTTTCACCGAAATCCAAACCTTCGACTTGTGAATATCCCTTGGCCACAAGTCGGGCTTTGTTCCTTGTCACCACACCATGCTCATCTTGCTTGTTGCGGAAGACCCACTTGGTTCCTACAACATTTTGATTAGGACGTGGAACTAAATGCCATACCTCATTCCTTGTGAAGTTGTTGAGTTCCTCTTGCATTGCCAATACCCAATCCGAATCCCTTAATGCGTCTTCCACCCTGTATGGCTTAATAGAAGACACAAAGGAGTAATGTTCACAAAAATGAGCGACACGAGATCGAGTGGTTACCCCCTTATGAATATCGCCGAGGATGGAGTTTACTGGGTGATCTCGTTGTATCGCTTGGTGGACTCTTGGGTGAGGCGGTCTTGGACCCTCATCATCTTCCTTGTCTTGATCATTGGCATCTCCCCATTGATCATTGTCCTCCTCTTGAGGTGGCTCTTCTTGATCTTCATCTTCATCATGTTGAGCTTGATCCTCATCTTGGGTTGGTGGAGATGCTTGCATGGAATATGACGGTTGATCTTGTGCTTGTGGAGGCTCTTCGGATTCCTTAGGACACACATCCCTAATGGACATGTTCCTTAGCGCGACGCATGGAGCCTCTTCATCATCTAGCTCATCAAGATCAACTTGCTCTACTTGAGAGCCATTAGTCTCATCAAACACAATGTCACAAGAAACTTCAACTAGTCCGGTGGAATTGTTTAAGACTCTATATGCCCTTGTGTTTGAATCATATCCTAGTAAAAAGCCTTCTACAGTCTTAGGAGCAAATTTAGATTTTCTACCTCTTTTAACAAGAATAAAACATTTGCTACCAAAGACTCTAAAATATGAAACATTGGGCTTTTTACCGGTGAGGAGTTCATAGGATGTCTTGAGGATTCGGTGAAGGTAGAGACGGTTGATGGCATAGAAAGCGGTGTTGATTGCTTCCGCCCAAACCTGTCCAAAGTCTTGTACTCATCAAGCATGGTCCTCGCCATGTCAAGTAGAGTTCTATTCTTCCTCTCCACTACACCATTTTGTTGTGGTGTGTAGGGAGAAGAGAACTCATGCTTGATGTCCTCGTCCTCAAGAAAGCCTTCTATTTTAGAGTTCTTGAACTCCGTCCCATTGTCACTTCTTATCTTCTTGATCCTCAAGCCGAACTCATTTTGAGCCCGTCTCAAGAATCCCTTTAAGGTCTCTTGGGTTTGTGATTTTCCCTGCAAAAAGAACACCCAAGTGAAGCGAGAATAATAATCCACAATAACTAGACAGTACTTACTCCCACCGATGCTTATGTAAGCTATCGGGCCGAATAGGTCCATGGGGAGTAGCTCAAGTGGCCTATAGGTCGTCATGATGTTCTTGTGTGGATGATGAACACCAACTTGCTTACCTGCTTGACATGCGCTACAAACCCTGTCTTTCTCAAAATGAACATTGGTTAGTCCCAAAATGTGCTCTCCCTTTAGAAGCTTGTGAAGATTCTTCATCCCAACATGGGCTAGTCGGCGATGCCAGAGCCAACCCATATTAGTCTTAGCGATTAAACAAGTATCGAGTTCATCTCTATTAAAATCAACTAAGTATAGTTGACCCTCTAATACTCCCTTAAATGCTACTAAATCATCACTTCTTCTAAAGATAGTAACACCTATATCCATAAAAAGACAGTTGTAACCCATTTTACATAATTGCGAAACTAAAAGCAAGTTGTAATCTAAAGAATCTACAAGAAAAACATTGGAAATAGAATGGTCAGGTGATATAGCAATTTTACCAAGTCCTTTGACCAAACCTTGATTTCCATCCCCGAATGTGATAGCTCTTTGGGGATCTTCATTTTTCTCGTAGGAGGAGAACATCCTTTTCTCCCCAGTCATGTGGTTTGTGCACCCGCTATCAATTATCCAACTTGAGCCCCCGGATGCATAAACCTACAAAACAAGTTTAGGCCTTGTTCTTAGGTACCCAAACGGTTTTGGGTCCTTTGACATTAGAAACAAGCACCTTGGGTACCCAAACACAAGTCTTTGACCCCTTGTGTTTGCCCCCAACATATTTGGCAACTACTTTGCCTAATTTGTTAGTCAAAACATAAGAAGCATCAAAAGTATTAAATGAAACATTAGGTTCATTTGATGCAATAGGAGATTTCTTTTTAGGCAATTTAACATGAGTGGATTGCCTAGAACTAGATGCCTCACTCTTATACATAAAAGCATGATGAGAGCCAGAGTGAGACTTCCTAGAATGAATTCTCCTAATCTTATGTTCGGGATAACCAGCAGGATATAAAATATAGCCCTCGTTATCCTGAATCATGGGAGCTTTGCCCTTAACAAAGTTAGACAATTTCTTAGGGGCATTAAGCTTGACATTGTCTCCTTGTTGGAAGCCAATGCCATCCTTAATGCCAGGGCGTCTCCCACTATAGAGCATACTTCTAGCAAATTTAAATTTTTCATTTTCTAAGCCATGCTCATTAATTTTAGCACTAAGTTGAGCTATGTGATCATTTTGTTGTTTAATTAAGGCTAGGTGATCATGGATAGCATCAACATTAATGTCTCTACATCTAGTACAAATGGAAACATGATCAACAGTAGATGTAGAGGGTTTGCATGCATTTAATTCATTAATCTTAGCATGTAAAATAGTATTCTCATTTCTAAGATTGGAAATAGAAACATTGCAAACATTTAAATCTTTAGCCTTAGACATTAATTTATCATTCTCAATCTTAAGGCTAGAAAGTGATCCATTCAACTTGTCAATTTTAGCAATCAAACTAGCATTATCATTTTTAAGTTTGACAAGAGAATCATCACACACATTTAATTTCTCAACCTTAGCAATTAACTTAGCATTCTCATTTCTAAGGTTGGAGATAGTGTCATGGCAAATGCTAAGCTCACTAGTCAATTTTTCACATTTTTCTACCTCCTGAGCATAAGCATTTTTAACCTTAACATGCTTCTTGTTTTCTTTAATAAGGAAGTCCTCTTGGCTATCCAAGAGTTCATCCTTCTCATGAATAGCACTAATTAATTCATTCAATTTTTCCTTTTGTTGCATGTTTAGGTTTGCCAAAAGAGTGAGCAAGTCATCCTCATCATCACTAGAGCTAGCCTCATCACTAGATGTTGCATATTTAGTGGAAGCTCTAGATTTTATCTTCTTCTTTTTGCCGTCCTTTGCCATGAGGCACTTGTGGCTGACGTTGGGGAAGAGAAGACCCTTGTTGACGGCGATGTTTGCGGCATCCTCGTCGCAGGAGGAGTCGGTGGAGCTCTCATCAGAGTCCCACTCCCGACATACATGGGCATCGCCGCCCTTCTTCTTGTAGTTTCTCTTCTTCTCCTTCTTCTTTCCCCTCTTGTCGTCGCCCCTGTCACTATCACTTGATAATGGACATTTATCAATAAAGTGACCGGGCTTACCACACTTGTAGCAAACCTTCTTGGAACGGGGTTTGTAGTCTCTCCCCTTCCTTTGCTTGAGGATTTGGTGAAAGCTTTTGATGATTAGCGCCATCTCCTCATTGTCGAGCTTGGAGGCATCGATGGGGAGCCTACTTGACGTAGACTCTTCTTTCTTCTCCTCCGTTGCTTTGAAGGCAATGGGTTGCACCTCGGGTGTGGAGGTGGTGCCTCGCTCGATGATTTGTTTGGAGCCTTTGATCATCAATTCAAAGCTCACAAACTTTCCTATCACTTCCTCAGGAGACATTAGCTTATATCTAGTATCACCACGAATTAATTGAACTTGTGTAGGGTTAAGAAAAATGAGTGATCTTAGAATAACCTTGACCATTTCATGGTCATCCCATTTTGTGCTCCCGAGGTTGTGCACTTGGTTCACCAAGGTCTTGAGCCAGTTGTACATGGCTTGTGGCTCCTCTCCTTGGTTGAGCATAAATCGACCGAGCTCCCCTTCGATTGTTTCTCGCTTGGTGATCTTGGTCACTTCGTCTCCTTCGTGCGCGGTCTTGAGCATGTCCCAAATCTCTTTGACACTTTTGAGAGCACCTAGAGGGGGGGGTGAATAGGTGATCCTGTGAAACTTGAAAACTTAAGCCACAAAACACAGTTAATCGTTAGCACAATAATTGCCAAGTGGCTAAAGAGATGTCTTAGCAAAACACAATAACCACAAGAGAACAATCACAGAGATGACACAGTGGTTTATCCCGTGGTTCGGCCAAGACCAATGCTTGCCTACTCCACGTTGTGGCGTCCCAACGGACGAGAGTTGCACTCAACTCCTCTCAAGTGATCCAATGATCAACTTGAATACCACGGTGTTTTGCTTTCCTTTTCTTATCCCGTTCGCGAGGAATCTCCACAACTTGGAGCCTCTCGCCCTTACACTTTTGATGTTCACAAAGAATCACGGAGTAAGGGAGGGATGAGCAACTCACACAAGACTCACAAATCAGAGCAACAACACGCACACAAGTCGCAACAAGAGCTCGCAACACAACCCAATGAGTTCACAACTCCACAAGAGCTCTATATGCTATCACAAAGAAACAAATGCGCGGAATCGATGACTTGGTGCTTAGGAATGTTGTAAGTATGCTTGGTGTACTCCTCCATGCGCCTAGGGGTCCCTTTTATAGCCCCAAGGCAGCTAGGAGCCGTTGAGAGCAATCTAGGAAGGCTGATCTTGCCTTCTGTCGACTGGCGCACCGGACAGTCCGGTGCCCGATTTCTTTCCATAACTGGCGCAGTCGACCGTTGACAGCCAGAGAGCCGTTGGCGCACCGGACATGTCCGGTGCACACCGGACAGTCCGGTGCCTTCTTCTAGCCGTTGGCTCGGCCACGTGTCCCGCGCAGATTGCGCGGCCGACCGTTGGCCCGGCCGACCGTTGGCTTACCGGACAGTCCGGTGCACACCGGACAGTCCGGTGAATTATAGTCGTACGTCGCCGGTGGATTCCCGAGAGCGGCCAGTTCGCTCAAGCCAGCCTGGCGCACCGGACAGTCCGGTGCTCCAGACTGAGCTGAAACTTGTCTGCTCGAGCCAAGGCATTTTCAATTGGCTTTTTCCTGTTTCCAACACTTAGACACAATACATTAGTCACTAAAACAATGTACTAAGTCTGAGAAACATACCTTTGACCTTGGTTTGTACTTTGTCCACCATTTTACATTTAAGCACTTGTGTTAGACACTAAATCACCAAAATACTTAGAAATGGCCCAAGGGCACATTTCCCTTTCAACTTTTCAACCCTTGCACCTTATTATACTCCTCTCGACTTAGAGAGGCGAGGAGTATAGTAGTGGCTTGAGAGTTGAAGTGCCGGATTTGGTCAACCTCCTCTGAATCATAGTCTTTGTCCCCTTTCTTCGGTACCTGCGCTCCATACTCAACAATATCCCATATGCTTTTGTGGAGTGAGGTTAGGTGATGCCTCATTTTATCACTCCACATAGAATAGTCTTCACCTTCAAAAACTGGTGGTTTGCCTAATGGGACGAAAAGTAATGGAGTGTGTTTTGAAATACGAGGATAGCAAAGGGGCATCTTACTATACTTTTTGCGCTCATGGCGCTTAGAAGTGGCGAATGTCGATTCCGAACCGGAGGTGGAGGGTGACGAAGAGTCGGTCTCGTATTAGACCACCTTCTTCATCTTCTTCTTCTTGTCACCTCTCCGTTGTGACTTGATGGAGGAAGAGGATTCCTCCTTGTGCTTGTGGGCGGACTCCCTCGAATGGGTTCTCCCCGAGCTTGCGGACTTGTCGTCGCCGGTCCCGATCTCCCTCTTGGCGGATGCTCCCGACATCACTTCGAGTGGTTAGACTCTAATGAAGCATCGGGCTCTGATACCAATTGAAAGTCTCCTAGAGGGGGGTGAATAGGCAAATCTGAAATTTATAAACTTTAGGCACAATCTACAAGCCGAGTTAGCGTTAGAAATAAAAGCGAGTCCAAAAGAGAGGGCGAAAACAAATCACAAGCAAATGAAGAGTGTGACACGGTGATTTGTTTTACCGAGGTTCGGTTCTTGCAAACCTACTCCCCGTTGAGGTGGTCACAAAGACCGGGTCTCTTTCAACCCTTTCCCTCTCTCAAACGGTCACCTAAACCGAGTGAGCTTTTCTCCTCAATCAAATGGGTCACTTAGACCACACAAGGACCACCACAACTTGGTGTCTCTTGCTTTGATTACAAAGGTGTTGAGAACAAGAAATGGGGAAGAAGAAAAGCGATCCAAGAACAAGAGCTCAAAGAACACGAGCAAAAACTCTCTCTCTAGTCACTATTTGCTTAGAGTGGAAATGGGACTTGGAGAGGCTTTGATTCTATTTGATTTATGTCTTGTATTGATTGCACTAGCTCTTATATTGAATGTGAAGTCTGAAAACTTGGATGCCTTGAAGTGTGGTGGTTGGGGGGTATTTATAGCCCCAACCACCAAAGTGGCCGTTGGAGAGGCTGTCTGTCGATGGGCGCACCGGACAGTCCGGTGCGCCAGCCACGTCACCCAACCGTTAGGGTTCGACCGTTGGAGCTCTGACAGATGGGGCCACTGGACAGTCCTGTGGTGCACCGGACAGGTACTGTTCACTGTTCGGTGCGCCTTCTGGCGCCTGCTCTGACTCTGCGCGCACTGTCCGTGCATTGTAGCGCTTTTACAGGTTTCTGTTAGAGTCGACCGTTGCGCTGTAGCCGTTGCTCCGCTGGCACACCGGACAGTCCGGTGAATTATAGCGGAGTGGCTTTCCAAAAACCCAAAGCTGAGCAGTTTAGAGTTGATCACCTTGGTGCACCGGACACTGTCCGGTGGCACACCGGACAGTCCGGTGCGCCAGACCAGGGGAGCCTTCGGTTGATTTTGCTCCTTTCTTTTTGAACCCTATCTTGGACTTTTTATTGGTTTGTGTTGAACCTTTGGCACCTGTAGAATTTATAATCTAGAGCAAACTAGTTAGTCCAATTATTTGTGTTGGGCAATTCAACAACCAAAATCATTTAGGAAAAGGTTTGACCTTATTTCCCTTTCACTCCTAAACTAGCCTTTACAGGGAAAAGGCGCTGAACCAAACGTCATCAATTCTTATTATTTTCCTTGACGTTACTTGATATGTTGTTGCCTCTTTATTTTGGATGGTTGTCTCGATGTCCTACCTGTGTGAATGTGGGCGTGTGGCGGCTACAATCTACTTCGGAGCATTGCCTTTGTTTTAAAACTTCTTTAGGGGTGAAGATGAATATGTTCACAAGAGGAAAATGGGTGAGAAGTTAGGTTATGACCAGTAGATCATGCAAAACAATGTGTTGCACTGTTTATATAATAGAGTTTGAAATAAAATATGAGATGGGTCAGTGCTTACTTCTTGTTGGCCTCTAGAAATTAGTTGAAACTGGTGCATTGCTTCTTAGTTATTGAATACACTCAAGCAAGCTGATGGGTAATGTTTAGATACAACATTGTAAAAACTTCTTGTTGGCCCCTAAGCATTACCTTGATGGAGAGAAATGATAGCCGCTAGCAGATCAAACTTAATGATATGCCAGCATGACTTAGGGTGTGTTTGGTTGGAGAGTCAATTAGAATGAAGCGGTTCCATTCTAGTTTTTTAGAATAGAGCCGTTCTATTCGCCGTTTGGCAAGCAGAACGTAGCCACTTTATTTTTTTTTGTTTGGTTAAAGAATAGAATAGAGCGGATCTGCTCTATTTTTTGTTTGGTTAGAGAGTCATATTAGTGTAGAGAGGATAAGAGGGAGAAGAGCGCTCGCTCTGACCATTTTAGTGGAGCGGGAGCACTCCAAATATTTATGATAAATTTTCGTATGGAGACTATAAGAGTCGCTCCTCTCCTCTTTTGTTGGAAACCAAACATTCAAAAAATTAAATTAGAGTCGCTTCATTCTTCTTCACTTCTCAACTAAACACACTTTTATAGAATCTTTCGGTAATCCCAGTATGACTTACCTTTACCTGGACTAAACGTTACTAGTATGTCTACCTTTTTTGTTATTGGTTCTGAATGATGCCTTTGTAGGACCGGTAAGGTGATCAAAGGGGGGTGAATGGGAGCCAATCGAATTTTGATTCCAAACGCTGAAAATGAACACTTCACTTCAATTAAGATGAAGCAAGTGCTCAATCCATGAACACATTAGCGAACGAGTGATCTCATTATTATAAACGTTCCTAATACTCACATGCGACTAGCAAAACAAACGGATCGTAAATCGACACCAAAAAGTCCAAAACGGTCAAATACAGTATCGTCAACAAGTGTTGTTTTCAGCAGTACGAAATTCTGTTCTTAAATTCAAAACTGAACCAAACAAACTCCGATTGAGATGAAATTTTATACACACCTGAGCAAATACGTTTCCAAGATCTCCCCAAGTTTTGAGTTTAATTGGACTTGTGAATCACCCGCAGATTTAAAAATACAGCCAGAAATTAGGGTTTTGTTGGGGTTTTCTAGAACGAGTTTAAACTGAGTTTTTCTTAAATCGTGACCAAAATTTGCAACAACTAGTTGTATGCAGTGGTCCGAAGAGTGCAACTCACCACCAATCAATCCCTAAACCAAATCCTCTCAAAGGAATCAAAGGTTTTTCACCAACAACATAAGATCGGGGAAAGAAAAAAACAAGACTATAAAACTTCAGAAATTCCAGCAAGGGTACAAACTGAGATTTGAAGCCAAAGAGCCATATGGGCCGGACCGACGACTCTTCCTCTGATTAAACTTGAAAATCAAGAACACAGTCTAAGTACAAAATCGCTGCGGAACCTTCGGCTCAACTGGTGTCTACCTAGAGAGAAAACTAGGAGCTGTAGAATGAGTGGTCAAAACAAATGGCAGACAAGAGATGTTGAACTAACCAGCCCTCCCCTCTATTTATAGTGGGTTATTCTCACTTCCTAAACTAACCCTATTTACATAGAGTCTTTCCACTCCACCGGGGGCAAAATGGACCAACTTCTAGGTTTTTTATCTGACGGTCACGTCCTTCACACGGAGTTACTTTGCCTTGACGCACCCTCCGCGATCACGCCGTGTGCCGCCACCGGTTCCATCCGGAACCGCCGCCGCCGAGTTTTGAGGCCCAAACTCAGCAAAACCAGTCATCCCTAGCGCTGGGTGGTTTTGAGACCCAAATCACCAAACCTGTCGTGAGCACCGCAACTCGTGCACGTCCTTCAGACGCGTGTCCCGCTAGTCCTCGACCACGCCGGCAACACGGTCCACTCCACCACGTCCTCGCACAAGTGTGTGTCACATGTGTCAGCCACCGCGATTGGTCATCTGGCTGCTCTGATCCGTCAGTCAAGACCCAGCACTTGCCCTTCACCGCTCCCGATCCATCAGCACGGGCCCACATCACCTTCACATCAGCCATCGACCACCGTTCCTATGCTCCACACCTGCACATCACAAGTCGACCGACATAGTTGCACAAACATAGTCTCACACTCTGGTCAGTTCACTGATTACCCCAGAGTATTACCCGTTGACAATCACTCGTCATCAACACGAACCACAAAGGACAAATCAAAACGGTGTTCGCAGCCTTCCTTCAGGCTTCGTTCGCTTTATTTATATTTTTAGATGCGATCTGATGATGCCGCCTTGATTTGCCAAATGTGAACCTGCAATCTGAACTTGACCACTCGTGGTTCGGCTGTCACAATATTAAAGAGTATAAAGTTGAGAGGTACTCATATATTCATATAAATACGCATACACTACAGCACCAGCCACCAGGTTGACCAGAAGAAGCAGAGCTCGTGGCGCACGCTCATGGAAGGAGCCATCTCTACTTCCCCAGGCGCAAGGTACGCCCTTCACTCTTGGCGTATACTAGTCTCGCTAGCAATCTGATCGGTGATACAGTCATCGCGGCTGCATATATAATCTGCTAGCAGGATCGCCGTGGTCACCGGCGGGAACAAAGGTATTGGGCTAGAGGTGTGCCGGCAGCTGGCCGGGAACGGCATCACCGTCGTCTTAACAGCCAGGGACGAGACGAGGGGCGCAGCTGCCTTGGAGGAGCTCAGAGCGCTGGGTCTTTCCGACGTCGTTTTCCATCTGCTGGACATCACGGACGCGTCGAGCATCGCTAGGCTAGCCGGTTTCTTGAAGGCCCGTTTCGGGAGGCTAGACATTCTGGTAAGCCTTCTTGAAGGTTTTGCTGTGGCAGGTTTGGCGATGCTGCGTGATTTGTTGACGACGAAGGTGCTCTGTATGTGTACGTAGATAAATAATGCCGCGTTTGGCGGCGTCGAATACGCCCGGGGTCCTGCTGCTGCTGCTGGGTCAGTGACAAGTGAAGAAGAAGTGAGCTCTCTACATCTTTAGCTAATCGGAGGTTTTTTACTTGTTCGCGTGCTCTGCTCGATCGACCCCTCGATGCGGTAGGGCAGGCAGCAACCAGTAGTACATCTGGAGCAGCGTAGATGAATCTATACGTGTGCTTTCTCTGTTTGTGCTCTTCACATATATTTTGTTTGCTTGTTGATGCGCGTGTGGTAGTTGAGCGGCATGGATAGGGATCAGAGGCTTGAATGGCTGTGGAGGAATACCCGGGAGACTTACGACGCTGCAAAGAAAGGCCTGCTGACGAACTACTACGGCACCAAGCATGTGATCGAAGCGTTGCTGCCTCTGCTCCGAGCCTCCTCTGACGGAAGAATCGTTAACGTCTCCTCCGACTTTGGGCTGCTTAGGGTAACTTGTTCTGATCACACGCTGGGCTCCAAACTCTGATCCAAGGATAAACTTAAAATTTTGCCATCTCGTTGACAAGCTACATGTACTGCGATCGCAAATGCAAACGCAGTTCTTCCGAAACGAGGAGCTGAAGCAAGAGCTGCACAACGTCGAGAAGCTGACCGAGGGGAGGCTGGACGAGCTGCTGGACGCGTTCCTGGAGGACTTCGAGGCCGGCGAGGCCGACGCGCGCGGGTGGCCGGCGGCGTTCGCGGCGTACAAGGTGGGCAAGGCGGCCATGAACGCGTACTCGAGGATCCTGGCGGCGGAGCAGCCGACGCTGCGCGTCAACTGCGTGCATCCTGGCTACATCAAGACCGACATAACCTTGCGCTCGGGGCTCCTGACGCCCGAGGAAGGCGCGGGTAACGTGGTCAAGGTGGCGCTGCTGCCGGGAGGCGGGGTCACCGGCGCCTTCTTTGAAGACGGCCAGGAGGCGTCGTTCGTGTGACGTCATCTGTTGGACACTTGGACCGGCATTCAGAAAGGAGAGCTGGAGTTGGCGATGGTGTGGCGTGCACATGGGATATTTAAATTTATACCCTTAGTTTTGTCACCTTCCTCATTTTTATCTTTAGTTGAATTTTTTACTCAGTTTTATCTTTCTGCTCTATAACATTGGATTAAATAGCTCAATGATTAATAGTGGCATCACTTATTGTTAGATCATTTATTCCAGTTCTACGGTTTGGGTTGGACTGTGGGCCAACTTCTGCGTGTCTATGGCGCAGCCTAGGTGTTGCGCCACCTGTGTCTAGCCTAGAGATGGCAATGGGTACCCGAAACCCGAAACCCGGTGGGTTTTTACCCTATTAGGGCACGGGTACGGGCTAATATCCAAACCCACGGGTTTCTTAATGGGTGATAAGCTAAACCCAGCGGGTACACGGGTACGGGTATGGGATCCTAGTACCCATACCCGCAAACCCATGGGTTTCTAAAACCCGGCATAATATTATTAAACAAACCAAAAGTTCATTTTATGGCCTAGTAAACATGGTTGGCAGCCCAGCCCATTAGCTATCTATGAAATCTAGAGCCTCAGTGCAGGAACGATTGGCTAGCATCCGAATGAGCCCAGCCTAGTAAACATGGTTGGCAGCCCAGCCCATTAGCTTTCTTGTCGGGCACGGGTAGCCCGCGGGTACCCGGTACCCGGGTGGGCACGGGTACGGGCAAAAACTTGTACCCGGCTGCGGGCATGGGTTTCTTAGCGGGTATATTTTAATTTCGCGGGTACGGGTTTGGGAACATAGTACCCAGCGGGTACGCGCCCGTTGCCATCTCTAGTCTAGCCCGTGCCGCACCATATGTGCACCGGCCCTAGGGAAGGCTTTCCCTTGCGCCTCCAGGGCCATCTGCCTATATATGTGTGATGTTTTCCTTAAGGTGTGTTTGGTTAGATGTATAAGAAGGGATGGAAGAAGGCGGTCACAGTTTTACCGTGTTTGGATGAGAGTTAAGTAGGGGCGAGATAAATACCGGAGTAATTTTTCACTACCGGAACCGACGGCTTTGCCGAGTGACTGAAGCACTTGGCAAAGCCTTTAAAACACTCGGCAAACGCTTTGCCGAGTGTCGCACTCGGCAAAGAGGGCTCGGCATAAAGTGCATCGGCAAAGCCGTCTTTGCCAAGTACTTTTTCTCGGGCACTCGGCAAAATGGTTTGCCGAGTGCCAGAGAGCACTCGGCAAAGAAAAACAGCCGTTACGGCGACGGGTGACGGAGACAGAGTCTTTGTCGAGTGTCCCAGGCGACAGTCGGCAAAGGAGTTACCTTTGCCGAGTGTCTGCCTGACATCACTCGGCAAAGAATCCGCCAGAGGGGTCCCATGTCAGGTACTTTGCCAAGTGCCTGGGATGGCACTCGGCAAAGCGTGCTTCTTTGTCGAGTGCCAGAGCCACTACACTCGGCAAAAAACCTATACCGGTGCCCAGGTCTTGGTTCTTTGCCGAGTGCTATGGTTCTGACACTCGGCAAAGCACCTTACACTCGTCAAAGTGACCAGTACACACCTTTTTTTATTTGTTTTCCCTATTCCATCCAAACAAACAAAAGATATTTCACAGATATCACATATATACATCACAGATCATCACAGACATATATAGCCAACACAAACAGTATTAACACAAATTCTGACATAAGTATTCAACATAAGTTGAGAGGTTCTCAACACAAACAGTATTAACAGAAGTTCAGAAGTATCAACACAAGTTCACAAGCTCTGACAAGTATCCAACATAAGTTTTGTGTTCGAAACACTAAAAACATAACTCTCATGGAGGTGGGTGGTTGGACTGGTCTCAAAAGCCCATATATATGTATGACTAGGGAATGGTGGAACAAATAGCACCATATTAATAGTTCTAGTGGAGTGAAGCTAGTTTAAATATGGAAGCCACACTCACTCACCAAGTCATGGATGAGAGGAGAGAGTGTGGAGAGCCACACGCGCGCGCTCGCCTGGGTTGGGCTGGGCTGGGCGAAGGGCGCGGGCGCACGACATGCGCGTGAATGGCCCGCCGAAATCCAGCCCCTCGCTTTGCGGGGGCGCGACTTCCTTTTGCCGTTTGAATTTTTTAGTTGCTTGGCTGTTAAGTTCAGAATACTAACCGATCGCTATAAAATCTAAACTGAACGCGAGATTTTCGCGGGCGGATAGGATCGAAGATAGCTATCTGTTCGCGGACTCGGCCCTATAAAAGACGCCTGACAGCCAACATCCAGATCATCCCAGTTTTCGCTTTCGCCTCTCTTTACAATTGAACCGCCTTCAGTTCTCTTCATCCCGACCGCAGACGTGCATCTGCGATCAGGAGAGCAGTTCTCCGGAACCCTTCAACTTCGACTGCTCGTGATCTTCTGACCTCGTCGACCCTGCTGATTTCGCTGCTTCGACGTCGTCGACCCTGCTGATTCCGATCTGCGTCATCTATCAGTATGTTTGATCAGTACGCATCATCTGATTTGACTATTTACTTCAGCTGATTTGATCATGATTTATATTTGGAATTTATTCTGGAAATTGTCTAATTGCTCAACACCGGAAGTCGCGGCTGCACCTTCATCGGCTCCGGCAGCCGTCACGACTCTTCCCTGGCCGCTGCTCGTCTACGAGCGACGCCCTCGACCTCTAGCGTCAACTTCTTCGCCTGACACCACCACAACATTGACACCTTCGCTGCCAAAGGGGGGCGTACCAATTCCTGCCGTGATCAACTTTCACCCCATGACCACTCGCGGGAAGCATAGTTTTCGCATTCCTCCTACGCCGGCACTCACCACCGCAGTCGTCTCGTCGGTTCCCACTTCTGTGCGTGATGCCCTCGCTGATCTCAATTGGCGGCACGCCATGGAAGAGGAATTTAGCGCTCTTTAGTCTAACCACGCCATGGAAGAGGAATTTAGCGCTCTTTAGTCTAACCAGACATAGGACTAGGGATGTTTCTAAAACATCCCAATTATATGACAAATCTAATATTTTAATATAGATATATATAGAATTTAAAACTAATTTTTAGCAATGTTATTGAAAATATTATGAAGTATTTTAAATAAATTTTTGTATAATTTTTTATGTATATTATTTACTCTCTACAACAAAAAGCTGAAAAAACATCTGAATCCGTATTCGAATAGACATTAGAATTTTATATCAATTATTTAAAAAGATATAGAATAAATGTAATGTTTGCTTTTTGTGAAGATTAATGATCTCAATACTAAAAATAAGAATATAAATTTACATAAAAAAATTCTATATGCTATTTGTTCACAATTGAATAAAGAAGACCAAAAATTTGATATCTAAATAAGTATCTGGATCCATCCCTACAACAGACTTGGTCCCCCGGCCCTCTAGTTCAAATGTGATCACTAGAAAATGGATCTTCAAACATGAGTTGAATTTCGATGGTTCTCTGGAGCGATATAAGGCTCGTTGGGTCCTTCGCGGATTCACTCAATGGCCTGGTGTGGACTATGATGAGACTTTCAGTCCAGTTGTCAAACCAACCACCGTCCGCACAGTCCTCAGCCTGGCGCTCTCCCACAACTAGCCTATTCATCAACTCGACGTCAAGAATGTTTTTCTTCATAGCACCCTTTCTGGGATAGTCTATTACGCTCGACCCACTGAATTTATGGATTCTTCACAGCAACACTACTATGTCGCCTCAACAAGTATCTCTATGGCCTGAAGCAGACACCACGTGCTTGGTACAGTCGGTTTGCTACCTACATCTTGTCACTTGGTTTTGTTGAGGCACGCTCTGACACATCACTATTTATCCTTCGTCGAGGTTCGGAGATGGCATACTTTTTTATGTTGATATCGTGCTCACAGCCTCGAGTGCAGATCTCCTATGTTGGATTATTTATTCTCTATAGAAGGAATTTTCCATGAAGGACCAAGGGACACTACATCATTTTTGGGCATCTCAATGCAACCACTCTTCTGGTCTGTTTCTGAACCAGGCCACATATGCTAAAGATATCATTGAGAGAGCCAGCATGCTCAATTACAAGCTATGTACGACATCTACAGATACTCAGGCCAAAGTCTCAGCTTGCTACGATGCTCACAATATTAGTTGTTTTAATTAGTGGGTTTATACAATTCTTGATATGTGTCTAGATTTATTATCATCTATTTGAATATAGATATAATAATAAAAATCAAGAGCTCAAACGACTACTATTTTAGAACAAACGTAGTATTATTAACACGGATTCCAAACCCGATGCGAGCCTTATTGCCGCTATCCTTCGGCCGTTAAATGATTACGCGCCATTGCTTTGTCCAACCAAATAAAATCATGTAAACGAACCCCACCATCGTTCCCCTCGCAGTCCATTTTCATTCCTGTTGCCATTACCATTGTGCCAACCAAACACTACCTTGGCGCGACCAAATCTGCATGGTTCATTGCAAATATACAATCATCACCAGAGATATTATACAGAAGACGAGGAAATCCCTGGTGTTGAGCTCTACGGTTTGCTCAACGTGCTAGTTTAAGTATTCAAGTCGAACTACAATACTGATTGGCACTAACTACTTCATAGCTCTTTCTTTTATTCTGAAGCTGAAAAGGGAGAAATACCATCACACAAAGGACGCCTCGCCATTCAGATCAAAATAAGCACCAGTCGGTCCGTCGTCAGGCAAGAGAGCAACCTTCACGGGGTTGCGAGCGCCTTCCTCAAGTGTCAGTACCCCCATGTGCATAGACATGTCGGTCTTGACATAACCAGGCGTCAAACAATTGATACGCAGCGTAGGATACTTCTTGGCAAGAATCCTCGTGTACGCATTGAGCGCCGCTTTGACGACTTTGTAGGCTGAAGATCCACCTGTCGGCCACCCATGCGCCTCTACTAAGTTGGCCTTAAAATCCTCTAGAAACTTATCCATCAGTTCCTCCAGTCTACTTTCAGTAAGATTGTCGATGTCTTCAAACTCCTTCCTAAGGTCTTCGCTGTTGAAATTCTGCTCAGAAAGAACGAATGGCAGGCTTAAGTAATTACAGGTGCACAAGAGCAAGTCGAGTGAACTGAAACTGGGCACTTCATTGCATGCAATCCCTAGAAGAAATAAAAAGAGCAGACTCAAATAGGCAATACCAATTAACATTATCATCACCATTTGAAAAATGAACATTAAACAAGCTCAGTGGACAGTGGCTACATATGTGTGTTCGCTTTGCTTTATTCCGTACCGGCTTCTACTGCTTCTATAATGTTTTTGTCTCTATAGATTGCAGCAGCAGCAGTCCAAACAGCTGGCTTAATCCGAAGCGAATGACGTAAACAAGAATTTTTTTTTCTCGAATGCGCAAAAGAGTTGTGCAATTTTATATATTAGAGAGAATAAACAAGAATAATATTTTCCCCCAAAAAATATGTTGATGAGATGCGGTAATCATTTACTTTTCTATCTATTTTTGTTGAGATTCACAAAACTTACTCTCAGTAGTCCAAAGCCTGACGAAACGTTGACAATTCTTCCAGAGGAGGATAACTGAAGAAGAGGAAGTAGTGCCTCTGTGACAAGTTTGGCACCATAATAGTTTGTTTTCATACATTGTACAGCCTCCTCGTATGTTTCTTTCGAATTTTCTTTCATCCATTCGACTCTCTGATTTACATCCATGCCATCGACCTATGTATTTTTCATGGACATGTTAATTCTTCTAGAACTATACATATCCATTTTTTCTGGTACAATATGAGCATATGACTATGCAATTCAGTGCACGGTTAGTTCGGTCAGACAAGAACTTACCAATCAAATAGCTTTAGTAACATGGTACCTGAGTTGCATAACTTAAGATTATCAACGTGCAATGAGAATGCTAATATCCTAACCACTATTCTTCAAGCTATTGTGTTAGCCTTGTGAAATGTGAGAGGCAGTTGTGTTAGCCTGTAATGTGCCTCATTGAAACTGTGGTGCGTGAGAATCGCTCACAAACTGCACAAACGCAGTACTTTGTATTCTTTTGCTTTAGATTAAGGGTACCTTATCCTTGACCGCAGCAGACAAAACTGGATCACGGTGAACGCCTGAAATTCCTGCATTGTTGATCTGCAGACAACAATGGCCAAAACATGACGGTGCCATGGTGGTGAATTGCAAACAATCAGTCGAACCAAAGATTGAAGTGTGCTACTTAGGAAATGTTCTTAGGTGTAAAAACTAAGCAACAATTTGATTCCATGCTTTGTTTTCTCGAATTGTGAAGCGAAACAGGCACGCATAGTTGTATTAGGAACAGAGTTGTAAAGTAGTGGTCATCATCATAAGATTTTCTTTTTCATTTTTAGTTAGTAAGCCAAAAATAACCCTACGGCCTACGGGTACATCCATGTTCGGAACTCAAAAGGAATCATCTGGTTTTCCTGCTGGCTCAGAATGTCCAAAACATATGATAAGCTAGCTCCATCAGTTCCACCCAAAAATATTAGCGGAACATTATCACTTTTCCAATACCCAAATTCACTAAGCCGCCGGCAGAGAGAGAGATAAGCGAGCGAGAAGGGGTTGCCATACCAGGATGTCCAGCCTACCGAACTGATCCCTGACGAAATCCGCGAGCCGGGCGGCGCTGCAGGGGTCGGTGACGTCGAGCTGGTGGAAGTAAACCTCGGCGTCGCCGCGGGCGCACCTGACGCGCTCGACCGCTTCCAAACCCCTCGCCTCGTTCCTCGCCGTCAGGACGACCCTGACGCCCCTGGACGCCAGCTGCCGGCACGTCTCGAGCCCGATGCCCTTGTTCCCTCCCGTCACCAGCGCGATCCTGGTTGCGCCGGCAAGAATGCCACGGGGTTACACGCTCAATGTGGCATATAGACCAAAAGGGACGGGGAGGGAGATTCGTCCGGCGCACCTCTTGCTCGTGGGGCTCGCAGCCGCAGCCGCCGCCGCCGCCGCGTCCATGACTCCTCTGTCCTCTCCGATTCGGGGCTTCGCGGGCGTGCGAATGCGGTGCCGGAGTTGGAGAGGATTCAGGCGTCCGCACCTTTCCCCCGCGGAACGGCGTCTGCCTGTGTGTGTAGCTGTCAGACTGCTCGCAGCCTGCCAAAGTGCCAATGCAATGCAAGCGCGTGCGTGCTCATGCTCTCCCCCGTCCTGTTCTCACGAGAGCTTTGGGCTATGCGGTCCGAAAGTGACCCGGTTCTGGAGGCCCAATACTTCTTCTTGGGTTGGGCTGGCTGCTTTCCGACAGCAGCGCAACAGATGACCCGACCGGCCGATCTGATCCCTATCTCGCCCCAAAGAAACAAGAAAAGGCGATCCAAAGACCACCATGTGGACGCAGGAATTTTTAACGCAACCATGTGCAGTATCCAACAGATCTTTGCGGCACGCGGGACTTTTATTTTTATTATATATCTGCTCGTCGCTTGCGTTGCAGATTCGGTGTCAAGGAGTAAACTCCAGTCCTGAACTACGGCCCCCGGTCCAGGATTTCGGGGTCACCAGCTCGCGTACGCAGGAAATCTTGCGCCCGCGCACGCTTCTGTAGTTCTGTTAGTACTGACGCGGAGAAAAACTGCGAAACCGTACGAGCTCTGGGACACAAAAGGCAAACCATACATCTCAGCAGTAAGCACGAGGATGATGCCAAAGTTTGGACATCTTCGCACCTTGTACATGTCCTGGTGACTTAATTCTCCGTGCAACCATACCGATTTTTTTTTTTTAGGACTAGATTGACCTCTCTACTTTTCTTAGTGATTTTCATTTTTTTCAAGAAAATTAACTAATTTTTCATGAAAATAGAAATTCTTTTGAAAAAATAGGGTTTTCAAACTAGCCATTAGCTTCTTTTTTAAAAAAAAAATCACATTTAGACCGTAGTCGACTTAATGTCATTTTTTTATCCTTTGTTCGGCGTCATAAACCGTGGCGTCGTCTTGACGGCATAGCCATGGCGCCAAGTTACGCGCTATGCTGGTGTTGACGCCGCACTATGTGGCAATTGAATTAGTGAGACAGCATATCTTGGTCTTCAAGCTATACAAATCAAATCGAAATTTTCAAACTTGAATACTAAGATTGGAGCAGCTCTATGAGGTATGGGAGAAAAGGAAAACGAGGGGACAAATGGTCGGACGTAGCTTCAACCATTGAAGGGAAAATTGATAACACTGTCTAGCTCGGTATCATAGATCTTAGCGCTGAGCTCGACGTCAGGATTTATGGTGCCGTGTTAAATGCCACATGGATTGCCGCCTTACTACGACGAGCCAGCAGAGGAGGCACCTCGGCGGCACAGACCATGACACCGAGACGTGTTATTTCAGTGTCACAGCTCATGACACCGAACAAAGGGTTTAAAAACGATATTAAGTTTTTGATAGAACTAAACAAAACGTGAAAATTTATAAAAGAAAACTGAAATACAAAAAAAAAATCTGTGCAGCCGTACCCACACCAAATCTGCAAATCAGCCCGCGGCGCACCGGCGGCTTTCTTTCGATTCGATCATATTTTTTACGTATAGAAAGCAAATTATGGCAGACGTTTTTCTTAAAGTGACGTTCGGTGAGAAAACAAACAAAAACAACCCATCAACTCTCGGCCAAAAGCAATCACACAGATCAAGATCAACTCATTTTTTTCAAAAAAAAATACATCCATGAATAAATGTGCTGAAAACATAAAGTATAGATAGAAAAACTATGGGCTCGCCAGCCTGGGGCCGCGGGCGGCGTGCTCTATGCCTCTCTATCTATCCCTTCGCGCAGCCCCACGCCAGAAGAAAACAACAGCCGTCGTCATATCTCCTGGCCGTGACCGGTGACGAGCACACGAGTATTCATGATTATAGATAGCCAGACGAACCGCCCAGTAGGTACACTAAGTATTATTAAGCACTATTACTAATTATATTGTGTCGTGTCGGCACTAGTGTAGATCTAGACACTACACTATAATATTTAATTGTATCATACCGGCACTATATAACATTAACAACTAATAGTATTTGTGTCAGTCTAGAATTATAGAAAATCTTTAAAATTATATATACAGTTTTAGAATTTAAACATTTATACCATTATAAAGTAAATTGATTATACTTAAAACCATAATAAATCACAATTCACAATCACATATACATATCACAATCACATCTACATACTACTAGCTGGTTTAAGCCGTGCTTAATCGTGTCGACCACCTAATCATGTCGTGCTTATGCCAATCATCATGCCGGATGGAGGCCTAAACACGACATTAGACCCGTGTGGTACCGGCACTAATACTATATAAATTATGTCTGTGTCATGTCCAAGCCCTATAAGACATTGTTCGGTTAATCCCGTTACCCATGGATTGAATGGGATTGGAAAAAATTAAGAACAAGTTTGACTTGCTTGGAATTTAAACCCACCCAGTCTCACTCAATCTAATACTATATAAATTATGTCTGTGTCATGTCCAAGCCCTATAAGACATTGTTCGGTTAATCCCGTTACCCATGGATTGAATGGGATTGGAAAAAATTAAGAACAAGTTTGACTTGCTTGGAATTTAAACCCACCCAGTCTCACTCAATCTAATACTATATAAATTATGTCTGTGTCATGTCCAAGCCCTATAAGGACTTGTTCGGTTAATCCCGTTAAACATGAATTGGATGGGATTAAAAAAATTAAGAACAAGTTTGACTTGCTTGGAATTTAAATCCACCTAATCTCACTCAATCCACATGGATTGAGATTTAACCGAACAAGTCCTAATCTGTATTATATTTAGTGTCGACTTATTTAGAACGAATCACTTGTTATTTATACTCCTGATAACATATTCAAGTACCACCGTCGGCCACCGCGGCCACGCGTGCCGAGGTGCGATGGCAATTGCCAAGGGCGCGCCGCCGTGATAAGGTCAAAAGAGACGATGGAGAAGTCTGCTATTCCCTTCTCTCTGTCAGAGGTCGAATGACTGCTCCAGCGTCGCGGTCTGGCAAAATCGCATGTCACAGTCGCACTCGGAGAATAGTTTACATACAGCACCAGTACAAAATCAGTACGGCGAGAAATTTACCACTCGCGGGGGTTACAGACTTACAGTACAACTACGTACGTCAGGAAAGACCTAGCAAGGCAAGACGTCCAAGAAGCTACTGACAGCGACCGTCTTCTTAATCTTATTCACCTTCCGCCGGAGAGGCCGGACACGGAAGAAGAGAAGCCGCCGGAGACAGGGCTGACGCTCGACGTGACCGTGGACGGGAACGACACGTTGGCGAAGGAGTCGAACCCGTCGTTCTGCATCAGCGCCAGCATGCTGTAGCTGACGTACGAGGGCGCCACATCGGGCATCGGGGCGTCGCCCTCCAGGTACTGCACGACCTGGCGCATGCCCGGCCGCGCCTCGGGCGAGGGGTGCGCGCACATGAGCCCCAGCTTGACGGCCAGCCGGGCCTCGTCGGCGTCGTACTTGCCGCACAGCCGCGCGTCCAGCGTGTCGAGGGCGGCCCCCCTGCGCTGGTGCTCCTGCACCCAGTCCAGCAGCACGGTCTGGTCGACACCGGGCGCGACGCGCCCGAGCGGGCGGCGGCCGCAAGCCACCTCCAGCACGAACACGCCGAAGGCGAACACGTCCGTGGCCGGGGTCGCCCTCCCCGTGCGCACCAGCTCCGGGGCGAGGTAGCCCATGGTGCCCACCACGTGCGTCGTCTGCGGGTCCACGCCGTGGTCGTACAGCCGCGCCAGGCCGAAGTCGCCCAGCCTGCCGTTCATGTCGCCGTCCAGGAGCACATTGCTGGCCTTGACGTCCCGGTGGATCACCACCTTCTCCCAGTCCTCGTGCAGGTACAGCAGGCCGGCGGCGACGCCCCTGACGATCTGGAACCTCTGCCCCCAGTCCAGGACGGGCCTGGCGGTCCTGTCGTCGTAGAGGTACTTGTCCAGGCTGCCGTTGGACATGTAGTCGTACACCAGCAGCAGCTCGCCCTTCCGCCGGCAATAGCCCAGCAGCTGCACCAGGTTCCGGTGGCGGAGGTGGCCGATGCTCACCACCTCCGCGATGAACTCCTTCATCCCCTGCTTCGAGTCGTGCGACACCCTCTTCACGGCGACCTCGAGCTTGGACCCGGAGAGCACGCCCTTGTACACCCTCCCGAAGCCGCCGGTGCCGAGCAGCATCTTGTTCTTGAACCCCTTGGTCGCCTGGTAGAGCTCCTTGTACGAGAAGCGGTGGGGGCCGAACTCCGCCTCCCAGTCCTCGCGCACCTCGGCGTACCTCACCCGCCGCCGCACGAACAGGAAGGCGCCCACGACCAGCGCGAGGACGAGCGCCGCGGTGGCGACCGGGAGCACGGTCTCCAGCACCTTGGACCGGGGCTTGGGCCCGAACCGCGGCAGCGCGGGAAGCCTGGAGATGTCCAGCGGCGGGGCCGCGGCGCCCGTGGCGAAGCTCCAGCCCAGGACGTAGTGGCGCGTGTAGATGACGCCCGTGGCCGCCGAGAAGCCGACGTAGGCGGTGCCGTCGTCCGCGCCGACCGCCGAGAGGTTGAGCGGCGTGGAGATGAGCGGCTTCCGCGGCCTGGGCACGCCGGCGGGCGCCATGGCCACGTCCAGCCGCGCGGCGGCGCCGTCGTAGTCGACCCAGACCTGCATGGGCCGGCGGCTGATGAGGCTGAGGTTGGTGAACGCCCCCGTGGCGTCGTCGTAGTAGCCGGCGCTGTGGTTCCGCAGCGACCTCATGCTGTTGACGTTGACGCCGACGTGGTTGCTGTTCATGTCCTGGAACTCCGGGTTGAGCATGGTGTCCAGCTCGACGAAGAAGACGCGGTTGCCGTCCCTGCCGTTGTCGGTGACGTTGAGGACGCCCAGGTACTGCCCCGCGTTGAAGGCGGAGAGCCTGGTGCTCGGCGCGACCACCAGCGCCATGCCGTTGTCGCTGAGCACGGTGTAGTTGGACACGATGGCGAAGACGAAGGCCGCCGAGAAGGACCTGGCGGCGGCGGCGGCGCCGTCACGCAGGCGGAACGGCGCCGGGTGGAACGCGTGGCCGGCCATCTGGCTGGTGCCGTTGCTGAGCGCCAGCAGGCCGTTCGGCGCCACCGCGGCCATGCCGTCGAGCAACAGGTCGCTGCCTCCGAAGCCGTTGTAGGTGAACTCGTCGGCGGCGGCGAGCGCGACCGCGTGGAGGAGGAGGAGGAGGAGCGGACGGGGGCAACCCATCGCGTTTCGCGTCCAGTAGCCGCAACCGCAACGCTCCCAACACAGGATCCGGACAGGGGCAACTGGACTGGACTGAACACTGAAGTACAGCGTGAGGTCTGAAGTCTGAACGACCCGATGCTTTGAGTTTGTCTTTGACCCCGACGGCGACTTGCTGTTCAAAGCCGCCGCCCAAGATCACAAGAATTCAATAGGGCCGGACCCGTCGCTATGCCAACCGCGTCCCATTGAATTTCCAGTGCACTACTGATCGAAGTCAAGGAAATACCGATAGAATATCCTAGCAGCAGCCAGCGATGACAGGAGTGGGTGGTAAGGTAACTACTAGTTTTGAGAGTAATCAAGTTGGCTTGGTGTCGTCAGGCGGGCTGCCCCCTTTTGACTCTAGGCCGCCGCCTTTTCATACACTTTCCGTGGGCAGGTTGTTTAAAGTTGGTATCGAGCAATATTTTATTTGTGACACTGCGTAGGACCAGACTTGAGATTTAGATAGACTTAAGATTTGGATAGAGATGAAAACGGTCGTAAAATATTAAATTAATTTTGTTGTATATTTTCAACGGGAGGAAGGAAAACGAAAAACTAACGGTTGAAATACGAGATCAAAATTATCGTTTATTAAAAAACTAAATAAATTGTTCTCGTACCATTTTTAATGGATTCCAGAAAATTCAAAAAAAACGAACGGGAAAAACAATATTTCGTTTTCACCTCTAGTCTTAGACAGTCCGGTCTTGGCGTATTCACCCCTAGTCCTGGACGGTCCGGTATGGATGGATCGTCCATAGATGCGGACAGTCCGTGATATGATTAGATCAGGCAAATTAAGCTCCTTTTTCCACGCGTGTTTATCCCTCTAAACTCGTGAGACTTGTTGGAGAACGTCTATGAACACATCCAGACCTCCCCAATCCCCCTTATATATTTGAAGGCGACCGATTGAACAATGAACAATCAAACTAATCAATATATTTATCGTTCTTCTGCTTTTTTTAATGCCCTAGGAGTAACAGTAACTTGGTATTATCATCTCTGATTTCACTCCTCTCCATCTCTACGTCGTCTAGAGACGTTTTGAGTGGCCTACTAATTTCAAGATAAATCTTAGGATCTTGGGTCCCTCATGGAAGGTCAGATCTAGATGTTGTCGCTGCCTATGCACACACGCGGACCATCAGACCACCTGGCACGGGTCGTCCGACTTCGACACCTGCTCTTGTCATAGGTCGTGGACCATGTGACCATAAACCACGAACCAAAAGTACCATCGTCGGTACATCTTTTAATGATCGGTGACTGGATCAATGCCAACAGTTGGTCGGCATCATCCAGAATCGCAGGTACTAGTCAAAAGGACTGACTTATTATACTGGCGCTAAAATCTGGTGGTAGATGAGTGTGAATCTCTTTGGTGGCTCAGTGGCTGCCCTGCGTTTCCTTCCTAGAGCTCCAACCACCGCAGAAAATGAAGCCACTGGAAACGGACAAGCGGCAGCCCGTGTCCTGCGACCTGTGGGTGGGCTGGTATCGCGTTGTCCTCCTCTCCAACCTCCAATCCGTGCAAAAAATTTTGTTACAGTCCGGCTGTAAATCAGACTCTTTATAGCCCCTCACAAAAATAAGGATAGGTCCTACCCGCAGATCAATAACACAACTAAAACGTTATCTGGTGGACCTGCAGGTGGAGTCTATCCTCATTTTTGTGAGGGCTGCAAACAGCCAGCCGAACTGCAGCAAATTTTTTTCGCAATCCGTGGGTACGCGCCGTTCAAGGAAAAGGGGCCGGAAACGTTGACGCTGTGGCTGACAATTGACCTATCACGAATGTTATCGATAGAAAAAAAAAACAGCAATAATCTTCTGGATACACATGACCACGAACGCCAATGATTTCATGGTTTCTGAAATGGCGACCACGAACCATAGTATCTGAAACACCGGAGGGTGCTTGGTAATGTGACCACTAAGGCCCTGTTCGGTTGTTCCGGATTAATTCCTAGCCCTTGTTAGTACAGCAATAATCCAGTACTAACACGGTTGCTACTGAAGACTAAACAGCCCGTTTTGCGGATTGGATCAGCGGCTGGGAGCGGAGACCGAGGGACAAGAGCACAAGCATCCGCATGAGGGCAGGGGGGCACACGGGGTGCCGGGCGCAGGCGTCGCGGGTCATACCGATTACCGAGTAATACCGACCCATGACAATCGCGGTATGATTTCGCGAGGCAATTCAGGCTGCGGGTGGGAGAGGGCTGCGCGTGGGAGCAGTTTGGAGCCAGAAATTTGGGCTCCGGCTCCGTGGGCTGTTTTGGCTCCTGCTCTTTGATGAGAGCCGTTTCATCAAGATGCGTTTGGGAGAGCTCCGGGTAGGAGCTGGAGCCGGAGCCGTGGGAGAGCCCTCCCAAACGGGGGCTCAGACAGCGACGGCTCTAGCTGAAATCTAGGGACGCTACTCCGCTCACCATCCGGCATCCACGCGTAAGCCAGTCGCATCGCAAGATGAGGATTCACGATCAAGGCTTGCTTACGCTCTGATGACGTGAGAATCCGGTCAGCTTCACACCGCCAGAGCCAAAAGGGAAGTGAAAGACGCATCCGGCGGCCGCGTTAAGCACCGGGAGCCAAATCATTCGCCACTCCCCAACCGTCCCAGGCTCAGCACTAGCAGCCATGCCGCACCTCGTCCTGCTTCTCTTCCTCGGCCTCGGCGGGCTCCTGCCCGCGGCGTCGGCCGCCGACGAGCAGTTCGTGTTCGACGGCTTCAAGGGCGCGAACCTCAGCCTCGACGGGATGGCCACGGTCACGCCGGACGGGCTGCTCATGCTCACCAACGGCACCAGCCAGCTCAAGGGCCACGCCTTCTACCCGGCGCCGCTGCGGTTCCACGGGGCGCCCGACGGCACGGCGGCAGCGATGGAGTCCTTCTCCACGGCCTTCGTCATCGGCATCATCGGCGCGTTCGAGGACCTCAGCAGCCACGGCATGGCGTTCGTGGTCGCCAAGAGCACCAACTTCACCTCCGCGCTTCCGGGCCAGTTCATGGGCCTCGTCAGCTCCGCCACCAACGGCAACGCCACCAACCACCTGTTCGCCGTCGAGTTCGACACCATCCTCAACTCCGAGTTCGACGACATGAGCGGCAACCACGTCGGGATCGACGTCGACGGCCTCAACTCCCTCGACGCCGACAACGCCGGCTACTACGACGACGCCACGTTCAGGAACATGAGCCTGGTGAGCCGCAAGCCGATGCAGGTGTGGGTGGACTTCGACGGCCGGACCATGCAGGTCAACGTCACCATGGCGCCCCTGGAGGCTGCCCGCCGCCGGCCCAGGAGGCCCCTGCTCTCCACCACCGTCAACCTCTCCTCCGTCATCGACGACGGCACCGCCTACGTCGGCTTCTCGTCGGCCACCGGCATCCTCTTCTGCCGCCACTACGTGCTGGGCTGGAGCTTCAGGATGAACGGCGCCGCCCCGCCGCTCAACGTCTCCTCCCTGCCCACCCTGCCAGTCACGGCACCCAGGCCGAGGTCCAGGGCGCTGGAGATCGTGCTGCCGATAGCGTCCGCGGCGCTCGTCTTCGCGGCGGCCGCCGCCGTCTTCGCGTTCCTGCGCAGGCGGCGCATGTACGCGGAGGTCAGGGAGGATTGGGAGGCCTCGTTCGGGCCGCACAGGTTCTCGTACAAGGACCTGCTCCACGCCACCGACGGGTTCAGCGACAAGCGGCTGCTGGGCATCGGCGGCTTCGGCAGGGTGTACCGGGGCGTGCTGGCGTCCAAGACGGAGGTCGCGGTGAAGAAGGTGGCGCACGGGTCCAGGCAGGGGATGAGGGAGTTCGTGGCCGAGGTCGTCAGCATCGGCCGCCTCCGGCACCGCAACCTCGTGCAGCTGCTCGGCTACTGCCGGCGCAAGGGCGAGCTGCTGCTGGTCTACGACTACATGCCCAACGGCAGCCTCGACAGGTACCTCTACGACCGGAGCAGGACCGCGCTGAGCTGGGGGCAGAGGTTCCGCATCATCAAGGGCGTCGCGTCCGGCCTGCTGTACCTCCACGAGGACTGGGAGAAGGTGGTGGTGCACCGGGACATCAAGGCCAGCAACGTGCTGCTCGACAAGGAGATGAACGCGCGGCTGGGTGACTTCGGGCTGGCGCGGCTGTACGACCACGGCACCGACCCGCACACCACGCATGTGGTGGGCACCATGGGGTACATGGCGCCGGAGCTGGGCCACACGGGCAAGGCGTCCAAGGCGTCCGACGTCTTCTCCTTCGGCGCCTTCATGCTGGAGGTGGCCTGCGGGAGGAAGCCCGTGGTGCAGGACGAGCGCGACAACCGCCTGGTGCTGGTGGACTGGGTGCTGGACCGCTGGCGCGCTGGCTGCGTCACGGACACCGTGGACCCGCGCCTGCAGGGCGACTTCCTCGAGCGCGAGGCCAGCCTCGTGCTGAGGCTCGGCTTGCTGTGCTCACACCCGCTGCCCGGCGCGCGCCCGGCCATGCGCCAGATCGTCCAGTACCTCGACGGCGATGCGCCGCTGCCGGAGCTGTCGCCGACGTACCAGGGCTTCAACATGCTGTCGCTCATGCAGGACCAGGGTTTCGACCCCTACATCATGTCGTTCCCGATGTCGTCGACGGGGATCAGCACCATATCTGATCTGTCCGGAGGAAGATGAAGTTTTGTTGATCGTCCATCATCGTGTCAGTTTAGTTACCGTACTCAGTGTCTAACTGGAGTTCACTCTTGTTCTGCACTTAGCAATTCAGAATTCAGACGTTTTTTCTCTCCTTTTTTTTAGAACGCAAAGTTCAGAAATGCAAAAGTGACTAGTCAACCTGATTGTAGTGTGGATGACTTGAATGTAAAGTTATGGTCGGGCAACTTAATGTTCGGATTATAAATTTCTAATCACACCTGGAGATTGGGGTTTGATATCCCAAATCCCAAACCACTGCACATGACTGAGTGACCGACTGATTGAACTTGCATTGAGGTCTCAAGGGAGCGTGCAGAGTTCATCCACTCGCTGAAGCCTCGAAGTTGAAAGCAAACTTTTTAAATAGCTTAGTACACGTTCCAGAGGTATCAAAAAAAAATCTGGCCCGCATTTTCTGGCAGTGACAGACTGACAGTTTAAGACACGATTTTTGGGTCCTAGAGAATTGAAGACTAGGTTTGGCTTACCAACAAAGCTAGGTCTCGACTGTTCTTCGGTGCCTTTGGTTTGCACGACATTTCTGCATCTTGGTATGGTAGCTCCAAGATGGCGTCTTTATTAAATATAAAAAGAATCGAAGATGGCCTATGCGCAGAGATTATGGAGTATGAATGAGAATGAGATATTACGGTTTTGTGTAAGGGGAATACCATGCATGCATATCAGCATAACCGTCTCTGATGTCATGGACTCATGGCTGATGCAGCTTTGCGCCTTTGCCCACCAAGATACAGATACAGAGCATTTGTGAAGTAGAGGTAGAGCCCCACCAAAGATAAACGATGTGCTGTGAGACCAACTGCATTGGATTAATTTTTACATTATGAGCACAAAATTTGCTTGTTGGGACTGGATGTGCCAAAGCACTTACCCGCCAAAGTCAGTTAAGCCAAGACAAACAGAAAAAAAAAACATCTATAATACGATACCAGTAAGCAAAAATAGACATTGTTTTGTCATAGGCTTGGGCTTTCCTGGTCTTGGTCGTTTTTTTACTTGCTTCCTGTGAAGCGGGTTAACCTAGTTATGCGTTTTTCACTTTTCTTCTTGCCACCTAGCGGCTTTGTATGGGACTGTTCTTAATACAGTGATATGTAGCAATTCATCGAGACAAAGCATAAAGACAAACATATTGCATGAGGTCAATTGCAAATATTAAGGGCCTATCTGGAAACACTATTTTCTTAGATGTTGTTTGGTCCATATATTTGTAACGTGAACAGTAACCAATAACGTTAAAACATGTTTGTTTAATTCTAACCATAATCAGATACCACACTAAAAATTTATATCGTCATATTCAAACTTATCGTTGGTAATCAAATGTGAATCACTACCATTGTCATTTATATTACATTTCGTAAACCAAACGTCACCTTAGTTCCAAGACAATATTGTGGTATTCGAACATACCATGGTATTTTAGACCAAAAGATGTTTGAGAGCACATCTACAAATTCTATATTTTAAACCGTGGTTTTACCAATACCATGGTATTTTTAGGTTTAAAAAAACTTTGGTCTAGACCAAAGATTTTGCGTGCACGCAGCTACAGTCTCCTATACTACGATACTACAGCTGAAATACTGTCACCAACTGGTGTTGGATTGAAATGATGTTAAATATACCCATGGCATGCAGTAAATTGTGGTATTATAAACTGTAGTTTTAAGATACATAGTTCCCAAACAGGCCCTAAGTATTAGGCTAAATGCCAATCAAGGTCATATCATGAAAACATTTAATATTTCTTAGACCATAGGGCCATAATAGTAGTCAACATATCAAAGTCTTTCAATTCCTTCAAAAGCGCAATAGTATTTCCACCAACAATACATGACAAAATTTCCATAGTATAGAAAGCAAATAAATTAGTATTTGTTACAAAAAAATGGTGTTTGATTAATTTCAGGTATAAACCTAACTATTACCAGTACAAGAGAAAGATCAGCAGCTTCAGTGTTAAGTCCAGACAGCGCCAAAATGGCAAATCCCGTTGTCCTTGGTGGCAGGAATTCCTCCTAATCCCATCAATAAAGGGTGAGATAGGAATCCAAGCAGAAGCTGCAAAAAGAAACTGTTAGCTTAGAAAAATGGCAAATAAAAAGACCATTAATAATTTAACAGGCCAACAACTATGCACTTTCAAGGCCAAGACTGCAAGTACAAGTAATGCTGGGAATATTTGGACTTATCACATTAAGCTCAGGCTTTTTTTTAGCAAGCATTGAGCTCAGACATTACTTTACAATATGATTCTCTTGGTAACATTTTTTTCTTATATAATCAGATTGATAAGGCATATATGCAATTCTTTTAAAAGCAATTACAAGAGCTCTGCCTTTCAATTATCCGGAGGTGACACAAAAGCCAAGACGAATTTTCAACAGCGAGTCTTCAGAAAGGGGATTGACGCCGATAGCGCCATCGTCGTTCATGCCTAGGTCTTCACCCTTAGAAGACAATGCTAGAGGGAATGAACACAACCCCAAAAGGGAAAGCAGCTCCCACAAACGACCATCATCAAGGCTTTTATCCAAGATGCCCCCCCACCCCCACCCCCCCTAGCACCGACGTCGGGCTATGATGCTGGACCCTCTTTGACTGCCATTATGTTGATAAGCCATTGCTTAAGTTGATAAGTTTGAAGATTTCATGACTATGTTGAAACAAGATACACCAGAACTAACTGAAGAGTGGCCTTTGACATAACATCAAACACCCAACTCAGGCCTCTCCATCCATAGTCCCTGACTGATGCGTACTGGCAGGCCAAAGACATGGAATGCAGTGCCCCACCTAAGAAACGTTTTCTTCATATCAGAAACAAAGCACCGCTGCTCCATACAGACCTTTTGTACAGGACCTACTACCAGCCTACCACCACACAAGACAAAACTAAAGAACAACCTGTGGCTCCCCATGTGCAACAGCAGAAAGCTAGAAAAGCTGGTGAATGCTGGAGATGTGGTGAGAAATGTGTCCCTGGTCACAAATGCAAGTTAATCCCTACTATCAATGTCATGCAGGAAACTTGCACACTAAATGATGCCACAGACGAGACTGCAGCACAAAAAGAAGAAATGAAATCCTACAGGATCAGGACTCCCATCCAAATGAGTATCTCATGGATATTTCAGCTCATGCAGTTTCAGGGATGGTCACTGCTAGAACATTCTCAGTCAAGGTCACTGTCGGTGAACAAACAGGCATTATCCTTATTGATACTGGCAGTAAGTGCATTCATTGTTTTGTCTTACACAGTTAAAACCACTTGCCATATCCAAAAAAAATCAGCAAAAATAGCTGTGGCTGGGGGAGGGCAACTTACATCTGGGGCAATCATAACAGGCACTGCATTCTCTATTCAGGAACATGCCTTGAACAACACCCTTGACTCCTGGAATTGAAAGAATTCATTGTCATCTTAGGGTGTGATTGGCTCCATAATATAGCATGTTTGCCCTCAGTTTTGCAGACCAGAGAATTTCTCGTTACCTTAGAAGATGATACTCTCCTCTCATTAAAGGATTGTACATCTCAGGATGCGTACACTGAACAACTGAAAAGGATAATGAACAAGCTTCTCAACAAAGGCATTTCTAGTTTCATTCTGCATCTCAACAGCTTGTCTCTGCAGGCACCACACTCTTCGTCTGGCTATTCAAGCCTTACTGCAACAATACTCTGAATTCTGTCAGGAGTACACAAAAGTCCCTCCTCAACGTGATATTGACCATGTCATTCCATTGAAAGAGGGAGCAGCCCCACCCAACATTCGTCCTTATCGTGCCGTGTGCCTCACACGCACAAAGATGAAATGAAACATCTAGGCAGCGGCGGCGAAGGGGGAGGGGGGGGGGGGGCGAAGGCAGCTCAGCGTCACGGGCAGGTGAGGAGAGGTGTCATTGTATGTAGATATGCAGGTTCTTGGTAGTACATTTTTCAGAGAAAGAGAGAGGTCTAGCCTGTTTGCTTGACTTTAATCCGTAGGCTTCTATTGCTTCTACAGTGTTTTATCTCTATGGATTGCAGCTACAGCAGTCCAAACAGCTGGCTTTAATCGAAGCGAATAATCAATCATGAAGTTGAGAGTTCTGCTCCATTACCCATTGATCACTGAATTATTGCAATTTTTTATTATGATGAAAAAACCTTTCGAAATTACATTGTGGCCATGGGTACCTCTGATTTGCAATTTAATCATGCAAGTGAACATCTTTCTTCAAGTTCCAGGCAAGTTTCACCGGTTTTGCTGGGTCCAGGTAAAATACCATTTAGTTTAGCCAGTTCTTGACTTCTTGATCAGTATCATACATTTACAAACTCTAATCGCTAGTTTACAGACTACCAGCATGCAAGCCCCTATTAAGAGTGGCTACCTGGCCAAGGAACTGGAACCAATTTTAGTTTTGAAACCCATGTCAACAAACATGCTTATTTTGCAAGTAATTGTTATTTGCAAGGAAAAAGTACCGCATGTAGACTACATGAAACTATCAACTTCATCAGTTTCACATAATATTATTTCCTTTTTCACTAGCTCTAGACCCAATGTATTCGGAAATAGATACCTGGTACACATGAGAGCTCACAACATCAAATTGTATTCATTTCCTATTTGCAACAACAAAATTATAGTAGTCCTCTTCCCCGTATAGTCTCCTGAAACATCAGAAGAAATTGGTCATTCAGATGAACCGGCAAGGAAGGATATGTGGAAAGTACATGTTGCAGAACAAGTGATGTATAGTTAAGAAAATAAGATCTGCTGAATTTTCATAAGGCTATGTGGACAGCAACAGCAGGCTTTACCATGTGGATAAAGATCAACAGATCGAGGTGATATGAATCCAGTATTTTCAAAGAGTATGGGTGGGTTGGAGTATCAGAAACATGACATGAACGAATAGCTAGCATAGTCGGCCTATCCTGAACTAAGGTTGATATGGTATCGACCATAACACGTATTCTAGTAACACATGTGGACACAACAATTTGTGGATACCATTATCCACGAGTAAACTAGTAAGTTGCAAACCTCCAAGTAACATCAATGGACATATAATGTGAAAACATACAGCTTAGTGAACATTTCATGTGCAAAATAAAACAAATAACTGTTGTCTGAACTTACGCTAAATCTTCAGATGTATCACACTTTATAACGCCTTTCCCCTCAGGAAGTTCAAGGCAAGAATAGTGCATTATCATTTCTTTCAAGGTATGTTTCGTGCTCTTCACATCGTTGTCCCACAATATGCTCTGTCATATAGTTATAATGCAAACTGATGTCAGTGTCGATTGTCAAATGTATGCAGCTGTGATCGCTTGTGCTACTTGGGCTACAGGCTGCAGCTGCATACATTCCAACTGTTGCTGCTAATACAATCAAATTAAATGTGTGGATGTGTGCAGTTGCAGCCTAAGTAGTGCAGCCCATCAGACTGAAACAGAAGAGGGGGGAGGGGAGAGGGAGCACATAACTACTAAGTTTTGATAGACACTCATAGAAGTTTCAGTATGTTTTGAACCCATACAAAAATGAATAATACATCCTCTAACAAACACGACGGTAAAATTAAATACCTTTCTTACATACTCTCTTTTGACATCCTCCCAAGGTGTTTTTCCTTTGGCACAAAAGATGGAGGCATTCCACATAGCACCTCTAGCAACCATAACAGACGCGGCACCTAACAGTTATAGGGATATATCAACTACAATTGAAAATAACAGGCGAAGCTCTATCTACCAATTCATGTTAGGAAACACGTAGCAAGGATGAAAGTATCTCAGAGTCATTTCTTCAGAAACCATTTTTATATGCGTTCATCATTAAAAAAAATGATGTGATAGCTCCTTTTTTCTGTTTAATGGCATACAACGTTCAAGAAACAGTTGAAGTTTTCTAGCAGTCCGAATAGATGCATATTAAAAAGCAGTTTCAAGATTGCTAACTGATAGAGGTGAAAACTCAAATTAAACAGAGCAAACTATGAAATGACAGTATAAATAAACAAAAACCTGTTGCATCTTTAATTCTCTTAAAATCCTCATACTCAAAGACATCTCCATTAGCTATAACTGGAATTGACAGCGCTGACACAACATCAGCTATCTCATCCCACTTGGCAAGATCTCTCGGTCTATCTTTAATCTTTCTGCGATTTCAAAGAGGAGCAACATAAGCAAAACTAATTATAAAAGGGCGTACTCAAAAAAAATGAGGGAGATATTGACATAATTGAAAAATGCAGATAGCTAATTGCATGCTTCTAAAGCTAGAGTAAGAATGGTTTCAATTATCTACCAGACTATCACAACTCAAAAATACAATTCTATGTGTCATTACCTTCCATGGACAGCAAGAGCAGGAACACCAGTTTTCTCAATCCGGCGTGCCAACTCCACAGTGTCTTTAGGTGTGTTCAGAAGACGGATTTTACATGTCACAGTTGTGTCCAAGTTCCTCCGCAGTGTTGTCAGAATCTATAGTGTATACTAGTAAGAGCAATGGATATATGGTATACAAAAGGCAAAAAGAAACAATTAAGAAAAGTACATCGTGTATAAGCTCAGGTTTGGAGAGTAATGCAGCACCCATCCCTCCACTAAGTGAAAAAGACTTTGGACAACCCATGTTGATATCTATAGCAGAAACATCACGGCACCTATGAGGACAAAACAATATGGTTAAATAAATACGCAAAGCAAAACTATATGGTCTAATCTAATGCTACCAATTGGAAAATTTTCGGTACCAAACCTGGTATAAACACAATTTATATTACCGACTTCAGGACTTATATCCTAAAAGGTCTCAGAAGTAGAGCTTACACGATCTGAGCAGCTTTAAGTGCCCTCACAGCATTTGATGTGCCCATTTGGAATACAACCCTGCCCCTTTCTTGTGGGCATGTACGGAAAACTACACTGTCAGTCCCTTTCTCCACAAAATCAGTAGTCCCAAGAGATTCTGGTAAACAATGCGTAGCATGATAAGGATGTGTCAAATCATATAGCCCCAGAGCAAATGCAATCAATCTGAACAACTGATGGAGCAAATAGGTAAGATAATGGAAGTGCTTTGAAGGCGCCCTAGCTTCACAAGTAAAATAGCTTTCTCTTCACTTCATAAAGCATTCATAAACTTATTCTAGCATTCATCCAATCATTCCCCAAACCCCAATTACAGGAACTTCATCATCCAGGAGTCAATTAAGAAGAATATATCCAATTAATTAATTATCAACTTCAGATGCAACATATTAGGGTAAAGTTATTTGCAATCCTATGGTACTCAACTTATTAGATCTTAAAAAGCAGTTGGATACTTGGATGAGTAAACTAAAACACTGATGCAGTGGAGACAGTTGTAGGACCAATAGACCACATCAGATGCCAAATATCAATTGAACTACAATACCATTTGTAACACGCTCACACTTCAAGAATTTGTGATCAATAATTTCTTCTCCATAAGTAATATCAGCACCATATTCAGCAGCCAGTAGCCTAAATGGCAAGGTGCCCTGCAAAAAACAATTAACAAGATAAGGCAGATCTACATTTGAGAGTAATTTTGCAAAGGAAAAATTCAGACACGCAAACTAGAACTAGATCGATCGAAAACTTCATATCCATGAGATGAACAACATGACACAAGCTAAAGGGGGTGATGATTCTCTTGAGCTGTTCATCAACACCTTTGAACTTGTGATTGGTTACTAAAGTTTATTGGTAGAAGGGAAACGGTGCGTGTTCATTTACTAAGTGATACTGTGTATTCATAAAATTCAACAGAATACCGAAGAACCTAAAGTCAAAAAATAGCTAACTCCCTAAGGTCTAGAGTTTATTTGGTCAATTTAGTACTTGTTTCCACCAATGATTCATAATCGCGTTCCTTCACTGAAAGCAGAAAACGCGAAAGCATGAGCCACTATCTACATGCTTGCTACGGTCATCTATCGGACAGCATCCATATTAAGTCGCAACCTAGTCGCGTACTTGCTCCACTTTCTGAGTTCTGAGTTCCGACATAAAACGAAACGCGTAGAGCTTCCATTTCTAGAATCTAGATCGAGAGGAATGAGACTAGGTTCATATAAAAGAGAGCATAAGCCCAAATCCAGGGATCCAGGCGCTTCGAACTAGCTCAAATCCAAAGTCATATATGCCCCGGAGGGGAAGCGGCTAAGAGAATCCAGCCAGCGGATTCGTGGAAAAGGGGCTCGGGACGAGAGGAGTTACCACGCGGACCATGGGCGCCAGCACGAGCTTGTCGCGGTACTCCATCCCCACCTCGTCGCCGTGCCGCAGCGCAGACCGCGACTGCTCCGGCAGAAACCTTGGCCCCCGCGAAACCTGGAGACGAAGACGAGACGAGGGAGGGAGGGAGTACGCGGTGGAAGTTGCTGTAGAGGCGACTTGACGGCGCGCACGCGCTTGCTTGTGGTGCGGGAGCGCCGGGAGCACAGCTGACGGCACCGTGTCTTCTGGCTTTGGTTGGGTCGGGCTGATGAAACGCGTGGCAACTGGCTGGCATCTGCTGGACCGTGAGGCCCAAACCCAGCAACCTGGTGCCTGGTGGGGCATTTGAGGTCGGTCTGGCCGCTGCCGCACTGTGAATTTGTTACTTGGGTGAAAGCTCTGCTGTGGATCTGTCATGTAATTATGCGGTGATCACTTAGATAAAAAACAGATAGAGTTTATGTGACTTTTGAAGCTTCTGTGTGTAAAATGCAAGCAAGGTCCTCCATCCTCATCACAACTGCAGCCGAATAGTTAGTGTTTTTAGAAAACTTAAATTTCATCCGGGCCGAATAATTAGTGTCGACTACTACATAGACAGCCATCTCGGAAATAAATTGTCTGTTACTGTACCACCACTGAGGCACACACAGACACAGGGACATGATACACATCGCACAGAAACGTAGGCAAGATTAGACGCAACGACCAACCACCGCGGTCCGGCACGTCGGCAAGCTTGTCTCGCGATCCGGCATCAGGCACACAGCCCACATGAGAGTGAGATTTGCGCGACACGGACAAGGGTTAGGTCGGCGCTCGGCGGCCGGCAGTTGTTTCAGCAGCGAGCCAAGTGACCACCTCTCCATCGGACAAGAGCACCCATTATTTCTATCACACTGACTCCAGAGTCAGACTACGGTGACCGCCTAGCCGGCCCCAACTTTTCTTTATTAGCAGCGAGCGGCGGCGCTGGCCGGCACCTACCAGAGCAAACACACTTGCCTACGACTACGACACACGACACGCAGATGCGCAACACAGGCACACGCATATAAAAATCTATCTCTCTCCTCCGGTACAAGAGCAGAGCCCTTGGCTGGCGTCTCACCCGATCACACACAGTCACAGCAGCTGAGCAGCCCCGCTCTCCAGTCTCCACACCTCCTGCGGCCGGCCCGACGGCCCCCCGACACCGAACATGAAGAGGGAGAGACGTCACGGCATGAGCGCACGGCTACCGACCATGCTGCTGGCAATGCTTCTGCTGCTGGCGACCGAGCTCGCCTCCTTCGGCTGCTGCGGCCACGGGATTCCCAGAGCGGACGTGGCGGCGTGGAGGCATAGACGGGTGGCCGTGCCGGCGGCGGCGGCGGCGGCGGCGGCGGCGGCGACGACGACGGCAGGCGCGCGCGCTACTACGTCGCCCTCCCCCACGGCAGCCCGGGACGACGCCGAGGCGGCGCTCGGCGAGTCCAAGAGGCTGGTGCCGCAGGGCTCCAACCCGCTGCACAACTAGGAGCGTGAGCGTGAGAGCGAGGAAGCAAAGCAGGCGCGTGCAGGTTCTTCGTTCGGCTAGCTTTCATGTATTTTTTTTTACTCCCTCGCTAGGTCACACACAGGCACACGGCCATTGATGTGCGCCTGTAACTGTAATTAGCTAGCGACGCAACACACGGCAGCAGTAGGGCTAGCTATGGAGTCTGGATCCAATCCAGCAACACACGACAAGAGTGTACAGTACATGCATGCATGCATGCATGCATGCATGATTCTTTTGCCATGCATGGTCTTTCCGATCAAGGATTTGATTCATCAGTAGATAGCGAGCAACGAATTGAGAGTTGGGACTTTGGTTGCGGAGCAACTGGCATGCTGGGTCTGTGTTTTTTTTTTCTTTCTTCTTCTTCTGGAGTTCCGGCCAGCAGTCAGTCTAGGGTGTTTAGCGTCATTTCCGCTCGCCGCGCGCGCGGCGACGTCGGAGCGAGCAAGCGGACATGGGAGGCCGGTCAAGCTGGCGCTTTGTCGCGCCTCGCTGAAGCTATGATTTCGAGTTACTAGCCTTTTTGTTCGCTTGCGAGCAGAGCATGCGCGCCATCCTCAGCGGCATCTCTACATATCTTATCAGCCAGAGTCCAGAGACCCCGTGGCAAGGATCCTCGTCGATGACCAGGACTAGCATAAAAAAAATCGCTATTGTCACTTGGGTTCGTCTATTGGCTTTGGCTCAGCGGAAAGATAGGGAGGCAGAGAGATACGGCCGTGAAGGGCAATGCAGGCGCAGCAAGTAGCCGGAGCCCGGGAGGGAGGTCAAACAAGACCGGACCGGGGTCCGGAGCCGGGACCGCTCTACCTTAGACCAACTTCAGCAACGCTCCCCATCCCACTCCGCATCCGCATTTTGCACGGTCTGAGGCACTATTGCGCTCTCCAGCAGGCTCTGCATCCCTCTCCGCAAAATAGACGCCGTGTCCCTGCACTCCCCATTTTCACGCTTTCTCTCTCCTCTCCGCAGCTCTCTGCGTGCGCGCGCGCCTGCTGGCGGGCCCCAGGTGTCATAGACTGCATGTGGAGTGGGATGTGGAGTGTTGCTGGAAACGGAGACGGATACGGAGAGGAGAGAGAATCTGTTGGCCGCGCGTTTTAGGGATACGGAGAGGGAGTCTGCTGGAGTTGGTCTTAGGGCTTAGGCTATGTGCACTGTACTCTATACCACTATTTATTTATAGTCTAGTTATCAAGATTTCTAACTTTTTTATAACCATCATCATCACTCATACCCCCTCTATATATTCTATCTATATCACTACTTACAGATCTATTCATTTTAATTCAATTACTATATTATTTTGTCCCTCTATATAACCGATGATTTTGGTACCGTCAACAGTAGTAGAGGAATGTTTTGCTTATGTGTGTTTTAACGGAAGTTATGTCGAAGCGCAGTGCAGATAGTCTCATGCATGCGGTTGAGTGAACGCTAAGGCTGGCTCCAACAGGCCAGGTATTTGGCCAGGCAAAGCCAATTTAGCTGGCCGGTTTGTACTGTAGCGGCTCCAAAGAGCCAGCAATCCAGCCCAGGCAAATTAGATGGAAGGAAAGAGAACTGGTAAACTAGCCGGTCTCGGCACGCCAGCCATTTCAGTTGGACTAATAGGATGCGTTGGTTTTTTGGCGCCAAAACGAACTGAACTAAGGCCACAGCCAGTTTGCCTGCTTCGTTGGAAACAGAAGGTTATTGCTAGCCAGGTATAATACTGAGGGCATGTAAACTGTGAAATGGCTGGGCAATATAGCTGCTCGTTGTTGGAGTTAGCCTAAGCCATAGTCCAGTGAGTCTCATCATCCAAGCCGAGACATAGATGTCAGAGGAAGGCATGCACGGTGCTGATTACCAAGCTCCACGTCCCGTAGTGCGTTCTCTCTCGCTACTGCAACATGATTTCATGGATCCTGCAATCCTGTCCCCATTCCGTTGCGCATGTAGTGTGGAGACTTCGTTTCTCCTAAATTCTTCTCCTATACTTTTCTGCCACCATAGCTAGATTTCATCTCTTTATTTTTTTATCTCCCACGACGATTACCTTATATTTTCCTCTTATACCCTACTACAACCATAAAATATCATTACCCAACCTTATTCATCATATATTACCATTTTTCTTTAACTATTAAAAAATTAACGCACATGGAAAGGGGAGTTGATGTCCTCACGCTGGCTGTGGCGGAATCTTGTTCACTTATGTTGGCTGGGGTGGCTGTTGGGGGCTCCTGTAGCCGCAATATCGAGGGGAGGGGAGGGCCTAGCGGGAACGGATGCAGTCGGCCTCATGGGATTGGAGTAATAAGTTACAGGCTCACTGATAAACAACACCAATAATGTAATACATCAGGGGATCTGCTTCCAGCCACGCCAGGTAAACCTTAGAGACAAAAATATAATACATCTCGTGATGTTGTTCGCTTCAGATTAAAGTCGGTTGTTTAGACTGCTGCAGCTGCAATACATAAAAGAAAAGAAAACATTATAAAAATAGTATAAGTCGATATAGATTAATGACAAGTGAACGGTAGAATCCTGCTCGTAGAAGAGACATTTTCAGCAGGTAAGAGTAAGATAAACACAACAAACGTTAAAATTTAAATCCCAAAACATCATCTCCGAAAGTGCACTAGAACTAACTACCGCCGTTCTAATTCTCCTTTTGACTTTTGCGGATAACTGACTACAATGTAACATAAACAGCAATTTCAACGAATGAAAGTGTCTAATATGATCATGGGAGCGACACTGCACAAGCGTGTATGTTATGATTGTCTCCAGCGGACTATCTCATCTTCTATCATATGAGAGTGTGACAAAAACAATATAATAATTGTTTAGAATAGGTTTGTTGAGTTTATATAACTTTTTATATTTGTTCGATATTTGTGCAATACGATCAAATTTGAATTATGAATTTTTTTGCATTCGTTTTAGTTTTCTAGAATATTAGTACAAGATATCGCATTATGTTGCTAAATATGGCTTAAAACAAAGAAAATAGAGTCAAGGGTATTAAGGACAATTAGATCATCCGAACAACCAATTAGCTTTAAGTTTATAACACCCCAGTTAATAATTAGACAACTAATAGTTAGTTAGCTAATTCAGCTAAAAACTTATTAATTGGCTAACAAAACGTCATGACACGATTGTGTATCGTCACAAGTCACACGATAAATTCGCGAAACGCGAGTGAGCACGTGTGTGGTAAGTTCATAACAATCTGAAAGTCGCCTAGAGGGGGGTGAATAGGGCGAAACTGAAATTCTCAAAAATAATCACAACTACAAGTCGGGTTAGCGTTAGAAATATAAGCGAGTCCGCGAGAGAGGGTGGAAAACAAATCGCAAGCGAATAAGGAGCGTGACACGTGGATTTGTTTTACCGAGGTTCGGTTCTTGCAAACCTACTCCCCGTTGAGGTGGTCACAAAGACCGGGTCTCTTTCAACCCTTTCCCTCTCTCAAACGATCCCTCGGACCGAGTGAGCTTTCTCTTCTCAATCACTTGGAACACAAAGTTCCTACAAGGACCACCACAAGATTGGTGTCTCTTGTCTCAATTACAAGTGAGTTTGATCGCAATAAAGAATCAAGAAGGAAGAAAGCAATCCAAGCGCAAGAGCTCGAAAGAACACAAGCAAATCTCTCTCTAAGCACTAGGGCGTTGTGTGGAATTTGGGAGAGGATTTGATCTCTTGAGTGTGTCTAGAATTGAATGCCTAGCTCTTGTAAGTGGTTGAAAGTGTGAAAACTTGGATGCAATGAATGGTGGGTGGTTGGGGGTATTTATAGCCCCAACCACCAAACTAGCCGTTTGGCGGGGCTGACTGTCGTATGGTGCACCGGACAGTCCGGTGCACACCGGACATGTCCGGTGCGCCAGCCACGTCACCAAAGCCGTTGGGATTCGACCGTTGGAGCACTGTCTTCTGGGCCCGCCTGGATGTCCGGTGGCGCACCGGACATGTACTGTAGAGTGTCCGGTGCGCCAGTATGGGCGTGCCTGATTTCTGCGCGCGCTGGCGCGCATTTAATGCACTGCAGGTAGCCGTTGGCGCTGAAGTATCCGTTGCTTCGATGGCACACCGGACAGTCCGGTGAATTATAGTGGACTAGCCGTTGCGAATTCCCGAAGCTGGCGAGTTCCTGAGGCGCCATTCGTTGGAGCACCGGACACTGTCCGGTGTACACCGGACAGTCCGGTGAATTATAGCGGAGTCGCCTCTGGATTTTCCCGAAGGTGACGAGTTTGGAGTCCTCTGGTGACGAAGGTGACGAGTTTGGATTATTGTTGGAGTCCTCTGGTGCACCGGACACTGTCCGGTGGCACACCGGACAGTCCGGTGCGCCAGACCAGAGGTGCTTTCGGTTGTCCCTTTGCTCTTTTGTTGAACCCAATACTTGGTCTTTTTATTGGCTAAGCGTGAACCTTTGGCACCTGTATAACTTATACACTAGAGCAAACTAGTTAGTCCAATTATTTGTGTTGGGCAATTCAACCACCAAAATTATTTAGGAACTAGGTGTAAGCCTAATTCCCTTTCACAATCTCTATAGCTCTTTTGCTTGTCTCAAATTCCAATATAGGACACCTAGTTAACTTTCCCTATCAAAGAGGTGGCCTAGTGGCTATGAGTGATGGTCCACTCGACTTTGAGATGTACAAACGAACCGTTCAACCCGACACCTCGATACGGCATGGGCCTGGTCCTCCAGGCACGGCTAGGAAACTGAACCCGATCTTCAAAACGTGTGGGCTCATTTCTCTGTAGAGGCCTAGCGGGGACGGACCGGACCAGTCCAATGGCCTCACTCCTCTGCCTAAGCCCGAGCTGCCTTTTCGTGTCGGGCTGGCACAGACCTATAGAAAATGGGCCAGGCCAAGATAGTAACTGAGCGGGCTTTCAGACCACTCGTCACAATGATGCAACCCGTACTCGGTGGTCGGTGAGCTTGACGAACCAGCGAGTCCTAGCTCTCAACTTGAGAAATCGCCTGACTCCACTCCTTTTTTGGCGCCAATGCCTTCGAGGAGATCGACATTCGACAAATCACACACGGTTTTGATTCGGTTATTAAAAAATTAGCGATAAGTTTGATTCTTTTGTCCATGGAGTTTTTCTTCATTGAACTTGTATCATGTATTCATATAGAATTTGAATTCTATGCATATTAGTTTTTTATGATCTTGTTTGATTTTATCGTATGGTGTTGTTTGCCACATGAATTATCATCCTGCGTGAGTCCATGAGTAAAATGCCCAGACTGTCGGTGCCGCTTGTGTCAGTTCTCCTACAGGCTACAGCACCAGCACCGAGCCGCAGGGAGTAGGGGAGGCGGAGCGTGTGTGCCCAGTTGGGCAGATCAAGGCACGCAGCCCAACACAAGTGCACAACTGGATGTGGTCAGTTTTGAAAGACTTTAAGCACCTTTGGAAGGCCTGTCACCGCTGCAGTAATCCTGAACGAAGCCGCATTCCCGTCGACAACATCACGCTCGCTGCTCGCACGCTACCGCAATCGTGAGATCATCCCCTTCTGGAAACCTGATGCTAACTGAGGAGAAAAGGCAGAAAGCAACCGCACCGTTTTCTTCCCTGTCGCGCTCGCGCACGGGAGAAGCAAATAATTTGCTACCCTTTATTTTTTACAAAGATCCCCTCGAGCACTTGGCCAGCGCCCATTCGATTCACAAGGCACCAAACTCCACTGAAATCATGGGTGGATTAGGCTTTAAACAAAAGCTAGAAAGTCAGATTCAGATGCCTGAATTTTGGAGACGCGGGATTGAGATCTGTGCCACCAGGCGACATCCAGTTAACCTTTTACTTTTGTTCCTAATATGAAAGTTTAGATTAGCAATATTCTTCCTTCATTCTGAGAGCAAAAGGACACGTCAAATCTGGCTGACTGCACTGCGATCAACGAACTATAAATAGCAGCATGGTACTTAGTACAAAAAAAAATAAGACTACACCAAGCGACATTTCCCAAGAACAACACTCCTTGTTTCCGCAAACTAAACTCTAACCAACGACGATCATGGACTTATACTATACATGTACAGTTGTACACACACAACACTAACTCCAAATATACCCAGTTTTATCCCATGGTGATAAAACCTGTGTCTGCACTACTTTTGCCTATTATGAAAGTAAGAATTTGAACAAAATAAAGAATATATAGGATCTATGGTCCCAACAGGCCAAAAAAACAGCTGTACACAGCCCATGTCTGCATTTCACCTCGGCCCCCACCACAAAACCCCCATCCGCCACCAACGTGTGGGCCCGACGAATTTCAGTACCGACAGCGCCACTCCAACCAACGCCATAACGACTGACAGCATGGACCCATAATGGGACCCATGCGGAGTGTCCAGGTGGGACTAATGTATCAGTGACTCGGCGGACCGACGCCGACATCGACCCGTGGGACGGCGGAGTGAGCGGAGCAGCCAAGCGCCGTGGGCCGTGGCATATGAATCGATCGCGCTCCAGCAATGCGGGGACAGCATTGTCAGGCGACGGCATCGAGGAGATCGTCCCGGGCACCGCGGCGGCGAAGGAGGTCGTAGGGCGCCCAGAGCGCGTCGAGTGGGCACGGCCGGCCGGCGTCCAGCCGCAGCCACGGCTTCCCCTTCCCGCTCCAGTGCAGCAGGCTGACCGGACCGGGGTGCAGCTCCCGGCACTGGCCCGCCACGTTGTCGCCGCCGAGCCCGTGCTGGTTCCACCGGTGCCCCACGGCCTTGACCTCGCCGGCGAACACCAGGAGGAACGGCGGGAGGGAGCCCAGCTCGTAAATCCTGGCCTCCTGCTTCTGCACCTCCATCCAGTATTCCAGCTTCGCGGTGTACCCGCCGGAGCGCCACCTGTCCAGGTCGATGACCATTACCCCGGTGTTGAAGTAGCAGGGGGCGCGCGTCCGGTTGGCGAAGACGGCGGCGTACTCGGGGTGGCGCCAGAACGCGTCGGTGAAGTAGGAGGTGAAGTTGGCGTGGCAGTACTCGGGGGCAGCGAGGGCGGCGTCGGGGCCGAGGTCGGTGGCCCAGAGGCGGGCGACGTCGTCGACCACGAGGAGGTCGGAGTCGAGGTAGAGCACGCGGGGGACGGAGCGCGGCAGGAGGTCCGCGAGGTAGATGCGAGCGTAGTTGAGGGGCTGGTCGAGCGCGCGCCGGACGGAGGAGGAGATCTTGCCCCGGACGAGGCGCGCGTCGAAGCGGTGCACGGTGGCCGGGAGCGTGGGGAAGGCGGCCGCCAGCGCGCGGCGGAGCGAGGCGAGGCGGCGCGCCGGGGACGCCGAGGAGGCCACGAAGTGGAAGGCGATGGACTCCGGGCACGCGGCGTGGCGGAGCACGGAGAGGACGCCGGCGAGGGAGCCCCGCAGGTAGGTGGCGTCCAGCGTCATCGCGATGTGGATCGTCGGCGCGCCCGCGCAGGCCGCGCCGTTGCGGAACGCAGGAGCCTCCCGGAACTCCGGAAGCTCCCCGCCGCCTCCGGCCGCCGCCGCCGCGCACGCTGCGGCGAGGAGGACCACGGCGAGGACGCGCATTGCGCCCACTGGGTGCCCTTCAGCTACCCTCCCCCTCCCGGAGAATCTGATGGGTACGGGTGTGGGGAAGACGAGATTGGAAGGGTTTGATGACGGGGGACCGGAGGACAGGGTGGACGGAGGAGGATGTGTAACGGTGTGAGCTTGAGGTTTCCCTGTGGTTTTAGTTGGGTTTCTTCGGATGTTTGGTTGGTAGTTCAGTTGTGCAGAGAAGCATCCCCGTGGAGTGTGGCCGTGCGGGAGGCCCAAGCCCAAACGTTTGCCTCGAAGACTGGAAAACCCCGCGACTATGCGGGAGGCCTGCTACGTTTTTAAAATCAGTTTTGTGAACCCAAGCCAAGCCTTGCCGCCTTGCCGGTGTCCTGAAGCCCAAACCTCGCCGCGCCGGCGCCCGACCACTGCCCATTATCGGCGAGCACTCCTAGCAGCTGCATGGCGACGGGTCCACTCCACATGCGACTAATGCAAGTTGCGACGCTTGCTTCAACCGGGTGTGCGCAAGTGCGCCCGTGCTCGCCATGCCGAATATTCAACAGCAATGGTTCTTAAGGCCGCTTATTAGTAACCTCAAGCCTTCTTAGGCTGTCTTCAGCAACGTCCCCTAAATTTCGTCCCCTAAGGGCTAGTTTGGGAACACTAATTTCTCATGGGATTTTCATTTTCCCAAAGGAAATTAGTTCATTTTCCCTTGGGAAATTAGTGTTCCCAAATTAGCCCTAAAAGAATATTCTCTGTACTTTACAGAACACTCTAAAAGATTCTGTCCTCAGACTTTATTTTGTCCATTTATTTGGTTTATATTTCATTTCTTTTCATTACACGCTAATTGAAATAAAACATGCAAGACAATAGTTTTTTAAAATTTATTAACAATTTTTATTATCTGAACTTAAACATGTGTAGCATAATTCCTTCTCATTGTTTATTATATTACGGGAGATGGTGCTCAGATGACGTCGGAGATGTCCTTTGCATGTTCGTTCCGAGGTCCTTTGAATGGAAAGCGCGTTCAGACCTGCAGCAGCACGGGAACAGTATATAGCGCGCGCTCGTATGCCCGGCAAATGTAGCGGCTGAGGAAGAGTCGCTAAATTTTAGCGGACAGTATAGCGCACCTTGCTGGACGCTTACCGGACGTTTGTGTCTGCTATATTTGGCGGACAGGAGGCTTTACCGACCCTTGTTGGAGAGAGTCTTATCTCTTGTACAGAGAAACGTGCGAGTTCTTAGAACATCATCTACCATCTAACAATTTAAGTCTTGGATCTATCTGCTAATCTTAGAATTACTCTCTTTTTTTTCAAAGGAATGGATATCAACTGTGACTCTTTCCTAGTTCGGCATACTACTGAAGCAGCCCAAAGATGTTTTCTGTGTTGTAGTTGTAGTTGCTGGCTTGAATCCGACAGAAGAGCGTGAAACTTGGATAGGGGTGAGCCTTCTCCTTGCAGGCAAGCATATGTATGGGCCTCATACATTCCATTGCTACTGTAGCGAAGAAGCCCCTTGTGTTGGTTGTCGCTTCGCTTGGGTGGTGGTCCTGTTTTGATGTTTCATTTCCAAAGCAAGACTCACGAATTGGGAGCATTCTTTGGCTTTGATATATAATTTGTATCATTAGATAGAACGTCGAATATATTTTTATAACAATCTTTTTTACAATAGACTTGTTCGAAGATATTTAATATTGCTATTATTTTTTTATAGATTCGATCGTACTTAATCAACATTAATTCCATAACGACAGATGGATTATTGCATCTGTTTCGTCTGGCTATTATCTATCATACGTACGTGGGCCGAAGTCGGGGCTGTGTTGCATTCAGGATTCAGGATGGCCTCTGTTAGTACGACATAATTTCTTCGTTACGGACAAAGCTTTAGATCCTACAGCAAATCAATTGGGGCGTGTCAATTGTCAAAGCCTGAGCCCTGAAACTCTGCGGACCACACAGAGGGAAGGAAGAACCGTCGACCGGTGGATCCATTCATTCGGTGGTCCGGCGGCGTGTAAACCACGGACATACGCTTCAAACAGCGGGCAGTCCGTATCGTCTGGATCTGCGATCGAATAGTCCCCTATGTTTTCAATGCAGACAGGTCTAATCTCTGATCCCATCGTCTTACAACATGTACAATCTTAACACCGTTTCATGGTACTTTAAACATAAGACACAGCTAAAACACAATGTAATACAATAGGTATGTCTAAAACATGTATCTTATTATATTCATTACACAAATCAAAATATTTAATAAATTAATTTCATCAATTAGCTAGTATATTGTCTCGAGCATAGAGCAAAGATACATTGTTTTTGTCAAAATATATGTCTTGAGTTTTTTTATATATTTACCCACTTAAATACTCTACTAGGGCGTTTGGATCCCTTCATTTTAGAGGAATTGGAATACATTCAATAAAGTAAGTTATTTAGTTTGGAATTTGATATTCCACCACTTTTCAAAGTTTAGATATAAACCTATCTCAAATTCATGAGATGAGGAATGAGAAATGATTTTATGTATTAGTAGGATTTGTTTATACTCTATAATTTACATGACACTCTTTGTCTCACTTTTTTATACTAAAAATATAGCACATAAATATCTCTGATATCTTGTTAATAATAATATATAAATATATTTTACATAAAACGAATTAGTTTATTAATATATACCTAAATTATTATTATTAAAATTAAATTTAATTCTAATGATCCAAACGAAGCCTTCGCCAATCCGACTGGTACGGTGCGTACTGCACCGGTAGCGCCATCCAACCTGCAACGGTCGTCGCCGTATAAATGCACGCACCTGTGGAATGGAGCGATCAAACAAGAAAGAGCCTCACTCGGTGGGTGCTAAACGTGCGTCGGTGCCAGGATCAGGGCAAAGCCGGCAGAACGGTTTGTAGCGTCGGCGTGGCGGAAGCGGAACGCGGCAGGTCTCTTGTGTTAAGAATTAATTCTACGGTGATCTCATCTTTATGAAAAGACACCCGTTCAGGAAAAGGTACAACCATTCGTCGCCAGGATGCATGAAGCAAAGGACTCCGGAAAATAGAAATAGTTAGTGATTAGGTGTCTGTTAGAAAAGGTGTCTGTTAGTGAAAAGTTATAACTCTTTCTATCTCTGTAATCCACGAAGGGGTACAAAGACACACCTTCACTGTGTATAAATATGTACTAGATCAATGGAAAGGGACTACGAGTTCTCATTCTCTGTTCACACAACCGTTTACTTTTAACACGTTATCAGCACGATTTTAAATCTGTAACTGATTACAATCATACAGTTCATAACATATGCACAAGGTTGAAATTTTGTGAAAAAGAACCAACGGATGCAGAAAAGATACAAAAAACTTTATCTACTATGCACCCGTCAGACAGGGTATTGTGTAATCAATATCGTAAAGAGAACCACCAAGTTTATTCCCAGCTTATTCACTCACTAATTCAAGCCGAGAAGAATGATGAGTTACTTATGAAGAACCATCATTTACGTCCAGTTGGTGCTGCACCTCTACCCGAGGTCCACCATGCACAGAATAAAGCTCTGAATAAAAGGAAATTTAATGGATCTCCACTTAGAAATCCAAAATTTCCTCCTGCTCATCGTGGTCGCAACTATAAAAAGAACCTTAGGCATAAAGAAAACAAGAGAGCTCGTGGAAATGAAAAAATTGCAAATGACAAACCACGTCTTTGTCACAAGTGTGGTTGTAACACGCATTTCGCGGCCACTTGCCGTACTCCTAAGCATTTGGTAGACCATTATTTAAGGTCACTCCGAGATGGCAATAAAAGATCAAGATATGAAGCCCACTTCAATCAAGCTACTGAGAAAGATAAGGAGATTGGTTGTTCCAACAACAAGGCATCCGCTCAGCAGATGGACGACATGATGATTGAATACAACTCGGGCGACATATGTGGAGATCTAGTTTAGATATCTACTTTTGAAATTTGATACCCAAATCATTTAAGTGTTGTAATATAATTCATAGTTAGAAGTCATATTATATAGAGTTTGCTTAGGATTTGAATATAGTTATTACAATAAGAGTTGTACTAATGATAGTACAAAAACTCATATATACCATAATATTATTATTGTAATATTGATATCAGATACCATATGTATGTATAAATAAATATTTAATAAAATAAAGAATTAATCACATAATTCTTGTTATTAATATAGATGTCTACCGGAAATGGTTCATTGGAGGAGGAATTATGCCTTGTGGATAGCTGTACCACAAACTCTATATTAACTGAGATAAAATATTTCCAGACTTTAAAGAAAAGGGAAGGAAATGTTTTAACAATTGCTGGAAGAGATGCATTGATAGTCGGTTCTGGCAGAGCCATTATCACTCTTCCAATGGGTACTCAAATTGTGATCGAGAATGCTTTATTATATCCCGATTCAACTCGTACCTTATTAAGTTATAGAGATATTCGTAAGAATGGGATCCATGTGGAAACATATGAAGAAAATAAAGAAGAATATCTACTTCTTACCAAACCTACTAAATATGGCAAACAGATATGTGAAAAAATTCCAACTCTAGAATCCGGATTATATTATACATACATCAAGCCCATTGAACATGTTACATACAAGGTAATTTTTCAGAATGTCGATGCATTTCAAATTTGGCATGATCGACTAGGGCACCCAGGTATCGGGATGATGAGAAAAATTATCACCAATTCGATTGGTCATGATTTGACTGAAGCAAAATTTCCCAAATCTTCAGATTACATATGCACTGCATGTGCTACAGGGAAATTGATTTTAAGACCTTCACCTCTTAAAATCCGAGCGGAACCACTTAGATTTCTTGAAAGAATTCAAGGCGATATTTGTGGCCCAATTGAGCCATCTTCTGGACCGTTCAGATATTTTATGGTTTTAATCGATGCATCTACAAGATGGTCACATGTGTGTTTACTGTCAACTAGAAACCATGCTTTTGCTAAAATAATGTCACAAATTATAAAGCTAAAGGCACATTATCCTGAACATCGGATCCAATCGATCCGAATGGACAATGCTGCTGAATTCTCCTCCCATGCCTTTAATGATTATTGTATGGCTTTAGGAATTCAGGTTCAGCACTCAGTCCCATATGTCCACACTCAAAATGGTTTGGCTGAATCTTTAATCAAAAGAATAAAGCTCGTTGCGCGTCCATTACTAATGAATTGCTCTTTGCCTACGTCATGTTGGGGTCATGCAGTTTTACACTCTGCCGACCTACTACAACTAAGACCAACTGCATATCATGACTCCTCTCCCTTGGAGTTAGTACGAGGGGACCCTCCTAGGATTTCCCATTTGCGTAAATTCGGGTGTGCCGTTTATATACCGATATCACCACCACAGCGTACCTCTATGGGCCCCCATAGAAAGTTAGGGATTTATGTGGGTTACCAATCTCCGTCAATAATAAAGTATTTAGAACCCCTAACGGGTGATCTATTTACGGCCCGGTTCGCTGATTGTATTTTTAATGAGGAGCATTTCCCGGCATTAGGGGGAGATTTCAAGTACCAGAAAGGAGAATGCCGAGAAATTGATTGGGATGCGAAGAGTATCTCCTCCTCAGATCCCCGTACTAAAGAAAATGAACTCCAAGTTCAGAAAATTATTGGTTTGCAAAATATTGCAAATAACCTGCCTGATGCATTCACTAATTACAAAGGTGTAATAAAGTCTTTCATTCCTGCTAGGAACGCGCCTGAAAGAGTGGAGGTACCAAACAAAACCACTCAAAATCCTACTAATAAAAGGGGGAGAAGTAAGGCAACCAATAAGGATTCGCCTCCTTTAAAGAAAAGAAAGACGGTAAATGCACATCAACAACAAATTGATGAAACACAATGTGGAATTGATACACAACCCTCTTCGAATGCGCACATAGTCGAAGAAGTAATATCGGAAAACCCGAGGACCATGGATATGGGAAATCCTGATGTGTCCTTAAGGGTAGATGAACTTGCTACCAATTATATTGAAACTGGTGAAACCTTTGACCGCAAGGCTACTGTAGTCGACTCTTATTTCTCTGAACAAGTTGCTGACATCCTTAATGATCTAGATCCTAAATCCATGGTAGAGTGTAGAAAACGCTCAGACTGGAATCAGTGGAAAGAAGCTATTGAAAAAGAGATTGCCTCGCTTTATAAAAGAGAAGTATTCTCGGAAGTGATGTTAACACCTAAAGGCACCTTCCCAGTAGGATACAAGTGGGTTTTCGTTCGTAAGCGAAACGAAAACAACGAAGTGGTGAGATATAAAGCAAGGTTAGTAGCACAAGGCTTTACGCAAAAGCCCGGCATTGATTATAATGAAACATATTCTCCAGTAATGAGTGGCATAACATTTCGATACTTAATTTCACTGGCAGTACAAAATCGTCTATCTTTGCAGTTGATGGACGTAGTAACCGCATATTTATATGGGTCACTGGATTCGGAAATTTATATGAAAGTTCCAGATGGAATAAATATACCGAATCCATCGGCAAATCGTAACATGTATTGTGTAAAGTTGAAAAAGTCACTGTATGGCTTAAAACAATCAGGGCGAATGTGGTACAATCGCTTAAGTGAATTCCTTTCTCTTAAAGGATACACTAATAATGATGATTGTCCATGTGTGTTCATTAAGAAGTCCTCCACTGGATTTTGTATCATTTCAGTATATGTTGATGACCTCAATATTATTGGAAGCGAAAAAGATATAAATGAAGCACGTCATCATTTAAAGACGGAATTTGAGATGAAGGATTTGGGTCAAACCAAATCTTTTCTATAGTAGAAGTCAAGACCCTACTTTAATTGGATATACTGATGCTGGCTATTTATCTGATCCCCATAATGCCAGATCTCAAACCGGTTTTGTATTTTTACAGGGTGGAACTGCTATCTCTTGGAAATCATCCAAACAAACTTTGGTAGCTACCTCCACTAATCATTCTGAAATTATTGCATTATATGAAGCCTCTAAGGAGTGTACTTGGCTTCGCAGAATGATAAACCACATAACGCAGTCATGTGGCATTGGTTCAATTAACTCACCAACCATTATCTATGAAGATAATGCTGCCTGTGTTGTTCAGATGGAGACTGGTTATATAAAAAGTAATATTACAAAACATATTGCACCAAAATTGTTTTACCCTCATGAGTTACAAAAGGATGGGGAAATAAACATTTTGCAAACTAAGTCATGTGATAATCTTGGTGACTTATTTACAAAGTCATTACCATATTCCACATTTTCGAAATATGTTAAAGGAATAGGTATGAGACGACTTAGAGATTTGCAGGAATCAGGGGGAGTATCACTCTCCAAAATATAATCTAGTTGACATTATATTATACTCTTTTCTTTCTATGGATTTTTCCCTCGATGAGGTTTTACCATATAAAGTTTTTAATGAGGTAATATCAATATAGGACATATGTCATATCATCTATTTTTCCCACAGGGTTTTTACAAGATAATAATAGACATAATAGATTAGAGATTGTTAGTTTATATATTCCAAGTTGATCTCAATAAAATGGATTCGATCAAGGGGGAGTGTTAAGAATTAATTCTACGGTGATCTCATCTTTATGAAAAGACACCCGTTCAGGAAAAGGTACAACCGTTCGTCGCCAGGATGCATGAAGCAAAGGACTCCGGAAAATAGAAATAGTTAGTGATTAGGTGTCTGTTAGAAAAGGTGTCTGTTAGTGAAAAGTTGTAACTCTTTCTCTCTCTCTGTAATCCACGAAGGGGTACAAAGACACCCCTTCACTGTGTATAAATATGTACTAGATCAATGGAAAGGGACTACGAGTTCTCATTCTCTGTTCACACAACCGTTTACTTTTAACATCTTGTTTGCTCTCCGCGACGACCGGACGGACTCAGGCCATAGGCCAATGATTGCTCGTGCCGTCGTGCGCGGAGCGGGTCGGAGCCCGTCAGCCCGGAGGGCAGCGCGCCCCATATAACTTATCGCGTCACGTAGTACGCCCGACCAGATGAGAACGCGACAGGCGCAAGGGCCGCCGTACCAACTCAGGCCTTGTTCGGTTACATGGGATATAATCCCACCATGGATTTAATCCGGGTATGGATTGGGTGAATCCATATCTCACACCCAATCCTATGGTGGGATTAAATCCATCAACAAATCCATGTGACTTTCAAAGCTAGTTATTCTTTTGATCCATGAATTCTAATGTAAACTTGTGCAATATCTCATGGATTTGTTCCATACCTAATGGGCTATGGATAGAATCCATGTCTTCCATAGTTTAAAAAATTCTCAAACCTTTGGGTTATATTCCATGATGGGTTTAACCGAATAAAAAAAATTACGTAGTCATGGATTATTTTGGGGCATGGATTGAGCCATGGATTTAATTCCAATCCATGCTAATCCAGAGCGGGATTGGTGTAAACGAACAAAGCCTCAACGGCGCTGTGGCCACTGCCCGCACCAGATGAGAACGCAACAGACGCTCGCAGTGAATGAATGCCACGTGAATCTGCCTTGCTCGAATGGTCAAACGGCCACCTATCCGGATGGCAGGACACGGTTTTAGCTGGACTGGTTTGGTTTTAGCTGGACCCCCCTAGTTTTCACTTTGGCGGTTCTGCTTGCGTTTTTCCGTCGCCCGTGTGGTGCCAGTGGCACACTGGTTTTGTGGAAAACGGTGGCTGATTGGTCAGGGGAGGCGCCGCCATTTAACCCCTGCAGCTGCTAGCGACGGCCCATGGATGGATGGCACCCACCATATGCTCGATGAAATGACTACAAGGTCTAGCTCTCTCAAGAGGGAAAGTTATTTGTATGCGCAAATATTCTTTCTCTGGTGAAAAAACTTTGGTCTCTAATTCGTTAGAGCATACTAAAATATACTGAAGTTTTTAGTATGCGGTTACGTTGAGCGAAGCACCTATCAACTATCATGCTGGCCGTGGAAATTTTTTATATGCCATAACTTGAATCTTCCTCTCCGGCATACCCTGTTCTTGATAAAAAAAGGAAAACTTTCGCTGCTGAAATTTGCAGAAAGAAATAAAAAAAAATGTTCTGTGTTTCGGTACACTGAGTCAAATATCCGCATTCATTAGATGATGGTTTTATGAACACTTGCGAAGTTTGTTGCATTTACTAGCACTAGATGATGATTTTAGGAGTAATTGACAAGTTTGTTGCAATTGTTAAAGGTTGTCTGCGGTTGGACATATAACCAGAGACTCTCGAACAGTTGAATTTTTGTTGTTGTCCTACAGACTAAGGCATTTTTTTATTTATATGTTAATATGTGTGTACACCTTTTGGCTACCTTGGCTGTTGGCCCACCAGGAGTATGCCCCTCCATTTGCAATATTCTGCATACGTGTTTTCAACGCTTTAATAAATCTTGAGATGAGCAGATATATCTTAACAACGATCTAGGTGATGTTTGGTTCGTATATTTATAACGTGATAGATAACTTGGTAACATTAAACCACGTTTGTTTAAATCCACCGTAATTGTAGAAATTGACGATCTATTCAAACTTATTACCACTAATAGTCGAGTATGGATCATTACTATTGTTATTTAATTTATATTTCGTGAACCAAACAACATCCTAGATCTTTAGGTACGACTGGTTCAGTTCGGTGTGTATGTTTTTATATCAGTTCGGTGTGCCTTGTGGGAACACGACTCATGGTATATATCTTAACTCTATTTGGTTTTTTTAGTCCTGAAATAGTCTTAGAAGAGACTAAAAGTATCCAGAACACATTAAATTACTCATAAGATGACTAAGATGCCCTTATTATTCTTGAATCCTTACCATTTTTGGAACGCAACTGAAATAAATAAGGAGCAATATGTGGAATTAATATGGTTTAGTTTATATTTTAGTTCTAATGTTTAGCAATTTAGATACTAAACGAGAGTAAAAAGAGACTGATCTTTAGTAACCAGACATGACCTTAATCAAGAACGCCGAAGCCAATGGTTTTATCCAATGGTTTAAGATAACTATTGTTTTAATATTTTTTTATTTTTAAGATGCTTTTAAAGACGTTATTGGCTTCTTGCGAGCCAAGCGGGGCTGTTGTTTTCTCCCTCCCCCATCGTTATATACCCCTACGGAGCCTCTTCTCATCAGCCTGCTCCTTATCGCCGGCTGCCGTGCCGCCGCGTCCTGCTCCCCGCTCCCGTGTTCGTCGTCCGAAGCACCGCCGAGCGCCGCGGCCTCGCGCCAGCGCCACCGCCCAGAAACCATCTTTCCCTCCCGCGCCGCTGAGCCCATAGCCCATATCGGGGCCTCGTTCGACTTCGACCGAAGCGCGCTGTGTCAAATTTCTGCGACCTTGCCGCCGCCTTCATCATTCTGGAGCTCGGATTGATTTCTTCCTTTGCTGGTAAGGAACTCGTTATCTTTGCTTGCACGGCTTGTTGTTTCCTTGTTCGGTAATCGGATGGATTGCTCCGAGAGTCTGTTCTGTCTGGTCTCCGCTTCCGTTGTGCTTGATAAAAGCCAAATCTGGGCCTCTCTCCCTGAGACGGATTCTCCAACCCGTCCATTATTTCTTTGCTGTGCTGGATTCGTGTGCAGCTACCAGTTTAGTTTATGTTCCAAAAGGTTTCATTCGACCCTTCTCCCTGGGGCTACAGATTGCGTCGATTTGCATATCTATTTCAACCTAGCCTTCAATACCTGGTTCTGAAGAAATTTCTCTTGTATGGGTGCGTTTGCTTGGTACCCATGTGGCCATTTTTTTTTTCTTTTTTGAAACCTACTAGTACTTGTGCGAATCGTGGCGCACGTTCTGTGTTATTTGAAGATGGTGCTTTGTTCTTGGTCCTGAAGTCCTGATATAGCTTTAGTGTGTATAGTTAAATGCATCACGGAACATGTGGAATATATGATAGAGGCCGCCAAATTCACTGGCACGCCTAAATTTAGATCAAACTATTGTGGAAACGCGCTCAAAACCATAGTATGGTAGCTCGTACACGTGCAACCTTGCGGCTTGTTTATTTCTGGAGTTTTACAGCTTCTGTTGGTCAAACACGACCTTCACCTTCAGTACCAAATCTGACTGCATATCTAATTATCTATTAGGGCAGTCATTAACCGCAAAGCAAAACATGAACGGTAGGGAAATGGTCTCTTTGAGCTTCATTTGTAGGTACTTGATGTAATTAAGATGCTAACTTAGAAAAGACACACCGAAGCTTTACTTGTATATAAAAACGTGGTCATGGCACATATGGGACCAGAGCGAATTAGAAATTCTCACGAAGCTGGTGGACAAACTATTCATTGTTTCCTGATCAGAGTACACAGCACAGTAGGTGCAATTATCACTGGGTTATTCTAGTTGTAAGTTGTTGCTGATAACCAAATGTTTAAATGATGATCTTTTCAGTGTTTTTGGTTCCATTGAACATGCCAAGTGTTGTAGCTAGTCTAGCATTGTTGCAGTCCACATCAGTACCCCCACCTATTGTTGTTTTTCAATGATGCTCCTTTGGAAGAAGCTCCACAACCACAAAAAAATATCAACATGTCACCCAAGCGTATGTTGGAGATAAGGACGGACACCTTTAGCCTATCTCATACTTCGTTGTTTATTCATATATGCTCTTTTGGTCTTCTCCAGCCGTTTATTTTGTTAGAATATGTGGTAATCTGTTCAGGACCTGCCAGCCTTTGTCAAAAGTCCACGTTTGCGACCTTTTTTAAAACTTGAATAGTTTTCTATTTTCTTCCCGAGGCAATTTCGAGCTGGCAATGATAGTTCTTACCTTGACCAAGGAGCCAAGTCTTGGAGTCAATATTATGCTGCCATGCACATTGCAATAAAGTGAGTGGTTTCGTTTCCTTGCTGACATAAGTTACCTAATCTCTGATAGATAGATTCTTGGGTAACTTGTCAATGGCACAAAAAGTAGCATGCGGATAACTATAAAAAAGGGAATGGAAACAAAGCGCAACAGCTGTAGTCACCAGTACTAAATTATTCGAGAATCCATGACTGCTGACTCACACTACTAGGTACTAAAAATATTGGAGAATCTATCACTGCACTCGGGCTACTATAGGAAAGGCGATGGATTCTTGGGTAGAAGCGCAGCCAGCATAGACTCTCAAGGACATTTGCCTCTTAACACGATTTGGAGGACCTAACATTTGCTTCAGTTGTCACACTTGTTCAATGTATTCGGATAGAGTCCCCAGGACAGGACAGGATGATGTGGTGGTGGTCCTTATTTATTTCAATTGATTTTCTGTTGTCTGTACGCTTAGCTCCGCCTCTGCCTCAGAATCCAGCATGTATTAAAAACTAGAAACGTGGTTTGCGGTTTGCTTCGTTGCTTCCGGTCTTCTTTCTTGCACTTCTTTAGTCCTCCCACACGGTTAGTTAGGTGTCCGAATATCATGAACATCTTCGAATGCTTAGACTCCCTTATCATTTTGTGCAATGAGTTCTGGCGTGTTGCTTTATCAAAATTGTATGTGTTCCTACTGACCACCTCTGGTTTCTCCGTCTACTGCAGTGCTGTCATTACCGAACTAAAGCAGTTTCTGAGAGCAAGCGTCACAATCGCCATGGAAGCTGGGAGAATGGATCAGCCTTGCATGGCTTCTATCAATAGCCAGCCTTTCGTGGCTGATACTGAGCCAGTGAAGAAAGCCAGTGGGGACATGCCTGCGGCGCCGACAGGAAGCGGGTGCTTCGACTGCAACATCTGCCTTGATTTTGCAGCAGAACCAGTGGTTACCCTCTGTGGTCATCTCTACTGCTGGCCTTGCATCTACGAGTGGCTGCGCCCTGGGGTGGAGTCAACCGCCAGCGACAACGGCAGTTCGGCAAGGCGGCAATGCCCTGTATGCAAGGCAACACTCTCACCGGACACCCTTGTGCCGCTATACGGCCGCGGAGGGAGCTCAAAGAAGTCACTGGATGGCATGGCCATCCCGCGCCGCCCCATGGTACACCGGGAGGCTGTCGAGCAACAGAATGCACGGAGCCATGTCAATGACCAGCACTACCACCAGAGCACGGGAGACAGCCCTCAGCACCAGCCATTGATGCAGGCGCACCACCATCCCGTCCCCCCTGGGTTCGACTTCATATACCCTCCAGCGCCGGTAGGGCGTGGTTTGATCCACTCGACTGCCGGAGGGGTGCTCGGAGGGATGGCAGAGGTTGTGCTCCCGTGGGTGCTCCGTGGCCAGCTGCCAGCCAGCTTGCACTACACGAGCCCATACCATGTTGCGGCACAGAACGTGAACCCCAGGCTGAGGCGGCAACAGATGGAAATAGAGAGGTCCCTGCACCAGATCTGGTTCTTCCTCTTTGTGTTTGTGCTGCTGTGCCTGCTCTTGTTCTGAGACAGAGGACTGTTCTATATGCCTCTCTGTAGATATTGAAGAGGGGGAGAGAGGGATACTAATGGATGATGCGTATAGTAGACAGGGTAATGGTCTGTATCGACAAGCATGCTGATATAGAGTTGTAATATGATGAGACATGGGAGGTGAAATGTATATTTCATTCTTCTCGTCATAACGTCAGCGGTTTCCTGATCTATCGCTGTTGGCCTGTTAGGTAGGTTGCCTACCTGACATGTCTTCATGTCAGGGCCTTCGATTTGCTCATTTGCATATGTAAATCGAAAATGATGTTTTGGCTACCAATGTCTGCGTCCTCTTCAATCCCTGTTCCGAAATTGATACGGCAATTTTGTAGCCAGGACCTCAGGTGCACAACAGCACAAGTGCATTTTCCTTCTATATGTGATTACATGCATCTGACGCTGATCCGGGCCATTATATGTATGTGGTATATTGATCGGAGCCAATATAGATTGGCGTGAAAGCTAACAGGGAAGAGAAAAAAAAACTCGCAGGTCAAGGGGTAAGACAGCCTCCCGGCATTATATTAAGAAAAAGACCTTCTCACACAGGTCGAGAAAACCCTCGAACCCCTGCTCCACTCATACACAGCGGCATCGAAGCCCATGTGAGAACGACCACGACCGGGGCTGAGCCTTAGACCTGTGCTTTGGCATGGGACAGACGAGGAGATTTTTTTAACCACAGCCTGAAATTCGCTCCCACAGGGAGTCGAACCCAGAACGAGTGCTACTCAGACCACCTAACCAACTCAGCTAGACCACCTAACCAACTCAGCTAGAGGCCCTTTCGCAAGAGCAAAGAAAATATCGACTTCAATGCTTAAGGTACTCTGGATGACGACGACGCTGTTGACAACTGACTGGAAATGGCCTGATGCCCTGACCACTGTCTGTCCTCTCTACAATCCCATCGCTTCTGTAGCTTGCACGTCAGAAATGAAATGACAAATCCCGGCGTATTCAGATGAACAGCAGCTTGATCACTACTCTTAGAAAGTAACAGACTACCTAAAAGGTTTGGACTTCAAGACAGACCAGCTTTCATAATTTAACCATTTCCCATGAACAGCATACAATGTCTTCATATGCTAACTCAGTTGTTGTACCAGTCAAGAAAAAGAACCGAGAAAGTGAGAACAAAGAAGAAGAGGAGGAGAAAGGTTCTACTGCTGCTGTTGCGCTGGATCGCCTGGGATAGCTCCTTGTTCCCACGCTCCACGTTATTCGTAGCTTCAACAGCCTGCGTCGAGATAACAACCAGGTTTCATATAGCGCATATCCAAATTATGCGTTCTTTCAGTTAACGGAAGGAAAAAAACTGACCATGGAGGAAATTATTATAATTCTAGACTGTGTTACAAAGCTCTTTCATGGGACCATTATACTTTTCTGGTACATTCTAACATTCCACATTTTATGTTCACATAGGAAAACACAAGTAACATATAAACTGGTAGAATAGGATCAAACAAATCCTATACCTGGTCATACAAATACTGGATTTGTTGAGCTTGTTGTAGAACATGTGTTGACATAAGATGGTTAAGTGCTGACATTTCTATCATCTTTGTCTCCGTTTCTTGGACAGCATCAAGAAGACTTGTCAACTCCACCTGAGAAGAGTTTCAGCATACACATGTCGCATAGTAGTTTAAGTAAAATAACCAAGTTTTTCACTAAAGAATAGTTTATATACCATCCACGTATTACCTGGAGGGCTTTTGTTTCATCATCCAGTAGTTGTTCTTGAACTCTCATAGGTGCTGTGGACGCTTCCTGATCTACAATCTTTGATACATCAGATTTTAGAACAAGACTGGACTTGGACGGTTCAGCAGGTTTTTTTTCTGGTCTCTTCTGATTCTTCCTTGGCATAGCTCTGTTAATAGCATCTTGAAAACGCATGGACCGAAGACGATCGAATTGAGCAGTTACCGAGTGGAGACGCTCACTTAAAATTAGAACCTGGTAAAGTTCAACACAGAATAAACAGCTTACTGGAGCTGGGCACAAGAAAATTCCTAAGACTACTGCAAAAAAATTGTAGTTCAGACTTAGAACTGATGATTGACTGCTACTAAGATTTGGATATTAGAGAAAAATGAACAACAAAGAAAAATAGAGGTAGGTACTCGCCTGTACATGCTCTTACCTATGCAGCCCTGAACAAGAAAATGAAAGTAGATATTATTCAAGTTCACCTGTTTTGACTAGGCAATCTGTCCTCTAAAAATCACACTGTATAATTTTTATCCTACCAAATGAAATCAACCAATCAAAGTCTGATATCCTACTACCAGCTAGTGAAATATGCATCCAGCTCAAAAATTTGGAAAGGAAATGTTGAAAACAATCAATCCTCAACAGGATGACCTGCTCAATTGGCTCTAATAAAAAGAAATCTTGGATCATAAATTCATAATACATGTAGAAACCGTAACAGGTATCTAAGGAATTACTTTGCGTCATCTCTAAATGGAATGCATTCAGGTCAGTTCTACTGCTAAATACCTCAAAGAACAAATTAACCTTTTAACTTATAACAGCAATGGTAAGGAGAATAACCATACCACACCATGCTGATGAGCTATCAAGTCCAACCGGGAACTCCCATCCCTAGTGCCAAGCCATGTCTTTCCACTTCCATTCTTCTCTTCTTCTTGGATCCTGTTCTTTAGGATATCAATCTGTTCCTTGCATGCTTTTACAAAAACACCAATCTAATATGCATTGAGTAGTTAGAAATAAGTACTAGGTTGATAACAGAAAGCAGGTTATATGAATCAATGTGCAGCGTGCCAGTATGAATATAGGTTGTCAAGCCAATAGTCTATACAAGAGGAACATTCCACTATATCCAAACGTAGATTAATAGTGTGCAGAGAGAAGCACAGCCTACATTAACTGACTGTTTGAACATCAAGGAGGATACTGATCGTGCATATATATACAGGCTCTTAAGCAATTTTTTAGGGCTTGCAGTCTTCGATAATTGTAATCCAAGATTAGATTTGTACAGTTGTGAAAAAAACTTGGCAGCCAAGTATATAATTTACAAAAAGGTACATGACATGGTACAGCTACAACAATAGGTATCTTTTGTGCAATTGAGCTTCAGCCTCCAGGCATAAAAGCTTCCATTGAAGTTTTCAAACATTGAAGGCTTCAAGCATATTACAATGCTAGAGAATTGTAATGCAGTGCCAAACAGGCAAACAGCACACTAGACAATTCTTTTATGAACATTAAGCACATGGGTTGAGTAATACACACATTTAAGATTTCATGCAGGCGCCATCACAGGAAAAGTGATAGCAAATCAAAACAAACGACACAGTATACAACTTACTTCATGCTCAATGTTATCCCTCTCTTGCTCGGTAATGCGATGCAGGTCCACATAATCCCTCCTATGCTTCACTATGAACCTCTCGAGCTCCCTGATGCTCTCAAGCTACACATCAACAAAACCCATCAAACAACTATACTGGCAACCTGTCACCACATGCAAAACAGGAAAACAATCCGCTACACATCAACAAAATCCATCGAACAATTACACTGGCAACCTTCTCACCACATGCAAAACAGCAAAACACTGAAACAGGAAGGCAACACATTACAGACTCCTACCGTCTTGATGGCGGCATTAGTGAACGGCGATTTGGGCGACGGCTTCCGGATGATGAAAGACGACATCAGCGCAGCCAGTTGGGCCTACATAGCATACACAAACCAACACAATGAGTCAATGACTCACTGCGCTAAGGAAGGGGTGCGGATGGAGAGGACGTGGCCGCAACTCACCTCCGTGTATCCATGGGAGAGCGCGGCAACTCGGACGGCCTCCTTGAAGTCCTCCGTCCTGTCCCGAACCCTCGACATCGCCGAGAGAGCAGTAGCAGTAGCAGCCGCGGCCTCCTCCGGTCAGATCCACGGATGCTCTTGAGCCGGTGAGATGCGCTGGTCGTGCTATTATGGAACGCAAACGCAGGGGATCGGCAGGAAGAGCCTACAGCTGCACTTCGTATCGACAACGGTCGGTCGCCGGCGATCCAGCCCGTCGGATCGGGCGGCGAGGTGGGAGCGAGGTCGAAGACGGGTCGTCAAGATGGGAGACGCTTTTCTGTGTAGGCGTGTACAGAGGCGCCACATCGCGGCCTACGACCAGTGGGACCCACACCTTCGGGCTATATCCAGGAGATGGTGTAATATCCCGCGTATTATAATCTCAAACAAACGCTAGTAGGTGCCCGTGCGTTGCGACGTGACATAAGTTGTTGAAAGAGATTTATGGTTGCTCGTCCAATTCAATGATAGGCTATCGTTGTTGCTAGACACCATCATTTCAGTAAAGATATAAGTATCTGGGATAGGAAGGAGCGTGAAGTTCTACACAAAACCGAACAGGTGCTTGGCGGCTCCTAACTTGCGAAACACGATAGAGATCCTCTTGCATGGACGAAATCAATATGATAAAATACATTTATATAAAAAACACAAATAGTAGTAGAAATGCTGCTGTGATAGTGGAAATGTCAGCAAGAGTACTATATGAACAAATATGCTAGCATATGCAGTGTAGTTGTAACGAAAAATAGAGCGAGTGAAATGAGAAACATAAAAAACGTTGACGGAAGTTTAGTACCATTTTTCATGAATTAGTAACATAATACAAAGTTTAATTTGCTTTATGCATTCCATTTCCTTTCAAAACAATCTAGTTTAAATCATTACAATAACTTGTTTACTTATCACTTATCAGTACAATGCCAACTTCTCAAGCCTTGCATAGACACAAAACCTGTACAGACTTTCCTTTTTCTAGCACTACAAAAGTATGAAAACTCCCATGAGAAAAGTCAGTTTACATGGGAACGAGCAAACCTCAACAAGCGCCACTTTTACGGTCACTAACAACCAAAAAAAGTTTAAAATTCCAAGAAAGGTGATCATGCACACTGCAGGTCAAGAAGCACTCATGGCACGACACCTACTTTCATAGCTGGAGCAGCAGCAGGCTTGCTGGTTTCCTGCAGCGAGATGACGCTCTGTCAGTCTCAAAGGCGTCGACGAGTGCCTTCACCTTACTCTTCCTCGCCTCAGCGACTCGGTCACGTTGTTGAACAACCCTGGCTCCTGCTTTTTCGTTTCCTTCCTGTCCTGCCACCACCGCAGCACAACGACCTCGGCACCCATGTCTCTCGCTACAGCATCGTCGCAGCTCCTCCTACTTGTGATCCTGTCGCATCTGCTCCTGGATGTCGCAAATCAAAGGCACCCCGGGATTAAGGGGTAGCAGTGACATGTAACTCGAGTAAAATGCAGATGCTTACCTTTGCATCAAAATGGTGGTTCCTTGTTACTGTAACCAGCTGAAAGAGAGAAAAAATATGCAAGATGCAGTGAAGGAGATGAACTGCAATGAACTCTCTGACATCTATAAATTTCTGACATGTAAAACTCTCTATCATGCACAAATTAAAATCCTATGGAAGGATAGACTGAAGGATTGATTTTCAGTATTTCTCTTAGTTGTGTTAGCAGCCAAGTAATATATGTTTAACTAAATAGATGCAGTACTGTCTTGGTTTTCAGTCCAGAAGGTGAATGAGTGTCAAGTTAACAATTCCAATAATAAAATTGACATTGCCCGCATCTGATCAGCAACCACATATCTCGAAATGACTTGTAGGATAAAAATAAGACAGAGAACATCGCATTAATAGATCTAACAACATTGGATGTCCCTGATTCATGCTGCAAACTCTAATGCAATAACAAAACATGACCGTAAGAGTGAATTTCAGTGTTGACGCACCTAATGAGTTGAACAAAATGTCAGCCTGATGCCATTAAGATTCCTAGAAAAACAGGCACGATAGATGATGTAGCAGTAGCCGCAGCAGTAGAGGAAGTAGGGAGGCAGAGCTGGTGGAGCCACATCCAACCTACCAAGAAATGAGCAAGACTTTTAAGCATCCATACTTTTTTACCATCAACACTGATATTCTTTTTTTTCACAAGTGATGAATACCTAGGCTGGTCTGTAGGCAAGGGGAAAAATCAAACATACAGACTAAATGAAACTTAAACAAAAAACTAATTACCCAGACATAGCAATTGACCTGAGTGTTTAGCCTTGCAATATTTTTTTTGCTTCAGTCGTAATTGGACGACATCTATGTTGAGGCATGTTAAAAAAATTTAACTTGCTCCACACAGGAGCGAAGCCGCAACACAGATCAGAGGTGGAGGGCAGGCATTCGGAGCTCACCTCGGCAGGCGGGCAGTTGGGAGACTTGAGTGTTCTCTGGTATACAAAAATCTGATCATAAACCTTGCTTCCATGTACTGCATTTAAGAGAGACTAATAGCATAGTATCCCTGTTTTATGAGTTCTAGTGTGTGTCTGGTGATATGCTCTTGTTCCATGTTGTCTATTTAAATACAATGTCCAATTCAGTATTTATTTAGGCCATGTTTGGATATTTGGAATTAAAATTTATTCTAATAATCATAATTTATACATAGATCAATTAAGCTAATATGGTTATATGTGGAATATATTTGTAAACTACTGTTAGACATATAAAGGAAATACTTACATGTTGCATTTCTATGTATACTACTGTTATTTGATTGTCTGAAGTGATCTATGCATCGATCATATGACCAGAGAGTAGATATCCTCTGGAGGCATCTGCCTTGGAAAGCTTTAGATGTCTTCTATTTGTCCCATGTCTTTCTCCATGTATGCTGTCAAGAATTGCCATCACCCCAATGATGAAAGCTTGGTCATATCCTGACTGTACTTCCACATGGTAGAAGTCCTTGCCTCCCATCAGCTCTTTCTTACCCATCTGCAGAACATATACTATGTCTTTAGATCTCAACCCCTCTGACACTCAAATGCTGGTGGCATGAGTGTAATGCTGCCCTTAAACTTCTACACTTTCATACAAGTACTTGCAAACACATGTACATCACAGGGTAGCACTATTTCTAGAGACGGTTATACATTTTTCTTAGCCAAAAAAATGCACCATGTCTATAGACATCTAGATGTAGACATATTATTTTCTGCTCTCATGGGATATGCCTTTAATCTGTGACAACAAAAGGAATCTGCAAAGATAACGCACTACAAAAGCAGAGCTGTAGGGGATTTAGGATTAAAAAGGCGCGGCATACCTGGGCTACTATTTTTCTGGTGCAATCAACTATCGTACAGTCTCTACCTGCAAAAGATCCCCCAATTTCGAAATCCCAGTTTTTACATTGCCTCTTGGGTGCAATCAACATGAACTCTAACCTTGTGCTGTGCATGATTTCGGATCAGTTAGGCTAAAAACCAGCTTGTTTTTTCCTTGGTAATCCATGGAGTACCCATTCCATCTGTTCCTTGTGCTTAGTGCCTGGACGATTCCTCCCTGCGGTGTAGATTATTAACAGAAAGGAATTCACACATCTCCACAAAATTTTAGAGCTAGCTTGCCCAAGCAAAGTACGGAATAATGTAAAAAAAGCTCATAGGGATTAGATCAACTTGATAGAGCTACACTTGTCGACCTATCAATTAACTTCTGTTCAAGTGAAACACTCAAAATCATGGAAAAAAACAAGGAATCATGCACATCGATCTGTTCAAGGTTTGCTATTTTGCAGATGGGTACCTCTGGCTACCTGGGGCGGCGGTGGAGTGTCGACGGCGAGGCGACGATGAAGGTCGGCATTGACGCGGTCCGGAGTGGCAGCCATGGGCGGTGGCTGCGAAAACCCTAGAGATGCTGGTTGAGGAGGTTTGGGAACGGAGGAGCCGAAGCGAGCAGACGCGGATCGAGGAATCGCCTTCCAGGGAGACTACGGACGCAGAGAGAGCCGGGCGCAGCGGACGCGGATTCCTCGATCTCCTTCCATGGAGAGCTTGGGCGAGGACCGAGAGCCGGGGCGGCGATTTGGGGCGAGGCCGTGGGATTGCGGGAGAGAGAGTTGGGCGAGGAGAGCCGGGCGGGAGAGAGAGTGAGGGGTGCTGGTTCGCGGACGCGGCGCTGGGCACGAGGGGAGCAGAGGCGGTGGTCGCGGAGCGGAGGATGGCACGGCGGGACACGACGGGATGATGGAGCTAGGGGCGAAGACACGGCGGCAGTCACGGGATCTGGGGTCGCGGACGGGAGCGTGTGGAGGGGGCTCACGGACGGGGACGGGATGCAGGGAAGGGACGGCGCGGGCGAGGGCGAGATTGAAGGGAAAGGACGACGCGCGGGCGGTGGCGGGATTGCAGGGAGGAAGACGGCGCGGGCGGGGCTGGAGCGGGGGCACGGTAAGGGTGGTGGACGCCCTCGCTCCAGTCTTAAGGTGTAGTACAGATTTTCTAAATGATAAAATGGATATAACCTATAAAATACAGGTTGTGTTGTTTTACTTTTATACTATAACTAGGGTCATGCCCGTACGTTGCAACGGTTTTCATATATCTCATGGTAGACTTTTAATAATGATGAATGCATAAATTCGAAGGACTTGCATTGCTCAAATCTCCCAGAAATTGCACTAAAGCAAAAATAGGTAGAACTTGTTTAAACAGGACAGGTAGAAAAACAGAGTTGCACAAACAGCATAGTCGGAGCAAATAAATCATTTTTATATGTTTCTTGTTTCTATAATAATTGGATTGGTTTGATTTTCAGGAAACCGAGGCCAAAGCTGACACTTGAGATCTTCGTGTACATCTTGGTCAGTGTGGCCTTGGGTATGTCTCGTCTTCGTGAAGAAGCTTCTTCGAATCTTCCGAGAGCACCAAAGAGCTAGAACGAAGCTCGTCTCACCTCATGGAGCTAGCACATTGATGTCCAACCTGCGCCCTCGCATGGCAGCTCTCCATCAGTACATGATCTTCGTATACATCAATTGAGGTTGATTGGAAAAGCTGCGTCACTTTTTTCTAAGAAAAACAATCCCATTTACACATGGACAGTTTCAAGATCAAGAGTCAAAGAAATGGCAGATGAAGAAGCTAAACTATCCATCCATAGTCAAAGAAATGATAGTTTCAAGATCAAGAGTCAATGTAATGATATCAGAAGTTCAGAACTTAATTAATATTTAATACAATTATACGAACCGTGGCTGAGAAGAAAACAAAATTAGTGTTATCTTACCACTCCTTTGGGGTTCCTTTTTAGTTCCACCATAAAGGCAAACTGATTTTATCCCACATGGTGCACCAGCCTCACTAAGTACATTTGCAATCTAGCACAACACAAAAATGTGTAAATCATTCTTGTATGCTCGCATTCAACCAATTTTTTTCACTCACCCTCGCGCACCAGGACACAGGCTTGGGCACAAGCTCACCCTCATGGAGCTTCCTGAGGTCTATACGCATGTTCCTCTTTTTTCTCCTCCTCGGCCTAGAAACCACAACATCGTCAAGTATTCAACAACAACTCTGGTGGCTGGACCCTACACACATCATGTCATGGCAATTGACAACCACCGCCGGCGAGCGTCCTCGGCGGTGCGGAAGTACGGGCGACGAGAGCAAGGACCATCCTGCATGACAATGAATGTTTTTTTGGAATTTTGGAAACTGTAGAATGATCTATGTTAAAAAAAATCATCCATATGATAAAACAAAAAAGAAACCAATATTTATGAAGATAAACTACCAATGGTCATGTAAGACTTCGCAGCATGTTTGGTTTTTATATCTTATGATTAATAGATCACATCATATCAGGAAGCATGTCAGTTTTTTGGTGAGTGTGGAGGGGTGCAATAGATCATATAAATAAAACAAATGAAAACTTTCCTAACTGTTATGTTACTATTTTTGTTGAAGCAACATACCTGCATTATCTTCCCTGTTAAAGTAAAATGTATGTACCATGTCCAATAAGCATGCCCGATACACACACCAACCACATAGCCTAAAACTGCCACCATCACCCAAGGGAGTGCAATGAACCAAGCAACTCAGCAAAAAACATCCAAAGAAACCTAGGTGGTTATCAATTCTAGGATCAAATACTTGGAGCCGAGGGATGACAGATGACAGAAAAGCAAAACTCAAATAGTCCAAGCACGCAAGGGCTCCCTCACCTGCAAGAGAAGAAGACCGGATGAATCCCCACTCCACACAAATGCAGAAGGAAGAGTCGGAAGGGCGTTTGGATCTGGATCGATGAATGCTACAACTTATGATGTAGTTCACTATACTCCACTACAGAGAAACAAGAGAGTGTACTTTTAGTAGCTCAATTCATGGAATAGATAATCTTCATAACCAAAACAAATGAAAGAATCAATTTTTTTCTTTAAAAAATGAAAGGATAAGAAGAGACACTTGCTCGATCATGTCTGTATCAGTCCACATCAAGCGAGTGGCGAGGGACTAAAATCCCTTTCACACCAGATTCCAGGGCCAAAAGGTTCGAGCGCAATTTGTCAAGCCTATAATCTCGGGTTGGTGACACTAACACTAGTGTTTGAGCTTTGTGACAATGGAACTAACATGTTCAAGATTCAGCGCAATTAGTCGACTCAAATATGAAAGCATTGAAGATCTTGACACTCAAAATCATCGGGACGTTTCATAAAGCATGCCAATCTTGCCCAATGAACAAATCTAGAGCCTCTTTGACATAATCAAACTATTCATGAATAAAAAATAGAGGAGCTAAAAGGCATGAAATTCATGCCACTATACTCCTCTGAATGACCGAGACCAGATGAGATGCGCTTGAACTAAGCTGACCGAACGAGCAAGCACTAAATCACAATACTCAAATAGTTCACTTATGCTTCCATCTACGAATGTATGCCTTAATGAATGTGGAGCGCTCTTGCCTGCCTTATAACACAAATAGAAGCAATGAAAATGAAAGCGAAGAAGAACCATCTAGTGGTCCTGCTCATAGTAATGAGGTTAATTCGTCATCAATTACATCAACTCATAAATGTGAAGCTTTAAAATAATTGTTAGATTATGATTTGAGTAAAGCGAAACCTGTGAATTATTCACGATCTTTACAATGGAAAAAGGGTTCTATCTCAATCGACAAATGAAACTAAATTGTTGTGATTCAAAATAATCCAGTGTGATCTATTTTCTAGAGGTTGTCCCAACACAAATGAATCAGGTCGGCACCATGAGAGTTCAAGTTTCTGAAAATCAATATACATGAGGAATTATTTAAAAATGACAGAAAGGTAAGGATCAAGGCGATACCTTGAGACCTGCAAAAATGCCACGGAGTCCATGTCCACACTAGATTATTTTGTAGCAAACATAAGTAACTTGCTTATAATACATGGTTTTCCTACTTTACTACTGATTCATTGAATAACTTTGTAGAAAAACTCGGTCACTTCAACATTCTACTGCAAGATTATCTATGAAGATTTATTTGTTGACAAGTATATATAAACTACAGGATACAAGGCTTGTCTGTGAGCCCGCAAATGTGAGAGCACCTAGAGGGGGGTGAATAGGTGATCTTGTAAAATTCAACTAATAGCCACAAAACTTAGTTACGAAAGTTAGAACGGCTAAGTAGCTTGAAACGAGCTCTTGTGAGCACAGACAATCAAAGAGAAAGCACACAAGAGACACGCGATTTTATCCCGTGGTTCAGCCAAGTAACACTTGCCTACTTCCAAGTTGTGGTGTCCTTTCAAGTGATCCGATGATCAACTTGAATACCATGGTTTTTCCTTTCTTAGTCTTTCTCCCGTTTGCGAGGAATCTCCACAACTTGGAGCCTCTCGCCCTTACAATGATGATCACAAAAGAAGCACAAAAGTAAGGGAGGGGAGAGCAACACACACAAGACTCAAATCCACAGCACAATCACGCACACAAGTCACAACTCGAGCTCAAAACACAACGCATGGAGTTCACAACTCAAATGGAGCTCAAGTCCCTACCTCAAGGAATCAAATGCGTGAATGAAAGTCGCCTAGAGGGGGGTGAATAGGGCGAAACTGAAATTCTCAAAAATAAACACAACTACAAGCCGGGTTAGCGTTAGAAATATAATCGAGTCCGCGAGAGAGTGCGCAAAACAAATCGCAAGCGAATAATGAAGTGAGACACGCGGATTTGTTTTACCGAGGTTCGGTTCTCTCAAACCTACTCCCCGTTGAGGAGGCCACAAAGGCCGGGTCTCTTTCAACCCTTACCCTCTCTCAAACGGTCCCTCGGACCGAGTGAGCTTTCTCTTCTCAATCACTTGGAACACAAAGTTCCCACAAGGACCACCACAAGATTGGTGTCTCTTGCCTCAATTACAAGTGAGTTTTGATCGCAAGAAAGAATCAAGAAAGAAGAAAGCAATCCAAGCGCAAGAGCTCGAAAGAACACAAGCAAATCACTCTCTCTAATCACTAGGGCGTTGTGTGGAATTTGGAGAGGATTTGATCTCTTTGGTGTGTCTAGAATTGAATGCTAGAGCTCTTGTAAGTAGTTGGGAAGTGGAAAACTTGGATGCAATGAATGGTGGGTGGTTGGGGGTATTTATAGCCCCAACCACCAAACTAGCCGTTTGGTGAGGCTGTCTGTTCGATGGCGCACCGGACAGTCCGGTGCACACCGGACATGTCCGGTGCGACAGCCACGTCACCAATGCTGTTGGGTTCCGACCGTTGGAGCTCTGACTTCTGAGCCCGCCTGGATGTCCGGTGGCGCACCGGACATGTACTGTAGATTGTCCGGTGCGTCAGCATGGGCGTGCCTGACCTCTGCGCGCGCAGCGCGCACATTTAATGCGTCGTAGGTAGCCGTTGGCGCCGAAATAGCCGTTGCCCCGCTGTTACACCGGACAGTCCAGTGTACACCGGACAGTCCAGTGAATTATAGTGGACCAGCTTCAATGAATTCCCGAGGCTGGCGAGTTCCGGAGGCCGCTCTTCCTTGGAGCACCGGACATGTCCGGTGTACACCGGAAAGTCCGGTGAATTATAGCGGAGACGCCTCTGGAATTTCCCGAAGGTGACGAGTTTGAAGTCGGAGTCCTCTGGTGCACTGGACATGTCCGGTGGCACACCGGACAGTCCGGTGCGCCAGACCAGAGGTGCCTTCGGTTGTCCCTTTGCTCTTTTGTCGAACCCAATACTTGATCTTTTTATTGGCTAAGTGTGAACCTTTGGCACCTGTATAACTAATACACTAGAGCAAACTAGTTAGTCCAAATATTTGTGTTGGGCAATTCAACCACCAAAATTAATTAGGGACTAGGTGAAAGCCTAATTCCCTTTCAATCTCCCCCTTTTTGGTGATTGATGCCAACACAAACCAAAGCAAATATAAAAGTGCATAATTGAACTAGTTTGCATAATGTAAGTGCAAAGGTTGCTTGGAATTGAGCCAATATAAATACTTACATGATGTGCATGGATTGTTTCTTTGTTTTTAACATATTGGACCACATTTGCACCACATGTTTTGTTTTGCAAATTCTTTTGTAAATTCTTTTCAAAATCCTTTTGCAAGATAGTCAAAGGTAAATGAATAAGATTTTTGCAAAGCATTTTCAAGTTTTGAAATTTTCTCCCTTTGATCCAAATGCTTTTCCTTTGACTAACCAAAAAAACTCCCCCTCAAATAAATTCTCCTCTTAGTGTTCAAGAGGGTTTTAAGATATCAAGTTTTGAAAATACTACTTGCCCCCCCTTTAGAACACAAAGAGATACCAATTTGAAATTTTCCAATTGAAAATCATTAATTTTGAAAATTAGGGTGGCGGTGCGGTCCTTTTGCTTTGGGCTCATACTTTCTCCCCCTTTGGCATGAATCGCCAAAAACGGAATCATTAGAGCCCTTTTTGTAACTATTTTCTCCCCTTTGGCAAATAAAACATATGAGTGAAGATTATACCAAAGATGGAGAGTGATGCGGAGCGACGGCGAAGGATGAGTAGTAGAGTGGAGTGGAAGCCTTTGTCTTCGCCGAAGACTCCAATTCCCTTTCAATATACCTATGACTTGGTTTGACATACACTTGAAAACACATTAGTCATAGCATATATAAAAGAGACATGATCAAAGGTATACTTATGAGCTATGTGTGCAAGTTTAGCAAAAGAAGTTCCTAGAATCAAGAATATTGAGCTCATGCCTAAGTTTGGTAAAAGTTTGTTCATCAAGAGGCTTGGTAAAGATATCGGCTAATTGATCTTTAGTGTTAATGTATGAAATCTCGATATCCCCCTTTTGTTGGTGATCCCGAAGAAAATGATACCGAATGGCTATGTGTTTAGTGCGGCTATGCTCAACGGGGTTATCCGCCATGCGGATTGCACTCTCATTATCACATAGAAGAGGAACTTTGGTTAGTTTGTAACCATAGTCCCGCAGGGTTTGCCTCATCCAAAGCAATTGCGCGCAACAATGGCCTGCGGCAATATACTCGGCTTCGGCGGTAGAAAGAGCGACCGAATTTTGCTTCTTTGAAGCCCAAGACACCAAGGATCTTCCCAAGAACTGGCAAGTCCCCGATGTGCTCTTCCTATTAATCTTACACCCCACCCAATCGGCATCCGAATAACCAATCAAATCGAATGTGGATCCCCGAGGGTACCAAAGCCCAAACTTAGGTGTATAAGCCAAATATCTCAAGATTCGTTTTACGGTCGTAAGGTGTGATTCCTTAGGGTCGGCTTGGAATCTTGCACACATGCAAACGGAAAGCATAATGTCCGGTCGAGATGCACATAAATAAAGCAATGAGCCAATCATCGACCGGTATACCTTTTGATCCACGGACTTACCTCCCGTGTCGAGGTCGAGATGCCCATTTGTTCCCATGGGAGTCTTGATGGGCTTGGCATCCTTCATTCCAAACTTGCTTAGAATGTCTTGAGTATACTTGGTTTGGCTAATGAAGGTGCCCTCTTGGAGTTGCTTGACATGGAATCCTAGAAAATACTTCAACTCTCCCATCATAGACATCTCGAACTTTTGTGTCATGATCCTACTAAATTCTTCACATGTAGATTCGTTAGTAGACCCAAATATAATATCTGTTGGAACCGGACCGCCGACACACGGCGTGTCCGTCGGGGCTGCCCGCACACACGGCGCGCCCACCCAGGCTGTCGGGCCGCGACACACGCGCCCGCACGTATAGCAGCGGGCTTTAGGTCTCTTGGGCCAACACTCCCCCAAAAAGCTAGCCTAATAGGGGGTTGCACCCTCAACCATATAAACCATGCTTTTCCACTCTCACCAGACAATGTGGGACTATTCCCAACAATCTCCCCCTCACACATTGTGAGCCGAGATTTGTCTTGAGAATGCACTGGGCCAACCTGGCTCTGATACCAATTGTTGGAACCGGACCGCCGACACACGGCGTTTCCGTCGGGGCTGCCCGCACACACGGCGCGCCCACCCAGGCTGTCAGGCCGCGACACACGCGCCCGCACGTATAGCAGCGGGCTTTAGGTCTCTTGGGCCAACACTCCCCCAAAAAGCTAGCCTAATAGGGGGTTGCACCCTCAACCATATAAACCATGCTTTTCCACTCTCACCAGACAATGTGGGACTATTCCCAACAATATCATCAACGTAAATTTGGCATACAAACAAATCATTGTCAAAAGTTTTAGTAAATAAAGTAGGATCGGCCTTGCCGACTTTGAAGCCATTCGCAATAAGGAAATCTCTAAGGCATTCATACCATGCTCTTGGGGCTTGCTTGAGCCCATAAAGCGCCTTAGAGAGCCTATAGACATGGTTAGGGTACTCACTATCTTCAAAGCCGGGAGGTTGCTCAACATAGACCTCCTCCTTGATTGGTCCGTTGAGGAAGGCACTCTTCACGTCCATTTGGTAGAGCTTGAAGCCATGGTAAGTAGCATAGGCTAATAATATACGAATTGACTCAAGCCTAGCTACGGGTGCATAGGTTTCACCAAAATGCAAACCTTCGACTTGTGAATACCCCTTGGCCACGAGTCGAGCTTTGTTCCTTGTCACCACACCATGCTCGTCTTGCTTGTTGCGGAAGACCCACTTGGTTCCTACAACATTTTGACTAGGACGTGGAACCAAATGCCATACCTCGTTCCTTGTGAAATTGTTGAGCTCCTCTTGCATCGCCATCACCCAATCCGAATCTTGTAGTGCTTCCTCTACCCTGTGTGGCTCAATAGAGGAAACAAAAGAGTAATGCTCACAAAAATGTGCAACCCGAGATCGAGTAGTTACCCCCTTATGAATGTCGCCGAGGATGGTGTCGACGGGGTGATCTCGTTGGATTGCTTGGTGGACTCTTGGGTGTGGTGGCCTTGGTTGTTCATCCTCCTTGTCTTCATTATTTGCGTCTCCCCCTTGATCATTGCCGTCGTCTTGAGGTGGCTCATCATTGTGTTCTTCATCTTTATCAACTTGAGCCTCGTCCTCATTTTGGGTTGGTGGAGACGCTTGCGTGGAGGAGGATGGTTGATCTTGTGCATGTGGAGGCTCTTCGGATTCCTTAGGACACACATCCCCAATGGACATGTTCCTTAGCGCTATGCATGGAGACTGTTCTTCACCTATCTCATCAAGATCAACTTGCTCTACTTGAGAGCCGTCAGTCTCATCAAACACAACGTCACAAGAAACTTCAACAAGTCCTGAGGACTTGTTAAAGACTCTATATGCCCTTGTGTTTGAGTCATATCCTAGTAAAAAGCCTTCTACAGTTTTAGGAGCAAATTTAGATTTTTTACCTCTTTTGACAAGAATAAAACATTTGCTACCAAAAACTCTAAAATATGAAATATTTGGCTTTTTACCGGTTAGGAGTTCATAGGATGTCTTCTTGAGGATTCGGTGTAGATATAACCGGTTGATGGCGTAGCAGGCGGTGTTGACCACCTCGGCCCAAAACCGATCCGGTGTCTTGTACTCATCAAGCATGGTTCTTGCCATGTCCAATAGAGTTCAATTCTTCCTCTCCACTACACCATTTTGTTGTGGAGTGTAGGGAGAAGAGAACTCATGCTTGATGCCCTCCTCCTCAAGGAAGCCTTCAATTTGAGAGTTCTTGAACTCCGTCCCGTTGTCGCTTCTAATTTTCTTGATCTTTAAGTCGAACTCATTTTGAGCCCGTCTCAAGAATCCCTTTAAGGTCTCTTGGGTATGAGATTTTTCCTGCAAAAAGAACACCCAAGTGAAGCGAGAATAATCATCCACAATAACTAGACAGTACTTACTCCTGCCGATGCTTATGTAAGCGATCGGGCCAAATAAATCCATGTGTAGGAGCTCCAGTGGTCTGTCACTTGTCATGATGTTCTTGTGTGGATGATGAGTCCCAACTTGCTTTCCTGCTTGGCATGCGCTACAAATCCTGTCTTTCTCAAAATGAACATTTGTTAGTCCTAAAATGTGTTCTCCCTTTAGAAGCTTATGAAGATTCTTCATCCCAACGTGGGCTAGTCGGCGATGCCAGAGCCAACCCATGTTAGTCTTAGCAATTAAGCATGTGTCGAGTTCAGCTCTATCAAAATCTACCAAGTATAGCTGACCCTCTAACACACCCTTAAATGCTATCGAATCATCACTTCTTCTAAAGACAGTGACACCTACATCAGTAAAGAGACAGTTGTAGCCTATTTGACATAGTTGCGAAACAGAAAGCAAATTGTAATCTAAAGAATCTACAAGAAAAACATTAGAAATAGTATGGTCAGGTGATATAGCAATTTTACCCAATCCTTTGACCAAACCTTGATTTCCATCCCCGAATGTGATAGCTCGTTGGGGATCTTGGTTTTTCTCATATGAGGAGAACATCTTCTTCTCCCCTGTCATGTGGTTTGTGCACCCACTGTCGAGTATCCAACTTGAGCCCCCGGATGCATAAACCTACAAAACAATTTTAGTTCTTGATTTTAGGTACCCAAACGGTCTTGAGTCCTTTGGCATTAGAAACAAGAACTTTGGGTACCCAAACACAAGTTTTGGAGCCCTTGTGTTTGCCCCCAACAAACTTGGCAACTATCTTGCCGGATTTGTTAGTTAAAACATAAGATGCATCAACAGTTTTAAATGAAACAGCATGATCATTTGATGCATTAGGAGTTTTCTTTCTAGGCAACTTGGCACGGGTTGGTTGCCTAGAGCTAGATGTCTCACCCTTATACATAAAAGCATGATTAGGGCTAGAGTGAGACTTCCTAGAATGAGTTCTCCTAATTTTGCTCTCAGGATAACCGGCAGGGTACAAAATGTAACCCTCGTTATCCTGAGGCATGGGAGCCTTGCCCTTAACAAAGTTAGACAAGTTCTTAGGAGGGACATTAAGTTTGACATTGTCTCCCCTTTGGAAGCCAATGCCATCCTTGATGCCAGGGCGTCTCCCATTATAGAGCATACTTCTAGCAAATTTAAACTTTTCATTTTCTAAGTTATGCTCGGCAATTTTAGCATCTAATATTGCTATATGATCATTTTGTTGTTTAATTAAAGCCATGTGATCATGAATAGCATTGATATCAACATCTCTACATCTAGTACAAATAGAAGTGTGCTCAACGGTAGATGTAGAGGGTTTGCAAGATTTTAATTCTACAACCTTAGCATGCAACATATCATTCTTAGTTCTAAGGTCGGAAATAATAGTATTGCAAACATCAAAATCTTTAGCCTTAGCAAATAATTTCTCATTCTCATCTCTAAGGCTAGCAAGAGAATCATTCAATTCCTTAATCTTAGCAAGCAAATCAACATTATCATTTCTAAGATTAGAAGTTGAATCAATACAAACATGAGAATCAACCTTAGCAATTAATTTAGCATTTTCATTTCTAAGGTTGTTAATGGTCTCATGGCAAGTGCTTAGCTCACTAGACAATTTTTCACATTTTTCAACTTCTAGAGCATAAGCATTTTTAACCTTAACATGCTTTTTGTTTTCCTTAATAAGGAGGTCCTCTTGAGAGTCCAAGAGATCATCCTTCTCATGAATAGCACTAATCAATTCATTTAATTTTTCCTTTTGTTGCATGTTAAGGTCGGCAAAAAGGGTACGCAAATTATTCTCCTCATCACTAGCATTATCATCACTAGAGGATTCATATTTAGTGGAGGATTTAGATTTAACCTTCTTCCTTTTGCTGTCCTTTGCCATGAGGCACTTGTGGCCGACGTTGGGGAAGAGGAGGCCCTTGGTGACGGCGATGTTGGCGGCGTCCTCGTCGGAGGAGGACTCGGTGGAGCTCTCGTCGGAGTCCCACTCCCGGCAAACATGGGCATCGCCGCCCTTCTTCTTGTAGTACCTCTTCTTTTCTCTCCTCTTTCCCTTCTTGTCGTCGCCCCTGTCACTGTCACTAGATATAGGACATTTTGCAATAAAATGATCGGGCTTACCACATTTGTAGCACACTTTCTTGGAGCGGGGTTTGTAGTCCTTCCCCCTCCGTTGCTTGAGGATTTGGCGAAAGCTTTTGATGATTAAAGCCATCTCCTCATTGTTGAGCTTGGAGGCGTCAATTGGTTGTCTACTTGGTGTAGACTCCTCCTTCTTCTCCTTCGTCGCCTTAAAAGCCACCGGTTGTGCTTCGGACGTGGAGGGTTCGTCAAGCTCGTTGATCTTCTTTGATCCTTTAATCATGCATTCAAAGCTCACAAAATTCCCGATTACTTCCTCGGGAGTCATTAGTGTATACCTTGGATTACCACAAATTAATTGTACTTGAGTAGGGTTAAGGAAAATAAGTGATCTTAGAATAACCTTAACCACCTCGTGGTCGTCCCACTTCTTGCTCCCGAGGTTGCGCACTTGGTTCACCAAGGTTTTGAGCCGGTTGTACATATCCTGTGGCTCCTCCCCTTGGCGAAGACGGAAGTGACCGAGCTCCCCCTCGATCGTTTCCCGCTTGGTGATCTTGGTGAGTTCATCACCCTCGTGCGCGGTCTTGAGAAGGTCCCAAATCTCTTTTGCATTCTTCAACCCTTGCACCTTGTTGTATTCCTTCTTGCTTAGAGAGGCGAGGAGTATGGTTGTAGCTTGAGAGTTGAAGTGCTCGATTTGGGCCACTTCGTCCGTATCATAGTCTTTATCCCCTACGGATGGTACCTGTGCTCCAAACTCAACAACATTCCATATACTTTTGTGGAGTGAGGTTAGATGAAATTTCATTAAATCACTCCACCTAGCATAATCTTCGCCATCAAAGGTTGGCGGTTTGCCTAATGGAACGGAAAGTAATGGAGTAGGTCTAGATGTACGAGGATAGTGTAAGGGGATCTTACTAAACTTCTTGCGCTCTTGGCGCTTAGAAGTTACGGACGGTGCATCGGAGTCGGAGGTTGATGTTGATGAAGTGTCGGTCTCGTAGTAGACCACCTTCCTCATCCTCTTGTGCTTGTCGCCTTTCCGATGCGACTTGTGGGAAGAAGATTTCTCCTTCTTCTCTTTGTGGTGAGAAGAAGAAGATCTTTTCTCCTTCCGTTTGGAGGAGTCCTTCTTCTTCTCCTTCCTCTTGGTGCGGGACTCTTCCGATGAAGTGCTCCCTTGGCTCGTAGTGGGCTTGTCGCCGGTCTCCATCTCCCTCTTGGTGTGATCTCCCGACATCACTTCGAGCGGTTAGGCTCTAATGAAGCACCGGGCTCCGATACCAATTGAAAGTCGCCTAGAGGGGGGGTGAATAGGGCGAAACTGAAATTCTCAAAAATAATCACAACTACAAGCCGGGTTAGCGTTAGAAATATAATCGAGTCCGAGAGAGAGGGCGCAAAACAAATCGCAAGCGAATAATGAAGTGAGACACGCGGATTTGTTTTACTGAGGTTCGGTTCTCTCAAACCTACTCCCCGTTGAGGAGGCCACAAAGGCCGGGTCTCTTTCAACCCTTACCCTCTCTCAAACGGTCCCTCGGACCGAGTGAGCTTTCTCTTCTCAATCACTTGGAACACAAAGTTCCCACAAGGACCACCACAAGATTGGTGTCTCTTGCCTCAATTACAAGTGAGTTTTGATCGCAAGAAAGAATCAAGAAAGAAGAAAGCAATCCAAGCGCAAGAGCTCGAAAGAACACAAGCAAATCACTCTCTCTAATCACTAGGGCGTTGTGTGGAATTTGGAGAGGATTTGATCTCTTTGGTGTGTCTAGAATTGAATGCTAGAGCTCTTGTAAGTAGTTGGGAAGTGGAAAACTTGGATGCAATGAATGGTGGGTGGTTGGGGGTATTTATAGCCCCAACCACCAAACTAGCCGTTTGGTGAGGCTGTCTGTTCGATGGCGCACCGGACAGTCCGGTGCACACCGGACATGTCCGGTGCGACAGCCACGTCACCAATGCCGTTGGGTTCCGACCGTTGGAGCTCTGACTTCTGGGCCCGCCTGGATGTCCGGTGGCGCACCGGACATGTACTGTAGATTGTCCGGTGCGTCAGCATGGGCGTGCCTGGCCTCTGCGCGCGCAGCGCGCGCATTTAATGCGTCGCAGGTAGCCGTTGGCGCCGAAATAGTCGTTGCCCCGCTGTTACACCGGACAGTCCGGTGTACACCGGACAGTCCGGTGAATTATAGCGGAGCAGCTTCAATGAATTCCCGAGGCTAGCGAGTTCCGGAGGCCGCTCTTCCTTGGAGCACCGGACATGTCCGGTGTACACCGGACAGTCCGGTGAATTATAGCGGAGACACCTCTGGAATTTCCCGAACGTGACGAGTTTGAAGTCGGAGTCCTCTGGTGCACCGGACATGTCCGGTGGCACACCGGACAGTCCGGTGCGCCAGACCAGAGGTGCCTTCGGTTGTCCCTTTGCTCTTTTGTCGAACCCAATACTTGATCTTTTTATTGGCTAAGTGTGAACCTTTGGCACCTGTATAACTAATACACTAGAGCAAACTAGTTAGTCCAAATATTTGTGTTGGGCAATTCAACCACCAAAATTAATTAGGGACTAGGTGAAAGCCTAATTCCCTTTCAGTGAAGTTGGAGTGTTGGAGTCTTAGAATGTTTCTTGTAAGCTTATGTCACTCCTCCATGCGCCTAGGGGTCCCTTTTATAGCCCCAAGGCAGCTTGGAGTCGTTGAAGATCAACAAGGAAGGTTATCCTTGCCTTCTGTCGAGTGGCGCACCAGACAGTCCAGTGCGCCACCGGACAGTCACTTTAGACGATCCGGTGCCGATCTCCTTCCTTTTTTGGCGCAGACGACCGTTGCAGCTCCAGGCCGGTTGGCGCACCGGATACTGTTCGGTGTACACCAGACAGTCCGGTGCCCCCTCGCCGACCGTTGGTGCGGGCCATGCGTCGCCCACGGATTGCGCGACCGACCGTTGCACTGGCGACCGTTGGCTCACCAGATAGTCCGGTGCACCACCGGACGGTCCGATGAATTATAGTCGTACGCCGCCAAACATTCCCGAGAGCGGCCTATTCACCGGAAACCAGTCTGGCGCACTGGAAACTGTTCGGTGCACCATCGGACAGTCCGGTGTGCCAGGCCAAGCTAGACTTTGGCTGCACTCAGCCAAGTCATTTGCAATTCTTTATTTTCCTGTTTCTAGCACTTAGACAAAATATGTTAGTACTCAAAACAATGTACTGAGTCTAGAAACATACCTCATGTCTTGATTTGCACTTTTCTCTTCATTTAGCACATAAGAACTTAATTAAATGTGTTGGGCACTTAATCACCAAAACATAATAGAAATTGCCCAAGGGCACATTTCCCTTTCAATCTCCCCTTTTTTGGTGATTTATGCCAACACATCCAAAAGCAACCAAAAGAAGTGCAACATCAATGCAATTGATAACAAAATTGTCTTTGCACAAGTTTTGACATATTTGGATCATTCTTTGCCACCACTTGGTTTGTTTTTGCAAATCAAATTCATTTTCCTATCTCTAAGTCAAACACACTTGTTTGGACACAAAGAGAGATAATGCAAGAGTGAAATTGATCAAGTGCCAAAAACTCCCCCTTTTCTCATAATCAAAATTCTCCCCCACAAGAGACCAAATTTTGCAATAAGAGTATTTTGAATAAATCAAAAGTTCTAACTCAATTATTTTCAAAATTCACAAGTGGTAGCTAATCCATTTGCTTTGGCCTTAATTTCTCCTCCTTTGGCATTAAGCACCAAAACGGGATTATTTTTGGCCCTTTAACCCCATTGCCTCACCAAAATTGTCAATTAAGAGCAAAAAGGCAATAAGAGCATAGGTATGAACTTGGAGTTAATTACACTAATACCGGAGTGCAGTGGAAGTCTTTGCATGGTCCAAGTTCACCTTTCCCTTTCAATGCACCTTTGAGACTACGTCAAGTATACTCAAACACAAATGTTAGTCTCAAAGGGTCAAGTTGTAGCACATCTCCCCCTAAATATGTGCATCATTTACACATGGACTTGTGAGGTCCGGGGATCCTTTGTACAACTTGAGCACCATAAATAAACAACAAATCACATAAATGCTTGAAGTAACATGATCAAAGGCATATAACACATGTATGTTATAGATCAATCCAAGTTACGCGAATCTAAGACATTTAGCTCACTACGCAACCTGCAAAACCTTTTCTCATCTAAAGGCTTGGTGAAGATATTGGCTAGCTGGTTTTCGGTGTTAATATGGTACACCTCGATATCTCCCTTTTGTTGGTGGTCTCTCAGGAAGTGATACCGGATGTCTATGTGCTTAGTGCGGCTATGTTCAACAGGATTATCCGCCATGCGGATTGCACTCTCATTGTCACGTAGGAGTGGGACTTTGCTCAGATTGTAGCCAAAGTCCCAGAGGGTTTGCCTCATCCAAAGTAGTTGCGCGCAACACTGACCTGCGGCAACATACTCGGCCTCAGCGGTGGATAGGGCAACAGAGGTTTGTTTCTTTGAACTCCAAGACACCAGGGACCTTCATAGGAATTGACATGTCCCTGATGTACTCTTCCTATCAACATTGCACCCAGCATAATCGGAGTCTGAATATCCAATCAAGTCAAAGGTAGACCCCTTTGGATACCAGATCCCGAAGCAAGGCGTAGCAACTAAATATCTAAGAATTCGCTTAACGACCACAAGGTGACATTCCTTGGGGTTGGATTGAAATCTAGCACACATGCATACACTAAGCATAATGTCCGGTCTACTAGCACATAAATAAAGCAAGGAACCTATCATAGACCGGTATGCCTTTTGATCAATGGACTTACCTCCTTTGTTGAGGTCGACATGTCCATCGGTTCCCATTGGTGTCTTCGCGGGCTTGGCGTCCTTCATCCCAAACCTCTTGAGAAGATCTTGAGTGTACTTCGTTTGGGAGAGGAAAGTGCCATTCTTGAGTTGCTTCACTTGGAACCTAAGGAAGTAGGTCAACTCGCCCATCATAGACATCTCAAACTTTTGAGTCATCGCCCTGTTAAACTCCTCACAAGACTTTTGATTAGTAGAACCAAATATTATGTCATCGACATAAATTTGGCACACAAAAATATCATCATCACAAGTCTTAGTGAAAAGAGTGGGATCAACTTTCCCAACCTTGAAAGCATTAGCAATTAAGAAATTTCTAAGGCATTCATACCATGCTCTTGGGGCTTGCTTAAGTCCATAGAGCGCCTTAGAGAACTTACACACATGGTCGGGGTACCTGTCATCCTCAAAGCCAGGGGGTTGTTCCACATACACCTCCTCCTTGATTGGCCCGTTGAGGAAAGCGCTCTTCATATCCATTTGAAACAACCTGAAAGCATGGTGAGCGGCATAGGCTAATAATATTCGAATAGACTCTAGCCTAGCCACAGGAGCAAAAGTCTCCTCGAAATCCAAACCTGTGACTTGGGCATAACATTTTGCCACAAGTTGGGCCTTGTTTCTTGTCACCACCCCGTGCTCGTCTTGCTTGTTGCGGAACACCCACTTGGTTCCCACAACATTTTGCTTGGGACATGGCACCAGGCTCCAAACTTCGTTCCTCTTGAAGTTGTTGAGCTCTTCCTGCATGGCCAACACCCAGTCCGGATCTTGCAAAGCCTCTTCTAGCCTGAAAGGCTCAATTGAAGAAACAAACGAGTAATGCTCACAAAAATTAGCTAAACGTGAGCGAGTTGTTACTCCCTTGCTTACGTCACCCAGAATCTGATCGACGAGGTGATTTCTTTGGATCATCGCTCGGACTTGAGTTGGAGGGGCCAGTGGTGCTTCTTCCTCCACAACTTGTTCTTCTTGTGCTCCCCATTGATCACGCGCTTCTTCTTGAGGAACCTGTTCATCATCTCGAGTTGGGGAATGCACCATTGTTGAGGAAGAAGGCTGATCTTGCTCTTGTTGTTCCTGTGGTCGCACATCTTCAATCGCCATCGTGCGCATTGCAGCCGTCAGAACATCATCTTCATCTGTGTCATCAAGATCAACTTGCTCTCTTGGAGAGCCATTAGTCTCATCAAATACAACATCGCTATAGACTTCAACCAAACCCGATGATTTGTTGAAGACTCTATACGCCTTTGTATTTGAGTCATACCCTAGTAAAAACCCTTCTACTGCTTTGGGAGCAAATTTAGAATGTCTACCTTTCTTCACCAAAACGTAGCATTTGCTCCCAAATACACGAAAGTAAGAAACGTTAGGTTTGTTATCGGTAAGGAGTTCATATGAGGTCTTCTTGAGAAGGCAATGTGAAAGGGAAATGTGCCTTTGGGCCATTTCTAAGTATTTTGGTGATTGAGTGCAAACACAAGTGCTTAAATGTGGAAAGATGCCCATGGATGAACAAAGTGCAAATCACAAGTTAAGGTATGTTTCTAAGCCTTAGTACATTGGTTTTGTGTACTAATATATTTGTCTAAGTGTTAGAAACAGATAAAAGAAGATAAGAGAAGACTTGGCTGTGTACAGCCAAGGGACTGTTTCGGTCTGGGGCACCGGACTGTCCGGTGGTGCACCGGACTGTGTCCGGTGGTGCACCGGACAGTGTCCGGTGCACCAGGCTGCCTCGGCTGAACAGGCCGCTCTCGGGTTTTTTCTCCGGCGACTTCGGCTAAAATTCACCGGACTGTCCGGTGTGCACCGGACTGTCCGGTGAGCCAACGGTCGGCCGGGCCAACGGTCGGCCGCGTGATCGGCGCGCGACACGTGGCCGAGCCAACGGTCGGAAGGAAGCACCGGACTGTCCGGTGTGCACCGGACTGTCCGGTGCGCCAGATCTGCAACGGTCGGCAACGGTCGGCTTCGCCATTTAAGGAAAGGAATCGGGCACCGGACACTGTCCGGTGTGCACCGGACTGTCCGGTGCGCCCGACGACAGAAGGCAAGAATAGCCTTCCAGATGTGCTCTCAACGGCTCCTAGCTGCCTTGGGGCTATAAAAGGGACCCCTTGGCGCATGGAGGAGAACAACCAAGCATTCCTTGAGCACTCTTGATCACTCACACATCAATCTCGCGCACTTGTTCGACATTCTAGTGATTTGAGCTCCGTTCTAGTGTGCTAGTCTTTTGAGCTCAAGTCTGGGTCTTGTGTGTGCGTATTCGCTGTGATCTTTGTGTCGTGTGTGAGTTGCTAATCCCTCCCTTGCTCCGTGATTCTCTGTGAACATCTTTTGTAAGGGCGAGAGGCTCCAAGTTGTGGAGATTCCTCGCAAACGGGATTGAGAAAAGAAAAGCAAGAACACCGTGGTATTCAAGTTGATCATTGGATCACTTGAGAGGAGTTGAGTGCAACTCTCGTCCGTTGGGACGCCACAACGTGGAGTAGGCAAGTTTTGTACTTGGCCGAACCACGGGATAACCATTGCGTCATCTCTGTGATTGGATTCTTGTGGTTATTGTTTTGACTCCTCTCTAGCCACTTGGCATAAACTGCGCTAACGCCTAATCAAGTTTTGTGGCTATAAGTTTAAGTTTTTACAGGATCACCTATTCACCCCCCCCCCCTCTAGGTGCTCTCAATTGGTATCAGAGCCATTCTCTTCAAGAAAGGGACTAACCGCCCGAAGAGATGGATCCTAAGGGGAAGGGAATTGTGATCAACGACAAGGAGAAGGAGTCCTTCGTCAACGAGCCAAGGGATGACAAGTCCAATGACTCGGGCTCGGGCCACAAGCAAAGAGATGGGAAGAAGAAGAAGACAAGACGCATCAAGGAGATCGTCTACTACGACAGCGATGAGTCCTCTTCTTCCCAAAAGGACGACGACCACGACAAACAAAGGAAACCGGTTAATTCTAACTTTTCTTTTGACTACTCTCGTATTCCGCAAAGTTCAAATTCACATTTGCTTTCTATTCCACTCGGCAAGCCCCCACACTTTGATGGGGAGGACTACGGATTTTGGAGCCACAAAATGCGTAGTCACCTATTCTCTCTCCATCCTAGCATATGGGAGATTGTAGATAGTGGAATGCACTTTAATAGTTCGGATAGTCCTATATTCATTAATGAGCAAATCCATAAGAATGCACAAGCTACTACTGTTCTTCTAGCCTCATTGTGCAGGGATGAATATAATAAAGTGGGTGGCTTGGATAACGCCAAGCAAATCTGGGATACCCTCAAGATCTCTCATGAGGGAAATGACGCTACCTTGCTCACCAAAATGGAGTTGGTGGAGGGCGAGCTTGGACGGTTCGCGATGATAAGGGGCGAGGAGCCAACTCAGACATACAACCGGCTCAAGACCCTTATCAACAAAATAAGGAGCTACGGAAGCACGCGATGGACGGACCACGACGTCGTCCGACTAATGCTCAGGTCCTTTACCGTTCTTGATCCTCATTTGGTGAATAATATTCGTGAGAATCCTAGGTACACCAAAATGTCGCCCGAAGAAGTCCTAGGAAAATTCGTCAGCGGGCGAATGATGATCAAGGAGGCAAGGTATGTGGACGACGCCTTGAATGGACCGATCAACGAGCCGCAACCTTTTGCTCTCAAAGCCACAGGGAACAAGGAGGCGCTACCCAGCAAGGTGGCGCAAATTGAGGCGGCCGGTCTTAATGAAGAAGAAATGGCCCTCATTATCAAAAGATTCAAGACGGTGCTAAAGGGTCGCAATGGACAGCCGAGCAAGACTAAGACCAAGGGGAAGCGATCATGCTTCAAATGCGGTAAGCTTGGTCATTTTATTGCTAACTGTCCCGATAATGATAGTGACCAGGAAAAGGGAAACAAGAGGGAAAAGAAGAAGCATTACAAGAAGGCAAAGGGCGAGGCGCATCTAGGCAAGGAGTGGGACTCGGATTGCTCCTCGGCCGACTCTGACAATGAAGGACTCGCCGCCACCGCCTTCAACAAATCAACCCTCTTCCCCCAACGAGCGTCACACATGCCTTATGGCAAGGGAGAAGAAGGTATGTACTCGCAACTCTACCTACGCTTCTTCAAGTGAGGACGAATCTAGTGATGAGGATGAAGTAGATTATTCATGTTTGTTCAAGGGCTTAGATAGATCTAAGATAGACAAAATTAATGAATTAATTGATGCCTTGAATGAAAAGAATATACTTTTAGAAAAGCAAGAGGATTTGTTGTATGAAGAGCATGATAAATTTGTTGAGGCACAAAAATCCTATACTTTAGAAGTTAAAAGAAATGAAATGCTTTCTTTTGAACTATCTACTTGTCATGAAACCATTTCTACTTTGAAAGGTGTCAACAATGATTTAAATGCTAAATTAGAAGTAGCAAATAAATCCAATTCTTGTGTAGAACATGTTGAAATTTGTACTAGGTGTAAAGATTTTGACGTTGATGCTTGTAGTGAATACCTAGTTTCAATTTCCAAGCTTAATGATGAACTGGCTAGTCTTAATGCTCAACTTAAGACTAGCAAGAATGATTTCGATAAGCTAAAATTTTCAAGGGATGCCTACACAATTGGTAGACACCCCTCAATTAAGGATGGACTTGGCTTCAAGAGAGAAGCTAAGAACTTAACAAGCCATAAGGCTCCCATTCCCGCCAAGGAGAAAGGGAAGGCCCCTATGGCTAGTAATGTGCAAAAGAACCATGCTTTTATGTATCATGATAGGAGACAAACTAGAAATGCTTATAGGTGTTATAATGCTTTTGATGATCTTGATTCTCATGCCATGGTTGCTTCTAGTTCTTCCTATATGCATGGTAGAAATATGTCTAGGAGAAATGCCATTCATCATGTGCCTAGAAAGAATGTTATTCATGCTCCTAGGAAAGTAGTGAATGAACCTTCCACAATTTATTATGCTTTAAATGCTTCCTTTGCTATTTGTAGAAAGGATAAGAAAATTGTTGCTAGGAAGTTAGGGGCAAAATGCAAGGGAGACAAAACTTGCATTTGGGTCCCTAAGGATATTTGCACTAACCTTGTAGGACCCAACATGAGTTGGGTACCTAAGTCCCAAGCCTAAATTTGCCTTGCAGGTTTATGCATCCGGGGGTTCAAGCTGGATTATCGACAGCGGATGCACAAACCATATGACGGGGGAGAAGAAGATGTTCACCTCCTACGTCAAGAATAAAGATTCCCAAGATTCAATTATATTCGGTGATGGGAATCAAGGCAAGGTAAAAGGTTTAGGTAAAATTGCAATTTCTAATGAGCACTCCATATCTAATGTGTTTTTAGTTGAGTCTCTTGGATATAATCTGCTATCTGTGAGTCAATTATGCAATATGGGATATAACTGTCTATTTACAAATGTAGATGTGTCTGTCTTTAGAAGAAGTGATGGTTCACTAGCTTTTAAGGGTGTATTAGACGGCAAACTTTATTTAGTAGATTTTGCAAAAGAAGAGGTCGGTCTAGATACATGCTTAATGGCTAAGACTTGCATGGGCTGGCTGTGGCATCGCCGCTTAGCACATGTGGGGATGAAGAACCTCCACAAGCTTCTAAAGGGAGAACATGTGATAGGTCTAACCAATGTTCATTTCGAAAAAGATAGACCTTGTGCAGCTTGTCAAGCAGGGAAACAGGTGGGAGGAGCGCATCACAGCAAGAATGTGATGACCACTTCAAGACCCCTGGAGCAGCTGCATATGGACCTCTTCGGACCCATCGCCTATCTAAGCATAGGAGGGAGTAAGTATGGTTTAGTTATTGTTGATGATTTTTCCCGCTTCACTTGGGTGTTCTTTTTGCAGGATAAGTCTGAAACCCAAGGGACCCTCAAGCGCTTCCTCAGGAGAGCTCAAAATGAGTTTGAGCTCAAAGTGAAGAAGATAAGGAGCGACAACGGATCCGAGTTCAAGAACCTTCAAGTGGAGGAGTTCCTTGAAGAGGAAGGGATCAAGCATGAGTTCTCCGCTCCCTACACACCACAGCAAAATGGTGTGGTAGAGAGGAAGAACAGGACGCTCATCGATATGGCGAGGACGATGCTAGGAGAGTTCAAGACCCCCGAGTGCTTTTGGACGGAAGCCGTTAACACTGCTTGCCACGCCATCAACAGGGTCTACCTTCATCGCCTCCTCAAGAAGACGTCGTATGAGCTACTAACCGGTAACAAACCCAATGTATCGTACTTTCGTGTATTTGGGAGTAAATGCTACATTCTAGTAAAGAAGGGTAGAAATTCTAAGTTTGCTCCCAAAGCTGTAGAAGGGTTTTTGTTAGGTTATGACTCAAATACAAAGGCGTATAGAGTCTTCAACAAATCATCGGGTTTGGTTGAAGTCTCTAGCGACGTTGTATTTGATGAGACTAATGGCTCTCCAAGAGAGCAAGTGGTTGATTGTGATGATGTAGATGAAGAAGATGTTCCGACGGCTGCTATACGAACCATGGCAATTGGAGAAGTGCGGCCACAGGAACAAGATGAACGAGATCAATCATCTTCCTCAACTATGGTGCATCCCCCAACCAAAGATGACGAACAGGTACCTCAAGTGGAGGCGCTTGATCAAGGGGGAGCACAAGATGATCAAGTGATGGAGGAAGAAGCGCAACCGGCACCTCCAACCCAAGTTCGAGCGATGATTCAAAGGGATCATCCCGTCGATCAAATTCTGGGAGACATTAGCAAGGGAGTAACTACTCGTTCTCGATTAGTTAATTTTTGTGAGCATTACTCCTTTGTCTCTTCTATTGAGCCTTTCAGGGTAGAGGAGGCCTTGCTAGATCCGGACTGGGTGCTGGCCATGCAGGAGGAGCTCAACAACTTCAAGAGAAATGAAGTTTGGACGCTGGTGCCTCGTCCGAAGCAAAATGTTGTGGGAACCAAGTGGGTGTTCCGCAACAAACAGGACGAGCACGGGGTGGTGACGAGGAACAAGGCTCGACTTGTGGCAAAAGGTTATGCCCAAGTCGCAGGTTTGGACTTTGAGGAGACTTTTGCTCCTGTGGCTAGGCTAGAGTCCATTCGTATCTTGCTAGCATATGCCGCTCACCATTCTTTCAGGTTGTACCAAATGGATGTGAAGAGCGTTTTCCTCAACGGGCCAATCAAGGAGGAGGTGTACGTGGAGCAACCCCCTGGCTTCGAGGATGAACGGTACCCCGACCACGTGTGTAAGCTCTCTAAGGCGCTCTATGGACTTAAGCAAGCCCCAAGAGCATGGTATGAATGCCTTAGAGACTTTTTAATTGCTAATGCTTTCAAGGTTGGGAAAGCCGATCCAACTCTTTTTACAAAGACATGTGATGGTGATTTGTTTGTGTGCCAAATTTATGTCGATGACATAATATTTGGTTCTACTAACCAAAAGTCTTGTGAAGAGTTTAGCAGGGTGATGACGCAGAAATTCGAGATGTCGATGATGGGCGAGTTGAACTACTTCCTTGGGTTCCAAGTGAAGCAACTCAAGGACGGCACCTTCATCTCCCAAACGAAGTACACGCAAGATCTGCTAAAGCGGTTTGGGATGAAGGACGCCAAGCCCGCAAAGACTCCGATGGGGACCGACGGACACACCGACCTCAACAAAGGAGGTAAGTCCGTTGATCAAAAAGCATACCGGTCAATGATAGGTTCTTTGCTTTACTTATGTGCTAGTAGACCGGATATTATGCTTAGCGTGTGCATGTGTGCTAGATTTCAATCCGATCCTAAGGAATGTCACTTAGTGGCGGTGAAGCGAATTCTTAGATATTTAGTTGCTACGCCTTGCTTCGGGCTCTGGTATCCACAGGGGTCTACCTTTGACTTAGTTGGATACTCAGACTCTGACTATGCTGGATGTAAGATCGATAGGAAGAGTACATCGGGGACGTGCCAATTCTTAGGAAGGTCCCTGGTGTCATGGAACTCTAAGAAACAAACATCCGTTGCCCTATCCACCGCTGAGGCCGAGTACGTTGCCGCAGGTCAGTGTTGCGCGCAACTACTTTGGATGAGGCAAACCCTCCGGGACTTTGGCTACAATCTGAGCAAAGTCCCACTCCTATGTGACAATGAGAGTGCTATCCGCATGGCGGAGAATCCTGTTGAGCACAGCCGCACAAAGCACATAGACATCCGGCATCACTTTTTGAGAGACCACCAGCAAAAGGGAGATATCGAAGTGTTTCATGTTAGCACCGAGAACCAGCTAGCCGATATCTTTAACAAGCCTCTAGATGAGAAGACCTTTTGCAGGCTGCGTAGTGAGCTAAATGTCTTAGATTCGCGGAACTTGGATTGAATTGTAGCTTACATGTACTTATGCTTTTGATCATGTTCCTTTTTGCATTTTGTTGCTTATTATGGTGCTCAAGTTGTACCAACACTCCCTGGACCTCACAAGTCCGTTGCAAAGTGATGCACATGTTTAGGGGGAGATGTGTTACAACTTGACCCTTTGAGACTAACCATTTGCTTGAGTTTGCTTGATTGAGTCTCGAAGGAGGATTGAAAGGGAAAAGGTGGACTTGGACCATGAAAGACTTCCACTGCACTCCGATGAGAGGGTAACTAATTCCAAGCTCATCTCATGAAATCTTATTGCCATTTGCTCTTAATTGAAGACTTTGGTGAGGCAATGGGGTTAAAAGGGCCAAGATTGATCCCGTTTTGGTGCTTGATGCCAAAGGGGGAGAAAATAAAGGCCAAAGTAATAAATGGATCAGCTACCACTTGAGAGACTTTGAAAATAGTAGAATAGAGTTTTTGTGAGTTTTTGTTTTGTCAAAAGCTTTTATTGTCTCTTATTGTCTCTATTGTCAAAAGTTGACTTCTTGTGGGGAGAAGTGGTGATTATGGGAAATAGGGGGAGTTTTTGAAATCCTTGATCAATCTCTTTTGGAATGACTCTCTTTATGCTTCAACATGTGTGTTTGACTTAGAGATAGAGATTTGAGTTTGATTTGCAAAAACAAACCAAGTGGTGGCAAAAGATGATCCATATATGCCAAAATTGAATAAAACTCAAAGTCAGTTTTTATTTGAAGTGATTTTGCACTTGTTCTAGTTGCTTTATGTTGTGTTGGCATAAATCACCAAAAAGGGGGAGATTGAAAGGGAAATGTGCCTTTGGGCCATTTCTAAGTATTTTGGTGATTGAGTGCAAACACAAGTGCTTAAATGTGGAAAGATGCCCATGGATGAACAAAGTGCAAATCACAAGTTAAGGTATGTTTCTAAGCCTTAGTACATTGGTTTTGTGTACTAATATATTTGTCTAAGTGTTAGAAACAGATAAAAGAAGATAAGAGAAGACTTGGCTGTGTACAGCCAAGGGACTGTTTCGGTCTGGGGCACCGGACTGTCCGGTGGTGCACCGGACAGTGTCCGGTGGTGCACCGGACAGTGTCCGGTGCACCAGGCTGCCTCGGCTGAACAGGCCGCTCTCGGGTTTTTTCTCCGGCGACTTCGGCTAAAATTCACCGGACTGTCCGGTGTGCACCGGACTGTCCGGTGAGCCAACGGTCGGCCGGGCCAACGGTCGGCCGCGTGATCGGCGCGCGACACGTGGCCGAGCCAACGGTCGGAAGGAAGCACCGGACTGTCCGGTGCGCCAGATCTGCAACGGTCGACAACGGTCGGCTTCGCCATTTAAGGAAAGGAATCGGGCACCGGACACTGTCCGGTGTGCACCGGACTGTCCGGTGCGCCCGACGACAGAAGGCAAGAATAGCCTTCCAGATGTGCTCTCAACGGCTCCTAGCTGCCTTGGGGCTATAAAAGGGACCCCTTGGCGCATGGAGGAGAACAACCAAGCATTCCTTGAGCACTCTTGATCACTCACACATCAATCTCGCGCACTTGTTCGACATTCTAGTGATTTGAGCTCCGTTCTAGTGTTCTAGTCTTTTGAGCTCAAGTCTGGGTCTTGTGTGTGCGTATTCGCTGTGATCTTTGTGTCGTGTGTGAGTTGCTAATCCCTCCCTTGCTCCGTGATTCTCTGTGAACATCTTTTGTAAGGGCGAGAGGCTCCAAGTTGTGGAGATTCCTCGCAAACGGGATTGAGAAAAGAAAAGCAAGAACACCGTGGTATTCAAGTTGATCATTGGATCACTTGAGAGGAGTTGAGTGCAACTCTCGTCCGTTGGGACGCCACAACGTGGAGTAGGCAAGTTTTGTACTTGGCCGAACCACGGGATAACCACCGCGTCATCTCTGTGATTGGATTCTTGTGGTTATTGTTTTGACTCCTCTCTAGCCACTTGGCATAAACTGCGCTAATGCCTAATCAAGTTTTGTGGCTATAAGTTTAAGTTTTTACAGGATCACCTATTCACCCCCCCCCCCTCTAGGTGCTCTCACAATGTAGGTAGAGCCAGTTTATGGCGTGGCAAGCTGTATTCACAGCTTCCGACCAAAACCGCTCGGGCGTCTTGAACTCTCCAAGCATCGTCCTCGCCATGTCGATAAGCATCCTGTTCTTCCTCTCTACCACACCGTTTTGTTGTGGTGTGTAGGGAGCGGAGAACTCATGCTTGACGCCTTCCTCCTCAAGATACTCCTCCACTTGCAGATTCTTGAACTCGGACCCATTGTCGCTTCTTATTTTTTTCACCTCGAGCTCAAATTCGTTTTGAGCCCTCCTTAGAAAGTGCTTTAGGGTCCCTTGGGTTTCTGATTTATCCTGCAAAAAGAACATCCAAGTGAAGCGGGAAAATCATCAACAATTACTAGACCATACTTACTTCCCCCGATGCTAAGGTAGGCGACGGGTCCGAAGAGGTCCATGTGAAGAAGCTCCACCAGTCTTGATGTTGTCATCACATTCTTGCTGTGATGAGTGCTTCCCACCTGTTTCCCTGCCTGACAAGTTGCACAAGGTCTATCTTTCTCGAAGCAGACATTGGTTAGTCCTAACACATGTTCTCCCTTTAGAAGTTTACGAAGGTTCTTTATCCCAACATGTGCTAGACGGCGATGCCACAGCCAGCCCATACTAGTCTTAGCTATTAAGCATGCATCTAGATCGGCCTCCTCTTTCGAAAAATCAACTAAGTAGAGTTTGTCGTCTAATACACCCTTAAACGCTAATGAACCATCACTCCTTCTAAAGACAAATACGTCTATATTGGTAAATAGACAATTATAACCCATGTTACATAATTGACTCACAGACAATAAGTTGTACCCGAGTGATTCAACTAAGAACACATTGGATATAGAATGCTCGGATGAAATGGCTATATTGCCCAAGCCTTTGACCTTGCCTTGGTTCCCATCTCCAAAGATGATCGTATCCTAGGAATCCTTGTTCTTGACGTAGGAGGTGAACATCTTCTTCTCCCCCGTCATGTGGTTTGTGCATCCGCTGTCGATAATCCAGCTTGAGCCCCCGGATGCATAAACCTGCAAGACAATTTACGCTTGGGTTTTAGGTACCCAACTCTTGTTGGGTCCTACAAGGTTAGTTACAATATCCTTTGAAACCCAAATACAAGTCTTGTCTCCCTTGCATTTGGATCCCAACTTTCTAGCAACTACTTTTTCATTCTTACATACAAGCGCAAATGAAGTATTGCAAGCATGGTAAATAGTGGAAGGTTCATTACACACTCTCCTAGTCACATGATGCATAACATGATTTCTTCTAGGCCTACTTCTACCATGCACAAAAGTAGAGCTAGTGGCAAACATAGCATGTGAATCAAAAGCATTATTATCATAACTCCTATGAGCATTCCTAGAATATTTTCTATCATAAATGTAGGCATGACACTTTTGAGAACTACTAGCCATAGAAGCCTTCCCTTTCTCTTTGTTGAGAACGGGAGCCTTTTGGCTTGTTAAGTTCTTGGTTTCCTTTTGAAAACCAAGTCCATCCTTAATAGAGGGGTGTCTACCAATTGTGTAGGCATCCCTAGCAAATTTTAATTTATCAATATCATTTTTGCAAGTCTTAAGTTGAGCATTAAGACTTGCCACTTCATCATTCAATTTTTAATAGCAATAAGATGTTCATTACAAGCATTAACATCAAAGTCCTTACATCTATTACAAATACTAACATGCTCTACACATGAACTAGATTTATTAGCTTCCTCTAGCTTAGCATTTAAATCATCATTTAAACTCTTTAAACTAGACACAGATTCATGGCAAGCAGATAACTTAGAAGATAGCATTTCGTTCCTTTTAATCTCTAAAGCAAGAGATTTTTGCACGCTAACAAATTTATCATGCTCCTCATATAAAATATCCTCTTGTTTTTCTAACAATCTATCCTTTTCATTTAGAGCATCAATTAATTCATTGATCTTTTCTACCTTCGCTCTATCTAAACATTTGAATAAGCTAGAGTAATCTACTTCATCATCAGAAGAATCATCATCGCTAGAAGTAGTGTACTTAGGGGTATCTCGAACACTTACCTTCTTTTCCTTGGCCATGAGGCAAGTGTGGCGTTCGTTGGGGAAGAGTGAAGATTTGTTGAAGGCCGAGGCTGCCAGTCCTTCATCGTCGGAGTCGGATGAAGAGCAGTCCGAGTCCCATTCTTTGCCAAGGTGTGCCTCGCCCTTTGCCTTCTTGTAAACCTTCTTCTTCTCCCTCTTCCCATGCTTTTCTTGTTCCTGGTCATCATCATTATCGGGGCATTGTGCTATGAAATGACCAGTCTTTTTCTTTGACGAAGAATCGTCATCATCGTCGTCTCTTGGTGAAGAAGAAGATGCATCGCTGTCGTAGTAGACGATCTTCTTGATGCGCCTCTTCTTCTTCCTGTCCTTCTTCTTGTGACTCGAGCCAGAGTTACTGGGCTTGTCGTCTCTTGGCTCGTTGAAGATGGACTCCTTCTCTTTGTCATTGACCACCATCCCCTTTCCCTTAGGATCCATCTCTTCAGGCAATTAGTCCCTTACTTGAAGAGAATGGCTTCGATACCAATTGAGAGCACCTAGAGGGGGGTGAATAGGTGATCCTTTAAAATTCAACACTAATAGCCACAAAACTTAGTTATGAAAGTTAGAACGGCTAAGTAGCTTGAAACGAGCTCTTGTGAGCACAGACAATCAAAGAGAAAGCACACAAGAGACACGCGATTTTATCCCGTGGTTTGGCCAAGGAACACTTGCCTACTTCTACGTTGTGGCGTCCTAATGGATGAGGGTTGCACTCAACCCCTTTCAAGTGATCCGATGATCAACTTGAATACCATGGTTTTTCCTTTCTTAGTCTTTCTCCCGTTTGCGAGGAATCTCCACAACTTGGAGCCTCTCGCCCTTACAATGATGATCACAAAAGAAGCACAGAAGTAAGGGAGGGGAGAGCAACACCCATAAGACTCAAATCCACAGCACAATAACGCACACAAGTCACAACTCGAGCTCAAAACACAACGCACAGAGTTCACAACTCAAATGGAGCTCAAGTCCCTATCTCAAAGAATCGAATGCGTGAAGTTGGAGTGTTGGAGTCTTAGAATGTTTCTTGTAAGCTTATGTCACTCCTCCATGCGCCTAGGGGTCCCTTTTATAGCCCCAAGGCAGCTTGGAGCCATTGAAGATCGACAAGGAAGGCTATCCTTGCCTTCTATCGAGTGGCACACCGGATAGTCCAGTGCTGATCTCCTTCCTTTTCTGGCGCAGACGACCGTTGCAGCTCCGGGCCGGTTGGCGCACCGGACACTATCCGGTGTACACCGGATAGTCCGGTGCCCCCTCGCCGACCGTTGGTGCAGGCCACGCATCGCCCGCGGATTGCGCGGCGGACCATTGCACTGGCGACCGTTGGCTCACCGGACAGTCCGGTGCACCACTGGACGGTCCGGTGAATTATAGCCGTACGCCGCCAAACTTTCCCGAGAGCGGCCTGTTCACCGAAAACAAGTCTGGCGCACCGGACACTGTCCGGTGCACCACCGGACGGTCCGGTGTGCCAGGCCGAGCTGGACTTTGGCTGCACTCAGCCAAGTCATTTGCAATTCTTTATTTCCTGTTTCTAGCACTTAGACAAAATATGTTAGTACTCAAAACAATGTACTAAGTCTAGAAACATACCTCATGTCTTGATTTGCACTTTTCTCTTCATTTAGCACATAAGAACTTAATTAAATGTGTTGGGCACTTAATCACCAAAACATAATAGAAATTGCCCAAGGGCACATTTCCCTTTCAAAATGCAGAAAAAACCTGCATAAAATGGCACATTTGCAGGATCACAGACAAAAGATGTTTGCATCCCTTATTACATCATCAAAAGAAAGGGTTGCACCAAAAGTAACAAGGCTCCAAAATTTCAGTAGAAAAAATATTTTAATTAACAAACAGAGATTCACATGGTACATACATAACCATGAACATGAGAGCAAGCATCGCACCTCTAATACGTGTTTGCCTTCTACATGCAATTTATCTTCTTTGATACCAGAATTCAGGGCCTTCACCAAGTCTAATGAACCTTCCCAAAGCTTCAACCCACTTGACACCTGTGGTTGAGCTCAAGTTCAAAGAGCCAAATAAAATAAATATGACATAAAGAACAAACTGTATTTATTTAGCCTTCACCCTCATATTTTCCTGGGACTAAATCAGAGTCTTTGACACCAAACACATCAGATGTACTCACTTTCCCCTAATAAGACTAAGAAAGAAAATTGGCTTAGTTTAACTTCATCAGGAGATATCAATGACTAGCTGCGTAGACAGACATGCATCCAAAGCCTCCTTCAGATACAACAGGAATCAAATTCACATTATTACAAGTCTAAAGTATCTAACCCAATCCATCCTTGCTCTATTTCAATCTGAACACCCCTCCCCCAATCTTAGGAAAAGAGAAAGGGACTCTATTTGAGCCACATAATAATATCTGGTCCTTTTCTTCAGATACAACATAAGCAGGCGTCAACTCAATGGGCTTATTTCTCTCTATAGTACATATATTGAGGAACTTACAAGGGATTTCTTGAAATTAAAATGATATCCATTGAACATGCTATTTATCATACAATTGCTATTTGTCAGGGTGCCGACCTGATTCTATCTCATTCGACAAATAAAACTAAATTGTTGTGATTCAAAATAAAGCAAGAAAAGTTAAGAAGAACACAAATTTCTAGTAATCTATAAATCAACATATTAAAGGGATAGCACGAGCAGATGATTACCGCCTTGAGTAGCATAAGGCCAACTTGTTTAGAATGTTTAATGTTTGAGAACAGAGGGACCATTAATATACAGAACATCAACCTTATCGAGCTGTATATCTGGTTAAGCATGTCTTCCTTTGCTTTCTCCACTTGTCAAAGCAAAATAGCCTAACAAGTACAGACGACCAGTGAGAAAATGACACAAATAAAAGGCCATTTAAACTGATTGACAGAACAATATGAACCTTTGTAACATTTGCTGCCAGACTATTCAAAACAGCCTCAACATAACCACGAACTTCTTGAGACATCTATCTAAGTTATTCTTCAGGATCAGCAGGTCTACATGCCATAGTATCCTTTTGAAAATTGTATGATCAAATGTTAGTTTGTGTATTTTAATGGAACAATATTTTGTTGGCACATTCAAAACATACAAGGGGACCTGACCGTACATAATGATCCCTAATAAATCAAGATTTAGTTAAGTAAAGAAAAATTGCAAAAGAAAGCTATAAATGTAATTCAATTATGTATTAATATAGAACTTACTAAAGCACCATCCGAATTGTTTTGCCTCATTGAACCACCCTCAATACTTGGACCCTTGAAAGAACCCCTTTGCTCCGAATAATAACTTTAGTATTATTTGCCCACTCAACCTTGTCAGCCATGCTCTCAACCTTTAACACAACATCACTACTAGCTATAAAATTAATAACAAAGAATTATAAAAAACAGAAGCACACAAAGCAAAATAACTCCATAGACTATAATTCAAGGGTATATCAACCTTTGATGACTGCTTTTTATGCAACATTGTTAGTAATCTTCTTAAATAGAAGACTTGGGATTTTTTTTGCGGTGTGCAGATGTGGCTGCAAGTCGTAATCACCACCATCCTCTCCACCTTTGCCGGCTTTAGCATCGCTAGGCGGACCTTGAGATCGCTCTGCACCTGCTTTCTTGGAGAAATAGTACTACTATCTACCATCAAACCGTAATACCAAGGAACACAAAATCTCTCCCTGAAAACCATAGAGACTGCATAGAAAACGAAACTTGAATCAGCTACATTAGCACAAACATCACCCGCAAACAGACCAGAACTCCCTATAATGCTTTCTTTATCAATAAGTTCCTCATGTAAGGGCTCCACCCCCTCCTGTAAGAGAAAGGTGTAGGTAGAGGCGAGCAGGAGGACTGGGAAGGAGAGAGAAGGTGCGGCCGTCATCGGTCGACCTGACATGGGGGAGGCAAGATCGAATCGAGGTTTTTCTGCGTATAGTGGGTGTTGTACGAGGGAGAAGGAAATAGCGGAGGTTGTTGTTTACTATATCAGGAGGAGATCGAGTAGCATAGAGGATTTCATGAAACCCCCACTGGGCCAATCCCATGGATCGCGACCACGATGGAGTAAGAGAAGACCCAGGTGTCGCCGTCCATCAACGTCAACCTTTTAGACCCCATATTCCCTCCAGCAGTGCGCCGCGACCACAAACACGCTAGCCTCGTCGACAGGGACGTGGCCCAGGCAGTGCGCTGCGACCAACCGCCAAAGCGTGTGCCGGACCATGACCGACGGCAGCAGTGCAGATAGGGAACCGAGCAGGCGAAACCTTAGCAGAGAGATTGCAGGCGATTGAATGAGGAACGAAAGAGGCACACGTGTAAATAGGTGCCAGACCATGACCGACGGCGGTAGTGTGGACAGGGAACCGAGCAAGCGAAACCCTAGCAGAGAGATTGCAGGCAAGTAAATGAGGAACGAGAGGGGCACAAGTGTAAATAGCTCGAGGAAGCAGCAAGCTTCTCGCGGACGCGGCCACCCGATGACGACTGGCAAGTTTCTCCGTGGCCATCGTGGAGGGTGGTTGTGACGGCTACTGCAGAGCGGATGGGAGGATGGGGACCTCGGTGGAGGACGTGACTTTAGAAACGCACGAAACTCGGCGTGGGCCAGCGGGATTCTCGGGGGCAAGGATGCGCAGGCGATGGTTCTGTTCAACGGGGCGGGGGGCGGGCGGGGGCAATGCAATGGTCTACACTGTCGTCTTAATAAGTAGTATAGAAATAAAGATTGTAATATTTGTATACTAAAATTTAAAATAAAAATAAAGATGAGTAAGCTTGTGAAGATAGCTAATAAAGTGAAGTCCTTGAAAAACAGGCGTACGTCACTTTGGTGAGTCGATCGTTCTCTCATCATCCACGTCTGATAAGTCCCAGACTCCTATCCTAGGCAGACACCATTTGCGGCACTGTCATAAGACGATCTGTCTCACACTTGCCATGCCTCCGGGTCGCTCCATGATAGTCGAAATGATGAGGACGATGAGGCGGCGCGCAGCGACATCACTGGACGCTAGACGTCGAATGTAACGGCCGCTCAAAGGGGAGCGGGCAGCGGGACCGCCACGACAAATCGAAGCGACGGGAGGTGGATGAGCGTGAGAGCTTCGAATAAGCGTATAGAGCAATGAAAACAAGGTGTAGTAAAGAGAAAAACGTCAGTGTCACAGATGTGGCGAGAGCTCGAGCTCATCATCAGAGTAGGAGTCTAAGTCGTCCTACACAGGGTCCAATGTGGAGTATGAGAGTTAGTCGGAGTTGGATTCAAAGGAGAGGCGGAGCACAACAGGAATCCTAAGATTACCGTCGACTAGGTTTATTCCAGTCGGTCTTTGACGAAGCCGATGGGAATAAGCTAATCCCCGTCGACCGATAGATAGCCGATGAGAATCAAGTTAATTCTCGTCGGTTGACGTACGAGTCCACGAAAATTAGCTTAACTCCCGTCAGCTATCTTTGGCCGATGGGGATTAGCTTAACTCCCGTTGGCTCTTGACTCTGGCCGAGTGGATTACCTAACTCCCATCGGCCCTTAACTCTGGCTGATGGGGATTAAGCTTTTATGAGCCGCGCCCTAACCACACACGAGCTTAAGCACTCACACCTCTCTCTTTCTCTCTCTACGTGTCGTCGCCTGTTCTGCTGCTCCACCGTCGTCGCTAGCCACCGCGACGCCGGCCCCTGCAAGCTCCTCCGAAGAGCCGCCACCATGCAACCACGTCGTCGGCCCCTCAAGCCCCTCTGATGAGCCGCCGCACTGCCTCCAACAGCCACCAGCGGCCACCGCCTCTTAGGAGCCGATGCCTCATCGACCCGAGCTCCTCCCACATGAATCGTCGTGTGAGGAGCAGGTGAGGTGAAGGAAGGTTGGGAGGAGGAGGAGGAGGAAGAGGAAGGAGAATGTGAGGATGAAGAATTTGGGAAAGAAGGGCGTCAATGCATCGTGACCAACTCGTGGGGGGAAATATGGCATCCTCCATGATCACGAGGTCGATATGTGGTGACTGGTGAGAAACTTCATTCCTAGTTCAAAGGTCTGACATTAGACATGAATTGTGAAGGAAACAGGTGACGCCTAAGAGGGGGTGAATTAGGACTTCTAAAACTTTCACTAAACTAGGCCACAAATAAATCCCTATAGCAAAACCTATGCAAATAATCAAACTATAATGTGCAAACTAGGTTTTGTCTAAGTGTTGCTATATCTACCGCAATGGCTAAGTTTCAATCTACACTATATAAGTATGAATACAAGTTTGAAACTCAAATGCTTAATATAGATGTGAAAACTTAAAGAGCAAGATAGAGATGCAAACTCTCGTGGATGGCGTCGGTATTTTTACCGAGGTATCCGGAACCACGCAAGGTCCCGACTAATCCTCGTTGGTGCCCCTATGCAAAGGGAAGCCCACATGAGGGTCAAGCACCTCGGCCAAGTAACTCCGTAGAGAGCCACAGGCCTTCTCCACGCGCAAGTGGTGCTCCGCTTCCGGCTCCTCTCGGACGCTCCCCACCGTCTCCACTATCGAGCTTCCGGCTGAAAACGCTGCATGCCTCATTCCCTCCGGTACACGGTGGCGGTCGTGACACAAACGCGGTTGTCACGGTCTCGCAAGACTCTCGCCCCACTCGGTACAATTACAATGGCTCGTGCAAGAGTCGAGGGGTTGGTGGTTTATCTAAACTCACTCAACTAACTAGGATTCACCTAGAGCAAGCGCTAGAGCGATCTAACTAACCTAAGTACTTCGCAAAGCACCTACGTTAATCACCGAGTGATTCTATTAAGCACTTGGGTGTAAGAGCACTTGAGAATGTCTACTATATATCTTGGTATGTCTCTTGGGCTCCCACACTTGGGAATGGCCGTTTGAGGGTGTATTTATAGCCCTCAACACAAAACTAGCCGTTGGAGGAAAGCTGCTGCTTTCTGTGGTACACCGGACGGTTCGGTGGGGTCACCAGACAGTCCGGTACCCATGTCCGGTGCGCCTAACCGTTGGGTCTGTTAGCGCACGTGACCGTTGGCGCATAGGCTTGCACCGGACAGTCCGGACTTCACACCGAACAGTCCGGTGGTCTTTCCTCTACGGTGCCACATGGAACTAGCCATTAGGGCTACTGTTCCTGGTGCACCGGACAGTCCGGCGTGTGGCACCGAACAGTCCGGTGTGCCACCGGACAGTCCGGTACTCCTGTCCGGACAGTCCGACTGTGGCAACACTTCTTCTTTTCTTGGACTTTACTTGATCTTCATATTGTCTTCTTTTGAGGTGTTGCTTTCCTCGATGCCTTGGTCCAAGTAACTTTAGCATCCCATGAACTACAAACACAAACACTAGCAAACACATTAGTCCACAGGTTATGTTGATCATCAAACACCAAAATCTATTAAGCCAAATGGCATGGGGTCCATTTTCCTTACAAATTGCATGTGTTTTCAATTGTTATTTATTTTTTGCTACAATATATAGTTCAATGTGAAAGGAAATGTCACCTCCAATTCATGTAGCTTACTAAAAGCAACAACGAAATAGATCAAAAATCTTTGATTGGATTGGGATAGTAACCTTATCACTATAGTGTTAGTCTGGGAGAGCTTATATTGGACCTATTATACTAGCTTTGCATTAGGATATCCCTCTATACAGTTTTTTCAATATGAAAAAGTGTCTCCCTCGAATGCGGGAAGATGTCCATGGTCACCAGATATATTTACTATAGGCAGTGAAGCCTGACCTAATGAGAACGAGGCTCTGGTATTAATTAAAAGAATCAAGATGTCTAAGAGGGGATAAATTACAATGTAAATGCTTGAATGTAATTGCTCAAAAATAAATGCTTAGAGAAAAGTAAGGATTAGAAATGTATTAATGTTTTCTTAAGATACCAAAGTGTCGATAGTTTCCATTAATCTTTGTTATAGCACCCAGGCTAGGGTGTAACTCCCCCTTGATCCGCGAAAGGACTAAGTGTTCTCTGTGGCTAGTTTTTTGCCACTCTAACATGGTGAACTACCCACAACCTTGTACACCCTGAGTTAGGTTACCCATAAGCTCTCCAGGTGATCACCAAACTCTCAATTTCCACCAAACCATATAGGTGATGTCGTTCACCAATAATAACAAGCAAGAACTCTCACTTGACCTACCAAGGCAAATAAGAATGGTGGATACACAAAAGCTTCTCTCAATGTGCTTACTGGCCACTAGTCACACATTGTCACACCCGGATTTAAAGGATAAAGTCCGGTGCATCTCATATATGCGCCAAGGAAGAACTTCATGTATAATGACATAATGTATAGATATAAATGTCATAAATATCATAAATGTACTTATTACATAGCGGAAGACTTACAAAATAAATGATAATAATAAAATGAACTAAATATTATTTCCCTAGCGCCACAAAGCTGACTGGAAAACGCCACCTAGATCAAGTCAAACTCCTCGTTGTGCGGCTCCTCTTCGACCACCTGCTCTTCACCTATGGGGGGTTATATAGGGCAAGAGTGAGCTCACAAAAGATCATAGCTCAACAAGTTGTGGGAAATAATATGCACGAACTCACCAAATATGGGAGTTCATGTGAAGTGTAAGGCTCATCAATAAATAAAGGTTAAAGCTGAGCATTGCTTTTATAAGTTGGTCAAAATTTTATTAGCAGTTACTAAATGTAAGTAAATACCAAACCATAGTAATAGTAAGTCAAAATAATAATAAACAATCCCAATGCGATGCAAATGACGAATTGAATTTAATTCCATAAATTAATCATGTGAGTGTTCGAGCCGCTCATGACCGTGAGCACAGCTAGTATACCATAGCAATAGCATGTACTACCTAAAAATTCAGTGGTGAAACAAGGTATAAAGATAACCAAACTAGGGTAACCTATTGGGTCCCATCACATTAACCTATGCAGATCATTATGATTAATAAGAACATGACTGGATAAAAAGAAGTGATCAAGGGCACAACTTGCCTTCAACGAGCTCCTGCTCAGCAGTCTCCACCTGCTGAACCCCTGGATCCTCTATGGCTTGCTCGTCTACTCGCAACAATCCAAACAAACATGGTATAGCAAAATTAACATCACACCAAACAATAGAACAGAATGTATGATAATATTCTACGCTGCGTAACGAGACCATAGGAACAAGAATCACTAAATTCGGATTTACGGTTATTTAGTTATGAATTTCCGAAGTTATTTTGTACCTAGAATAGCATAATTCATGTGAATAATTTTAGTCCAAATTTCATGGCTAAACAGAGGTACTAGATAATATACAATATTAAAACAAAATTAATGTCTCTGGAATGAATCAATTTGGAGCTAAAATGAATTAAATATGAATTTCACAAGTTTTTGGAATTATTTTTGTATTAGAAATCAATTTCCAATATTATTTCCATGTTTTCTCTGTACTATGGACTGCGCGTCAATTCCCAGAGAGTTCAGGGGCTCTGGCGCAAATTGTACTAAGACTCAGGCTAACCCTGAGTGTGCCGTGGGTTGTTATTACGTAAACAGAGAGGTTTATATGCAAACTTGAGCGACTGAAAGGGTGCGTACGGATCTCGGCCGTTGGATCACCACGTGACGGCTAAGATTAGAAGTCCGTTCAAAATAAACCGGTATCAATTCTAGGCCCTCAGATCCTAGATCTACGCTCATTGATTTAATAAAATCTAATGTAAGCATCGATCATCCGATCCCGATCGAACATTCCTCGTCTTATTCTCCTTAACCGGTATCCTCGTTTGATCTGAACCACTGATACGTAGATCAACGGCCTAGCACAGCATCGGCCAATCCAAGCCGCAGATTCGATCTAGACTGCTCACCCCCGCATCAACGGCCCTCAGTCGTCGTCTTCTACCAAGCCTGTCGTGGCGGCGACCAACCCCACGGTGGCGCGTTCGTCGGAGACCACGACCCGGCACACCAGTGCACTCGATCCCCAAGCGAATAGCTCTACATGAAATACGATCGACCACGAACTTCAAGGTGAACCTATTACCGGTAGTGATGCAACGAGGGTCCCCAACGGTGCACCTCGCTAGTAGTCCACCATCGTGCCCTCTTCGAATTCATTCGCAATCCGAGCGTAGTAATGCGGTGGCGGCGCACAACAGGAGGGGTGAAGAGGTGCTCACGACTCCAATTTATGGGCAGGTCAAATATCATCGACCCGCAGCTGGCCAACCAGGCGGCGCAACAACCGTGCCGAGTCTTACGGTGGAGAAGAGGAATAGTGGTGGTAATGGGTCCCACACGACAGTCGGATCACGGGCGCGCGAAACGGAATAAGGGCTGCGGGCCACGCGTCGGTGAGCGACCACCCTCCGAGCGTGCGTGAAGGACTGAGCAGCAGACCCCGTCGTGTAGAGACCAAGTCCGTGTGTGTGATGGTGTGGATGGGGACCCTGACGGGTAGGGCACACATGCCAAACTCCTACGCGACTGGTTTCACGGTCTGGGCCGCGTGGAGGCAGTCGAAGATGGGCCGAAAGCGCGGTCTCGGCCCAAGTCAGCACAGTTTACTTTCTTTAATTTCTTTTCTCCTTTCTAATTCCTTTTCAAATTTCAAATCTAGTGCTTTGAATTTCAAATTTGAATTGTGGATCTACCATGAAGGTTAAGCGCATAAAAACAAATAATTTACCAGTATATAATGGATATTTTTGTTCATATCTATTTTCTTTATACTTTATATCCTTTCTCCTTTTCTTTTCTCCCTTTTTTCTCATTTTCCATTTTCTAATTTAGGTTTCAATTCAAATCTTCAACTTATTATTTTATTTTTATTGGTATTATTTTTACTATTATTTAATGCACAACCAAACTCCAACATGATGCAATGGTTTTTCTCTTAATGTTTTAGTAAAGAATTATTCTCTTTTACTTATGTTTAGTAACTAAAGGAAAATAGGGTTAACCATTTCCTATAATTAATTTTGGTGGTTGATGATCAACACAAACACATGGAACTAACTAGTATGTCTAGAATTCATGTATTACAGGTGCATAAGGTTCAACATAGAGTAAGAAAGAAATCAAGTTAGGGACACAATTTAATTGGAGCAAAAGGACTTGAGTGAGCTGAATAATGGTGTGCACCGGACACTGTCCGATACGCCTGCCAGGCGCCCACTCGAACCAGCCACTCTCGAGAAATCCCAAGGTTGCCTCCGCTATAATTCACCAGACTGTCCGGTGTGCCACCGGACTGTCCGGTGAGCCAGCGGAGCAATGGCTCCCTGTGTCAACGGTCGACTCTGCAAAAGCTACAGTGAGCAACAGTACCGCGACAAAAGTCAGAGTAGCAAAGTCAGAGGGGCACCAGACTGTCCGGTGCGGCATCGGACTGTCCGGTGCAGCAAGACGACAAGGCGCCCCAACGGTCAACTACTCCAAACCCTAACGATTGTGCTAACGTGGCGCGCACCGGATAGTGCACAATGACTGTCCAGTGGTGCACCGGACTATCTGGTGCGCCCATCGCCAGCAGAAATCAGCCAACGACTAGAAGTGGTTGGGAGGCTATAAATACCCCCCAACCACCTCATTCACTCTCATCCAAGCATACTGGATTCTTCATTCATTACAAGAGCAAAAGCCCAACACTTCAAGACACAATCAAAGCAATCAATCCACTCAAAGCCCCAAAATCAACTCTAGTGCATTAGGACTTGTGAGAGGATCACTTGTGTTCTTTGTTGCTCTTGTCGCTTTGTTTGGCCTTTTTCTTTTCCCTTCTATTTCTCAAGTGACTTGTAATCGAAGCAAGAGACACCTAAGTGTGTGGTGGTCCTTGCGGGGTCTAAGTGACCTGAGAGAATAAGGAAAAACCTCACTCGGTCTAAGTGATCGTTTGAGAGAGGGAAAGGGTTGAAATAGACTCGGTCTTTGTGACCTCCTCAACGGGGACTAGGTTCTTTGGAACCGAACCTCGGTAAAACAAACCATCATGTTCACTCGCCTTGATTCTTGTTTGATTTGTTTTCCCCTCTCTAATGCTTCCTTGGTTGTGTGATTTTGAGTTGGCTCCCATACGCCATCTACAATCTTTGAGCAACTCCTAGCAAGAGAGATATTCTTTTGGACTTGAATTTAATTCTAACACTGGCCCCGACCTTAGTGTGTGTTTAAGTTTATAAATTTCAGGTTTCGCCTATTCACCCCCTCTAGCGCGACTTTCAATTGGTATTAAAGCCAGTGTTTCATTAAGAGTCTAACCAACTCGAAGTGATGTCTGGAGATCATGACAGTGAAAAGCCGGCGAGCTCGGGGAGGACTCTCTCAAGGGAGTCCGACAACAAACATAAGGAGGAATCCTCTTCCTCCATCAAGTCACACCGGAGAGGTGACAAGAAGAAGAAGATGAAGAAGGTGGTCTACTACGAGACCGACTCTTCGTCACCCTCCACATCAAGCTCTGAGTCGTCCACTACTTCTAAGCCCCATGAGCGCAAGAAGTATAGTAATCTGCCCCTACGCTATCCTCGTATTTCAAAGCACGCTCCATTACTTTCCGTACCCCTAGGTAAACCAGCATATTTTGATGGTGAAGATTATTGTATGTGGAGTGATAAAATGAGGCACCATCTAACCTCACTCCACGAAAGTATTTGGGATATTGTTGAGTTTGGAGTGCAGGCACCAAAGGTGGGGGACAAAGACTACGACTCAGATGAGGCCGCCTAAATTAGGCACTTTAACTCCCAAGCCACGTCTATACTCCTCGCCTCCTTGTGTCGAGAGGAGTATAACAAGGTGCAAGGGTTAAAGAACGCCAAAGAAATTGGGATGTCCTCAAAACCGTGCACGAAGGGGACAAGGTGACCAAGATCACCAAGCGCGAAACGATCGATGGAGAACTCGATCGATTCGTCCTCAACAAAGGAGAAGAGCCGCAAGCCATGTACAATTGGCTCAAGACAATGGTGAACCAAGTGTGCAACCTCGGGAGCACCAAATGGGATGACCATGAAATGGTCAAGGTTATTCTAAGATCCCTTGTTTTTCGTAATCCTACTCAAGTATAATTAATACGTGAGGATCCTAGATACAAGCTAATGTCTCTCGAGGAAGTTATTGGCCAGTTTGTGAGCTTTGAACTAAGAATCAAAGACTCCAAACACATTGTCAATTTGGAGCAAGGCGCCACCTCCACACCCGAGGTGCAACCCGTAGCATTCAAAGCAACAGAAGAAGAGAAGAAGGGGTCTACATCAAGTAGGCTTCCAATCGACGCCTCCAAGCTCGTCAACGAGGAAATGACTCTCATCATCAAGAGCTTTCGCCAAATCCTCAAGCAAAGGAGGGGGAGGACTACAAGCCCCACTCCAAAAGGGTGTCACACCCGATTTTAGAAGGCAAACCGAATACGAACCATGTACGTGCCAGGATCAGCAATTCACGTACACAACAGTTACATAACTGGACATCATCACACAGTGCTCAAATATTAACATAAAAGGGTAATAATAGTCGATTACATCCTATGTCTGAGACATCCACATAGTCTTTACAATAATCAAAGTGCGGAAAAGAAACATAGATACACGCGGCCTTCACAGGCAGCCAACTGGGGGTTGCCGCTAACCCGCGCCTAGAACTCATCATAATCTTGGAACTCCTGGAAGTCCTCCTCCACGGCTTCATCTTCACCTGAGCAGTGGTTGCAACGCGGACAACTTGGGGAAGGGGAGGGGGTTTTGGTGTGTAGAGCAAGGGTGAGTACACATCAACATACTCAGCAAGTGTCCTGTTTGGCTGTAGTGGACTAGCTCTAGGTGGGGGTAAGTCAAGTGGTTGCTTTTAGTTGGTTAGGTTATTATTACTAGTAGAGAAAGCCAAGTTTTAGAATTAACCCATGTTATTAACCCAAACGTACCCTTTCCAAACGGAAAGAATACCACTTACCATTACCATAGTCAATACCAAAACCATCATTCTCATTGCCACCTGTAATCCAAACATCTCTAATCAAGTACCACTAATCCCTGGAGCTCCCTTGGCCACTCATAATCGCGAGCACGGCTGATATATCAGTTTTCATAACACTTTGTAGAGGTTGCGCACTTTACCCACAAGCTGTGATTTCCCTTTCTGCCCGGAGGTCATGACTCTCCATTGATCACTACCAAGGTGATCCAGCAGGGTATCACTACGTAGCCTTTACAAAGATTCCCTGGGGATGTAGCCGCCCGTTAGGTTTCCTAAATGTACCACACTCCTCCCCAAGGGACAAATCAACTTTGGCAGAGCGAGCCGCATACACTGAGCCCCATTGACGGCACGACGGCTAAGCGAACTACACCTCGGTTCCTCTAATTATTCAGCTAAGGGCGTCCCACTCCACCCTCATGGTTGCACTGTTTCCCCGGGCGGTCATCCAACGAATAGGTCCTTACGGAGAGGCACTCGAGAAACCGCTCGAGCCCCCTAGAATGCCACAAGTATAACATCATAATAAAGAGGGGAAACAGTGTATCTGAAAGTTGCCTAGAGGGGGTGAATAGGCGGAATCTGAAAATTATAAACTTAAGCACAACTACAATTCAGGGTTAGCGTTAGAAATATAAACGACTCCGAAAGAGAGGGTGAAAACAAATCACAAGCAAATGAAGAGTGAGACGCGGTGATTTGTTTTACAAGGTTCGATTCTTGCAAACCTACTCCCCGTTGAGGTGGTCACAAAGACCGGGTCTCTTTCAACCCTTTCCCTCTCTCAAACGATCACCTAGACCGAGTGAGCTTCTCTTCTCAATCAATCGGGACACTAAGTCCCCACAAGGACCACCACACAATTGGTGTCTCTTGCCTTGATTACAATTGAGTTGGGAACAAAAAGAAAGAAGAAGAAAAGCGATCCAAGCGCAAGAACTCAAATGAACACAAATGTCACACTCTCTAGTCACTATTTGATTGGAATGAACTTTGGACTTGGGAGAGGATTTGATCTCTTGTTTGTGTCTTGGAATGAAGTCTAGAGTTCTTGTATTGAATGCAAATGGCTGAAACTTGGATGCCTTGAAGTGTGGTGGTTGGGGGGTATTTATAGCCCCAACCACCAAAGTGGCTGTTGGGAAGGCTGTCTGTCGTATGGCGCACCGGACAGTCCGGTGCGCCAGCCACGTCACCTAACCGTTAGGGTTCGACCGTTGGAGCTCTGACAAGTGGGGTCACCGGACAGTCCGGTGGTGCACCGGACAGTCACTATACACTGTCCGGTGCGCCTTCTGGCGCCTGCTCTAACTTCTGCGTGTGCAGGCACGCACTGTTCACTTTTACTGTTCCTTGCAGACGACCGTTGGCGCGAAATAGTTGTTGCTCTGCTGGCACACTGGACAGTCCGGTGTTACACCGGACAGTCCGGTGGATTATAGTGGAGCGACTTCCCCAAATTCCCGAAGCTGGCAAGTTCAGAGTCAATCTCCCTGGTGCACCGGACACTGTCCGGTGGTGCACCGGACAGTCTGGTGCGCCAGACCAGGGCTGCCTTCGGTTTAACTTTGCTCCTTTGTTTTGAACCCTTTCTTTGACTTTGTATTGGTTTGTGTTGAACCTTTGGCACCTGTAGAACATATATTCTAGAGCAAACTAGTTAGTCCAATAATTTGCGTTGGGCAATTCAACCACCAAAATTCATATGGAAAAGGTTTGACCCTATTTCCCTTTCAATCTCCCCCTTTTTGGTGATTGATGCCAACACAAACCAAAGCAAATATAAAAGTGTAGAATTGAACTAGTTTGCATAATGTAAGTGCAAAGGTTACTTGGAATTCAAACCAATAGTTATTTCAATAGATATGCATGGATTGTTTTCTTCTTATTTAAAATTTTGGACCACGCTTGCACCACTAATTTTGTTTTTGCAAATTCTTTGTAAAATTCTTTTCAAAACATTTTGCAAATAGTCAAAGGTATATGAATAAGATTGAAAGAAGTATTTTCAAGATTTAAAATTTTCTCCCCCTTTTTCAAATGCTTTTCCTTTGACTTAACAAAACTCTCCCTCAATAAAATTTTCCTCTTAGTGTTCAAGAGGGTTTTACAAATTTTTTAAGATACTAGAACTTTCTCCCCTTTTGAAAATACATTAAGATACTAATTTGAAAACTTCATTTGAAAATTCGGTGGTGGTACGGTCCTTTTGCTTTGGGCTAATACTTTCTCCCCCTTTGGCATGAATCGCCAAAAACGAATACTTGTGAGTGAAATACAAGCCCTTTTACTTTCTCCCCAATGGCAAACAAATAGATATGAGTGAAGATTATACCAAAGTGGAGAATGATGCGGAATACCGGCAAATATCAATAGAGTTGAGTGGAAGCGCCTTCTTTGCCGAATACTCCATTTCCTTTTCAATTTTATGACTAAGCATAATAATACACTTGAAAACACATTAGTCATCAAAGGTATATAAATGAGCTATGTGTGCAAAGAATCAATCAAAATTCCTAGAATCAATAATATTTAGCTCATTCCTAAGTTTGGTAAAGGTTTTCTCATCTAAAGGCTTGGTAAAGATATCAACCAATTGATCTTTGGTGTTTATATAGGCTATCTCGATATTCCCCCTTTGTTGGTGATCTCTCAAAAAGTGATACCGAATGGCTATGTGCTTAGTGCGTCTGTGTTCAACGGGATTATCCGCCATGCGGATTACACTCTCATTATCAGATAGGAGAGGGACTTTGCTAAATTTGTAGCCATAGTCCCTAAGGGTTTGCCTCATCCAAAGCAATTGCGCGCAACAATGGCCTGCGGCAATGTACTCGGCTTCGGCAGTAGAAAGAGCGACTGAGTTTTGTTTCTTTGAAGCCTAAGACACCAGGGATCTCCCCAGAAACTGACAAGTCCCTGATGTGCTCTTCCTATCAATCTTACACCCTACCCAATCAGCATCGGAATATCCTAATAAATCAAAAGAGGATCCCTTGGGGTACCAAAGACCAAACTTAGGTGTATGAACTAAATATCTCAAGATTCTCTTCACGGCCCTAAGGTGAACTTCCTTAGGATCGGCTTGGAACCTTGCACACATGCATACGGAAAGCATAATGTTCGGTCGAGATGCACATAAATAGAGTAAAGATCCTATCATCGACCGGTATACCTTTTGATATACAGATTTACCTCCCGTGTCGAGGTCGAGATGCCCATTGGTTCCCATGGGTGTCTTGATGGGCTTGGCATCCTTCATTCCAAACTTGGTGAGTATGTCTTGAATGTACTTCGTTTGGCTGATGAAGGTGCCCTCTTGGAGTTGCTTGACTTGGAATCCTAGAAAATACTTCAACTCCCCCATCATAGACATCTCGAATTTTTGTATCATGATCCTACTAAACTCTTCACAAATAGACTTGTTAGTAGACCCAAATATGATATCATCAACATAAATTTGGCATACAAACAAATCATTTTCAATGGTTTTAGTGAATAAAGTAGGATCGGCTTTACCGACTTTGAATCCATTAGTGATAAGAAAATCTCTTAGGCATTCATACCATGCTCTTGGGGCTTGCTTGAGCTCATAAAGCGCCTTTGAGAGTTTGTAGACATGGTTAGGATACTCACTATCTTCAAAGCCGGGAGGTTGCTTAACATAGACCTCTTCCTTGATTGGTCCATTGAGGAAGGCACTCTTCACGTCCATTTGGTAAAGCTTAAAGCCATGGTAAGTAGCATAGGCAAGTAATATGTGAATTGACTCAAGCCTAGCTACGGGTGCATAGGTTTCACCAAAATCCAAACCTTCGACTTGTGAATACCCTTTGGCCACAAGTCTTGCCTTGTTTCTTGTCACCACACCATGCTCATCTTGCTTGTTGCGGAAGACCCACTTGGTTCCTACAACATTTTGGTTAGGACGTGGAACTAAATGCCATACCTCATTCCTCGTGAAGTTGTTGAGCTCCTCTTGCATCGCCAGCACCCAATCCGAATCTTTAAGTGCATCCTCTACCCTGTGTGGCTCAATAGAGGAGACAAAAGAGTAATGTTCACAAAAATGAGCAACACGAGATTGAGTGGTTACCCCCTTATGAATGTCGCTGAGGATGGTGTTCACGGGGTGATCTCGTTGGATTGCTTGGTGGACTCTTGGGTGTGGCGGTCTTGGATCTTGCTCATCCTCTTGTCTTGATCATTGACATCTCCCCCTTGATCAATGTTATCCTCTTGAGGTGGCTCATATTCTTGATCTTCTCCTTCATCATCTTGAGCCTCATCCTCATCTTGAGTTGGTGGAGATGCTTGCATGGAGGAAGATGGTTGATCTTGTGCTTGTGGAGGCTCTTCGGATTCCTTAGGAAGATGGTTGAACTCCGCTCCATTGTCACTTCTTATTTTCTTGATCCTCAAGCCGAACTCATTTTGAGCCCGTCTCAAGAACCCTTTCAAAGTCTCTTGGGTTTGAGATTTATCCTGCAAAAAGAATACCCAAGTGAAGCGAGAGTAATCATCCATAATAACTAAACAGTACTTACTCCCACCGATGCTTATGTAAGCTATCGGGCCGAATAGGTCCATGTGGAGTAGTTCCAGTGGCCTGTTAGTCGTCATGATGTTCTTGTGTGGATGATGAACACCAACTTGCTTCCCTGCTTGGCATGCGCTACACATCCTGTCTTTCTCAAAATGAACATTTGTTAGTCCTAAAATATGTTCTCCCTTTAGAAGCTTGTGAAGATTCTTCATTCCAACGTGGGCTAGTCGGCGATGCCAGAGCCAACCCATGTTAGTCTTAGCAATTAAGCAAGTATCGAGTTTAGCTCTATTGAAATCAACTAAGTATAGCTGACCCTCTAATACTCCTTTAAAAGCTATTGAATCATCACTTCTTCTAAAGATAGTAACACCTGTATCCGTAAAAAGACAGTTGTAGCCCATTTTGCGTAATTGAGAAACAGAAAGCAAGTTATAATCTAAAGAATCTACAAGAAAAACATTGGAAATAGAATGGTCAGGTGATATAGCAATTTTACCCAATCCTTTGACCAAACCTTGATTTCCATCCCCGAATGTGATAGCTCTTTGGGGATCTTGGTTTTTCTCGTAGGAGGAGAACATTCTTTTCTCCCCTGTCATGTGGTTTGTGCACCCGCTGTCGATGATCCAACTTGAGCCCCCGGATGCATAAACCTACAAAACAAATTTAGGCCTTGTTCTTGGGTACCCAAACAGTCTTGGGTCCTTTTACATTAGAAACAAGTACCTTGGGTACCTAAACACAAGTCTTGGAGCCCTTGTGTTTGCCCCCCAACATATTTGGCAACTACTTTGCCTTATTTGTTAGTTAGCACATATGAAGCATCAAAAGTTTTAAATGAAATGTTATGATCATTTGATGCAATAGGAGATTTCTTCTTAGGCATTTTAACATGTGTAGAACGCCTAGAGCTAGAAGCCTCATTCTTATAAATAAAAGCATGGTGAGAAACAGAATGAGTCTACTTTGCATGGATTCTCCTAATCTTGTCCTCAGGATAACCAGCAGGATACAAAATATAACCTTCATTATCCTGAGGCATGGGAGCTTTACCCTTAACAAAATTAGACAATATTTTAGGAGGAGCATTAAGCTTGACATTGTCTCCCTGTTAGAAGCCAATGGCATCCTTAATGCCAAGGCTTCTCCCACTATAAAGCATACTACGAGCAAATTTAAATTTCTCATTTTCCAGTTCATGCTCAGCAATTTTAGCATCTAATTTAGCTATATGGTCATTTTGTTGTTTAATCATAGCAAGGTGATCATGAATAGCATCTATATTAACATCTCTACATCTAGTGCAAATAGAAACACGCTCAACGGTAGATGTAGAGGGTTTGCAATCATTTAATTCAACAATCTTAGCATGTAAAATGGCATTCTCATCTCTAAGATTGGAAACAGAAGCATTGCAAACATCTAATTCCTTAGCCTTAGCAATTAATTTTTCATTCTCAAACTTAAGGCTAGCAAGAGAGGCATTCATTTTTTCAATCTTAGCAATTAGACTAGAATTATCATTTCTAAGATTGGTAATTGAATCATCACAAATATTTGACTTCTCAACCTTAGCAATCAAATTAGCATTCTCAATTCTAAGGTTGGAGATAGTGTCATGGCAAGTACTTAGCTCACTAGTTAATTTTTCATTTTTCTCTACCTCCTGAGCATAAGCATTTTTAGTCTTAGCATACTTCTTGTTCTCCTTAATAAGGAAGTCCTCTTGGCTATCCAAGAGTTCATCCTTCTCATGAATAGCACTAATCAATTCATTTAATTTCTCCTTTTGTTGCATGTTAAGATTGGCAAAAAGAGTAAGCAAGTTGTCCTCATCATCACTAGAATTATCCTCATCACTAGAGGTTGCATATTTAGTGGAGGATCTTGATTTTACCTTCTTCTTCTTGTCGTCCTTTGCCATGAGGCACTTGTGGCCGACGTTGGGGAAGAGAAGACCTTTGTTGATGGTGATGTTGGCGGCGTCCTCGTCGTCGGAGGAGTCGGTGGAGCTCTCGTCGGAGTCCCACTCCCGGCAAACATGGACATTGCCACCCTTCTTCTTGTAATATTTCTTCTTCTCCTTCTTCCCCCTCTTGTCGTTATCCCTATCACTATCACTAGACAATGGATATTTAGCAATAAAATGAGCGGTCTTACCACATTTGTAGCATACTTTCTTGGAGCGGGGCTTGTAGTCCTTCCCCCTCCTTTGCTTGAGGATTTAGCGGAAGCTCTTGATGATGAGCGTCATCTCCTCATTGTCGAGCTTGGAGGCGTCGATGTGGACCCTACTCGGTGTAGAGTCTTCTTTCTTCTCCTCCGTTGCCTTGAATGCAACGGGTTGTGCCTCGGGTATGGAGGAGGCGCCTTGCTCGATGATCTTCTTGGAGCCTTTGATCATTAGTTCAAAGCTCACAAATTTTCCTATCACTTCCTCAGGAGACATTAGTTTGTATCTAGGATCACCACAAATTAATTGAACTTGAGTGAGGTTAAGAAACACGAGTGATCTAAGAATAACCTTGACCATTTCATGGTCATCCCACTTGGTGCTCCCGAGGTTGCGCACTTGATTTACCAGGGTTTTTAGCCGGTTGTACATGGCTTGTGGGTCTTTTCCTTGGTTGAGCATAAAACGACCGAGCTCCCCCTCAATCGTTTCCCTCTTGGTGATCTTGGTCACCTCGTCTCCTTCGTGCACGATCTTGAGCACGTCCCAAATCTCTTTGGCACGCTTCAATCCTTGCACCTTATTATACTCCTCTCGACTTAGAGAGGTGAGGAGTATAGTAGTTGCTTGGGAATTGAGGTGTTGGATTTGGGCGACTTCGTCCGCATCATAGTCTTCATCCCCTACGGATGGTACATGTACTCCAAATTCAACAACGTCCCATATACTTGTGTGGAGTGAGGTTAGGTGAAATTTCATCATTTCACTCCACCTAGAATAATCTTCACCATCAAAAGCCGGTGGTTTGCCTAATGGGACGGAAAGTAAGGGAGTATTTTTAGGAATGCGAGGGTAGCATAGGGGGATCTTACTAAACTTCTTGCGCTCATGGCGCTTTGAAGTGACGGACGGCGTGTCGGAGCTGGAGGTGGATGGCGACGAAGAATCGGTCTCGTAGCAGACCACCTTCTTCATCTTCTTTTTCTTCTCGCCACTCCGATGCGACTTATGAGGAGGTGATTTCTCCTTCTTCTTGTTGCGGGACTCTCCTGATGGAGCCTTCCCGTGGCTTGTGGCGGGCTTCTCGCCGGTCACCATCTCCTTCTTGGCATGTTCTCTCGACATCACTTCGAGCGGTTAGGCTCTAATGAAGCACCGGGCTCTGATACCAATTGAAAGTCGCCTAGAGGGGGGTGAATATGCGGAATCTAAAATTATAAACTTAAGCACAACTACAAGTCGGGGTTAGCGTTAGAAATATAAACGAGTTCGAAAGAGAGGGCGAAAACAAATCACAAGCAAATGAAGAGTGAGATGCGGTGATTTGTTTTACCGAGGTTCGGTTCTTGCAAACCTACTCCCCGTTGAGGTGGTCACAAAGACCGGGTCTCTTTCAACCCTTTCCCTCTCTCAAACTGTCACCTAGACCGAGTGAGCTTCTCTTCTCAATCAATCGGGACACTAAGTCCCACAAGGACCACCACACAATTGGTGTCTCTTGCCTTGATTACAATTGAGTTGGGAACAAGAAAGAAAGAAGAAGAAAAGCGATCCAAGCGCAAGAACTCAAATGAACACAAATGTCACTCTCTCTAGTCACTATATGATTGGAATGAACTTTGGACTTGAGAGAGGATTTGATCTCTTGTTTGTGTCTTGGAATGAAGTCTAGAGCTCTTGTATTGAATGCAAATGGCTGAAACTTGGATGCCTTGAAGTGTGGTAGTTGGGGGGTATTTATAGCCCCAACCACCAAAGTGGCCGTTGGGAAGGCTGTCTGTCGTATGGCGCACTGGATAGTCCGGTGCGCCACTGGACACTGTCCGGTGCGCTAGCCACGTCACCCAACCGTTAGGGTGCAACCGTTGGAGCTCTGACAAGTGGGGTCACCGGACAGTCCGGTGGTGCATCGGACATTCACTGTACACTGTCTGGTGCGCCTTCTGGCGCCTGCTCTGACTTCTGCGCGCGCAGGCACGCACTGTTCACTTTTACTGTTCCTTGCAGACGACTGTTGGCGCGAAGTAGTCGTTGCTCTGCTGGCACACCGGACAGTCCGGTGTTACATCGGACAGTCCGGTGAATTATAGCGGAGCGGCTTCCCCAAATTTCCGAACCTGGCAAGTTCAGAGTCGATCTCCCTGGTGCACAGGACACTGTCCGGTGCGCCAGACTAGGGTTGCCTTTGGTTTAACTTTGCTCCTTTGTTTTGAACCCTTTCTTTGACTTTGTATTAGTTTGTGTTGATCCTTTGGCACCTGTAGAACATATATTCTAGAGCAAACTAGTTAGTCCATTGGGCAATTCAACCACCAAAATTCATATGGAAAAGTTTTGACCCTATTTCTCTTTCAGTATCATTGATAAATGTCATCATGTTCATTGATTAGTGTTGAGCAATAGCAATAAGCTAAACAATAATAATCCGACCCAAATAGGTAAACAAGGACATGGATAACAAAAGTTAGTCAATCCTTAGGTATAACCATGTAAATGCGAAAAGTGAATTATAGAATTGTATGGGACATAGATAGGTCAAGGGACACTTGTCTCCACCAACCAGCTGCTGCTCAGGGGCTTCTCCTGTGAGTTCCTCGGGCTCTTCAACCAGATCGTTCTCTATACGAGTTCACACATACATTCCACACATTTAATACCAAAGAATAGTACACCATACAATAGAATGCAATAAATAAATAGACGTTCAACGCGGGGCTCGCAATTACGGCTAAGAGAGAAAGAGGAAATGATAGTCAAGTCTACGGTTGAGAAGCGATCACGTTACATAATTATAAATTAAACCACTCACTTAACAGAAGGGCATTAATTTGGACACTGTGTTTAGCATAAAGTAAGGTCATGTTCCACATTTAATCATTATAAATAGACAAAGATAAATGAAAGGGAGCGGTTGTACGGCGAGACGTACGACACAACATTTGAATTGAAATAAACGACTTGTCGTGACGAAACGCACGACGGCTTGCGTCAACAGAACTTCATTTAAAACGAATCATCGCGCGACGAAGCGCGCGACGCAGCACTGTAATAAATATAGATTAAAAGAATCGTCGCTTGACGAAGCGCGCGACGCAACACATTAATAAATATAAATTTAAAGGATTCATCGCGCGACGAAGCGCGTGACGCAACACATTAATAAATATAAATTTAAAAGAATCGTCGCGCGATGAAGCACGCGACGAAGCACATTAATAAAGACGAAATTAGAATGAACCGTCGCGCGGCGAAGCGCGCGACGCAGCACATCGACTAATCAGAAATTAAAAAAAGATTAAACGAGGGTTAAACAAAGCGCGACTACGGTCGCACGCGCGAGAGCACGCTGCGCGTGCCGAGGGCACGCGAACCGTGCAGGCGCGCGGGACGCGAGTCGCCGGGGCACGAGCGCGGGCAGGGGCGCGCGAGGGTGCGGGCAGGGGCACGGTCGGGGGCGCGTTTTGTGAGGATTTGAACCCGCAACCTCCCTCTACGAGGTTGAAACGTCTAACTGAAGGACACTAACCAGTATAACTCAAGTGCGTTTGTTGTAAATAGCTAATATAAAATGTAAATATATATATATATACTATATTTTTATAAAATAAAAAATATATAATCGTGTCGGGCCGGCACTGCGGGCCGAGACAGCGGCCCAAGCACGGCATGGTTCTCGTGCCGGGCCGGGCCCGGCACTATTAAACGGGCCGTGCTTCGGGCCGGCCCATTAGGCACGGCCCATTTGGCCATCTATAAGCGCGGCCACCGGCGTGTGCGCCAGGGCGCGGGGCGCGGCCACCGGGGCGCGCGGCCGGGACGCAGCCGGGGAGGGGCTCACCGGGGGGTGCGACGCGGGGAGGGGCGCGGCCGGGGAGGGGGCTCCGGGGAGGGGAGGGCACGACAGGGAGGGGCTCGCGCGGCCGGGGAAGGGGCGCGGCCGGGGGAGGGGCTCGCTGAGGGAGGGGCTCGCCAGGGCAGGGCAGGGTGCGGCCGCTGGGGCGCGGGTCGGGGCGCGGCTCGCCGGGAAGGGGCGGGGCGCGGTGGGCGTGAGGCCGGGGCGCGGCTCGCCGGGAAGGGGCGCGAGGTGGCCGGCGCGTAGGGCGCGGGACAGGGAGGGGCGCGACGGGGCGGGGCCCGCCAGGGGGCGCGCACGACGAGGACACGGGAGGGGACGCAGGGAAGAATAAGGGGGAGGGGAAGGAGAAGAGAGAGAGGGAGAGGGAAGGGGAGGGGAAAACTCACCTCCGGGGATCCAAACTCCGGCGATCACGTCTCCAAACCCTAGGGCACCACGGGGGGAGAGAGAGAGAGGTGGAACAGGGAGAGGGAGGTTACTGCGCGGGAGAAATCAAATGAGACAAATGGACTAGGGGGAGGGAGGGGGCGCGCGCATGGGGAGGGCAGGGGGCGCTTGGGGCACGCGGGCCGGACTGGGCCGGGCCGGGCTGGGTCGAGCTGGGCCACCCCGCGGATCGAAACCCACGACATGCACGACCACTAAACGGAATCCGATCGCGAACCGAAATCCAAAACGGGACGAGACGAACTCGCGACTAACCACAACATCAGATAAGGAAAAATGCTTCAGCATGATGCAACACCCATGACACTTAGGTTTTGTTTACACATGACATAGACACCCATCGCTATATTGCTTTGAAATTGGGAAGAAGGGGCGAAACGAGAAAAGGAAAGAGAGTAACGCCTGAATTTGGTGAGTAAAAAGAAGAAAAAAATCTACCCCCCAAATCCAGGGGGTTACAGACCTATCTCCCTTAAAAGAATCTCTCCCTCGAGATTCAGGGTTGGCCAACAAAGAGCTCAGGGTACTTGGCCATCAGATCATCTTCACGCTCCCATGTTGCTTCTTCCTCAGAGTGGTGACTCCATTTGACTTTGCACATTCTGATAGTCTTCCTCCAGGTGACTCTGTCTGCAATCTCAAGAATCTACGTTGGCTTCTCTATGTAGGTCAAGTCCTCCTGGACCTCTAGACCTTCCACTGGCAATTGCTCTTCTGGCACACGTAGACACTTCTTCAATTGAGACACATGAAAGACATCATGCACTGCGGACAAGCCTTCTGGCAAACTGAGTTGATAGGCCACTTCTCCACGCCTTGCGATAATCTGATACGGACCAACATAGCGGGGCACTAACTTGCCTTTGACTCCGACTCTTTTGACTACTCTGATCGGTGACACTTTCAGATAGAGAAAATCTCCAACTTCGAAACTCAGCTCTCTTCTTCTTGTGTCTGCATAACTTCGCTGCCTTGATTGCGCTATCTTCAGGTTCTCCCGAACCATCTTGATGTTCTCTTCAGCTTCAAGCAAAACGCCTGTCCCGAACACTTGCTTTTCTCCAGGCTGATCCCATTGCAAGGGAGTTCTACAACTCCTCCCATGAAGCGCCTAAAATGATGACATCTTCAAGCCGGCCTGGTAACTGTTGTTATAGGAGAACTCCGCATAAGGCAACCTCTTGTCCCATCCGAACTGATCTTGCAACGCACAGGCTCTCAACATGTCTTCGAGGATTTGATTAGTTCTTTCGGTCTGACCATCTGTCTGCGGATGATAAGCTGAACTGAAATTCAGATGCGTGCCCAAGGCTTCATGCAACTGCTGCCAGAAATGAGAGGTGAACTGCGTTCCTCTATCTGACACTATCTTTTTTGGCACACCATGAAGACAAACGATCCGAGACATGTACAACTCTGCCAATACGGCATTGTTGTAGTTGGTCTTGACAGGTATGAAGTGGGCTGACTTGGTTAAGCGGTCCACCACTACCCAAATGGAATCGTAGCTGGCTCGAGTGCGAGGCAATCTGACTATGAAATTCATACCGATTTCATCCCATTTCCACTGAGGAATTTGCAATGGTTGCAACAATCCAGCTGGCCTCTGATGCTATGCCTTGATCCGTCGACAGCTATCACACATAGCCACATGCTCTGCGATTTCCCTCTTCATTCCACACCACCAGAATTTCTTCTTCAAATCTTGATACATCTTCTCACTTCCGGGGTGTATCGAATAAGCGGTCTCATGAGCTTCCTTGAGGATCAACTCCCGAATAGACTGGACATTGGGAACACACAAGCGGTCCTTGAACCATATCACACCTTCTGCATCTTCCTGAAAATCTTTGTCTTTGCCTTCCAGAATCAGTTGCCGGATCTCATTGATCTTCTCATCATTCTTCTGCGCTTCTTTGATTTCCCGCTCTATGGTAGGTTCCAACTCAACTGTGACTCCTTGCGTATTGTTCAGAAATCCGAGACTCAACCTGTCAAACTCTTTGGCCAACTCATAAGCCATCGGATGAGCGACCATCAGATTGACCTGACTCTTCCTGCTCAACGCGTCTGCCACTATGTTCGCTTTGCCTGGATGGTAATGAATCACCAACTCGTAGTCTTTGATCAACTCTAACCATCTTCGTTGCCTCATATTCAGCTCTGACTGAGTGAATATGTACTTTAGACTCTTGTGGTCTGTGTAAACATCACACTTCTGCCCATACAGATAGTACCTCCATGTGTTCAGTGCGTGAACCACTGCTGCCAACTCTAGGTCATGGATTGGGTAATTCTTCTCATGAACCTTCAGCTGTCGGGACGAGTAAGACACAACTCTTCCCTCCTGCATCAACACACATCCCAAACCAGTGTAACAAGCATCGCAATACACCGAGAAGGCTTGTGCACATCAGGCAAGACTAAGACAGGCATTGTAGTCAACTTCTCTTTCAGCGCTTCGAAGGCCTCTTGACATTTCTAGGTCCACTTGAACTCAACTTTGTTGCCTAGCAAAGCTGTCATCGGTTTCACAATCTTCGAAAACCTTCAATGAATCGCCGATAAAATCCGGCCATTCCAATGAAGCTCTTGATTCCTCGGGCATATGTTGGCGCTTTCCAGTTCAGAATAACTGCCACTTTCTTCGGATCCACAGCCAATCCTTCTTTGTTGATTACGTGACCCAAGAACAGGACTTCATCAATCTAGAACTCACACTTGATCAACTTTGCATACAGCTGGTGCTCTCGTAATCTCTGCAATACCATCCTCAAATGACCTGCATGCTCTGCTTTGCTTTGAGAATATATTAGAACATCATCAATAAATACCACCACAGACTTGTCAAGATAATCCATGAATACACTGTTCATCAGATTCATGAAGAAGGTTGGTGCATTTGTTAGACCAAAAGACATCATAGTGAACTCATACAACCCATACTTGGTAATGAATGTCGTCTTCGGAATATCTGAGGGTCGGATCCTGAGCTGATGATAACCTGACCTCAGATCTATCTTTGAAAACACGTTGGCTCCTCTCAACTGGTCGAACAGATTTTCTATTCTGGGCAAGGGGTACTTGTTCTTGATTGTGACCTCATTCAGAGCTCGATAATCGATGCACATCCTCCTAGTGCCATCTTTCTTCTCCACGAATAGGACAGGGGCGGCCCAATGCGAGGTGCTTGGCCGGATGTAACCTTTCTCTGATAGCTCATCAATCTGCTTCTTAAGTTCAACCAACTCTGGTCTAGATACTCTGTAAGCTCTCTTAAAGATGGGAGCGGTTCCAAGAAGAAGTTTTATAGCAAACTCAACTTTCCGCTCTGGTGGCATACCTGGTAAGTCCTTTGGAAACACATCTGGGAACTCGAACACAACCTTGATAATCTCAAGTGGATCTGCTTCACTGCTATCAACAGCCATATGATAACAATTTCCTTTCTTTGGCTCAGGCGGAACTAACTCGGTCACCACTTCCTCTCCTAGTGGGGACACCAACTTGATTGTCCTCTTATCACAGCTGATAACTGCCTGATACTTATCTAGCCAGTTCATCCCTAGGATGACACCTATTCCCTGAGTACCCATTGCTATGAGATTAGCGAGAAACGCTATCCCCCTTATTTCCACACTTACATTCAAGCAAATGCTATCAGCTCGAATTCTACCACCGGCTGAGTCAATTTGGATGGGGGTTGACATGGTAGTGATTGGAAGATTATGTGCTTCTACCCATGATGCAGTAATGAAAGAATGTGTTGCTCCAGTATCAAATAACACTTCTGCAATATGGGAGTCGACTGGAAACATACCTCGGTAAAACAAATCATCATGTTCACTCACCTTGATTCTTGTTTGATTTGTTTTCCCCTCTCTAACGCTTCCTTGGTAGTGTGATTTTGAGTTGGCTCCCATACGTCATCCACAATCTTTGAGCAACTCCTAGTAAGAGAGATATTCTTTTGGACTTGAATTTAATTCTAATGCTAACCCACGACCTTAGTGTGTGTTTAAGTTTATAAATTTCAGGTTTCGCCTATTCACCCCCCTCTAGGCGACTTTCAGTAACATGTCTCAAGCAGTAGATGGCAAATCACATAAGGAGAACAGCTCTTTTATAAGTTCTATAATTTGGGTATTACAAATCCTACCCCCTTACAAAGAATCTTGTCCTCGAGATTAGGATGGACTAGGAAAGAGGTGGGGAAAGTCTACACGTAGTTCTTCTTCTCTTCCCCAAGTAGCTTCATCTTCTCCACGGTGACTCTATTGCACTTTGTGTATCTTTATCACTTTACTCCTTGTGACACGAGTCAAGGTATCAAGAATCTTGATAGGATACTCAGTATAAGTCAAATCTTCTTGAACACTAAGATCTTCCATAGGTAGTTGCTCCTCGTGTACCCCGAGACGCTTCTTCAATTGTGATACATGGAAGACATCATGTACATCCACAAGATGATCGGGTAATTCCAGTTGATAGGCAACTTCTCCCACTCGCTTTAAGATCAAGAAGGTTCCAATAAAGCGAGGGGACAACTTTCCCATAACTTTAAACCTTCGCATACCCCAGATTGGTGTCACCTTCAGATACACGTGATCACCCTCCTTAAACTCTAGCAGACTTCTCCGGGTATCCGCATAGCTTTTCTGCCTTGACTGCGCAGTTCTCAAATTATCCCTTATCATTCACACTTGTTTTCTACCTCTTGTATAATTTCTAGCCCAAAGAACTGCCTTTCGCCAGTTTGATCCTAATACAGTGGAGTCCTGCACTTTCTGCCATATAGAGCTTCAAACGGTGACATCTTCAAACTGGCCTGGTAGCTATTATTATAAGAGAACTCCATATAAGGTAAACTCTTATCCCAACTACCACCATGTTTAAGAGCACAAGCTCTTAACATATCCTCTAGTACTTGGTTGGTCCTCTCGGTCTCCTCATCAGTTTGAGGATGGTAGGCCGAACTGAAATTCAACTGTGTGTCCAAGTACTCGTGCAACTTTTGCCAAAACGGAGATGTAAACTGTGATCCCCGGTCTGACACGATCTTCTTAGGCACTCCATGTAGACAAACTACCCGAGCCATATACAATTCTGCTAGCTTTGGCTCCCGTGTAATTAGTCCTCACAGGAATGAAGTGAGCCACTTTTGTCAGTCTATCCACAATCACCCAAATAGAGTCATACCCTGCAGGAGTGCGGGGTAGACCAACAATGAAATCCATGCCAATTTCTTCCCATTTTCACTCGGGTATTTTAAGCGGGTGAAGTAATCCAACAGGTCTTTGATGCTTGGCTTTTACCCTCTAGCAAACATCACATTTTGCCACATGTGCAGCAACATCCCTTTTTAGTCCATACCACCAATACTTCTGCTTCAAGTCCTGGTACATCTTGGTACTACCCGGATGGATGGAATAAGCTGAATCATGTGCTTCCTTCAACATGGTTTCACGAATACTGTCGGTCTCAGGAACACAAATCCGGTTCTTAAACCATATCGTGCCCTGCTCGTCCTCCGTGAAATCTAGACCTCTACTTCAATTATTAGATCCTTGATCTCTTGAATTTTGACATCACCGATTTGTCCCTTTTGTATTTATTGCTCTAAGGTAGGTTTCGCTTCTATGGTAATTCCTTCGGTATTAGCAGCTATCCCTAGATTGAGCTTCTCAAAATCTTCTGCTAACTCATCGGGTAACTGGGTTACAATAGTAGAGTGGACATGCTCCTTCCGACTCAAGGCATCCGTAACCAGATTTGCCTTGCCCGGATGATAGTGTATTTCCAAGTCATAGTCCTTGATGAGCTCCAACCATCGGTGTTGCCTAAGGTTGAGATCATTCTGAGTGAATATGTATTTTAAGCTCTTGTGATCGGTGTAGACTCGACACTTGGTTCCCATAATATAGTGTCTCCAAATCTTGAGAGCATGCACGACGACTGCCAGTTCTAAGTCATCAGTGGGGTAATTCAACTCATGTTTTCGCTACTGGCAAGACACGTAAGCGATGACGTGTCCTTCTTTCATAAGCACACATCCCAAGCCCTGGCGACTTGCATCACAATATATATCAAAATTCTTCTGTAGATCTGGCATAACCAACACTGGAGCAACCATCAATTTAAACCTCAGTTGATTGAAACTCTCTTGGCATTCCCAGGTCCATTTAAACTCCTTGCCCTTTTCGAACAATGAGGTCATAGGCTTAGCAATCTTGGAGAACCCTTCAATGAATCGCCGGTAATAACCCGCGAGTCCGAGAAAACTCAGGACCTTCGAGACTTTACTTGGTATCTTCCAATCAACTATCGCTGTTACTTTAGTCGGATCCACAGAAATTCCTCCCTTGGAGATGATATGCCCGAGGAAATGTACTTCATCAAGCCAGAACTCACACTTGGTAAATTTGGCATAAAGCTGATTATCCCATAACTTCTGTAGCACCTTCCGTAAATGTTCCTCATGATCACTATCATTCTTGGAATAAGAATGTCGTAGATGAATACCACGACGAATTTATCGAGATACTCCATGAACACCTTGTTCATCAAATTCATGAAGTAGGCTGGTGCATTGGTTAAGCCAAACAACATGACTGTGAATTCATATAGACTATATCAGGTAGAGAAAGCCGTCTTGGGAACATCAGATGGCCTAATCTTCATTTGATGGTAGCCCGACCTGAGGTCAATCTTAGAAAACACCCTAGCACCTCTCATCTGATCAAACAAGTCATCAATACGAGGTAACAAGTACTTGTTCTTAATGGTGACATCATTAAGTGATCTATAGTCCACACACATCCGTTGCGAACCATCCTTCTTCTGTACAAACAATATCGGTGCTCCCCAAGGTGAGGAACTTGGATGAAGGTACCCTGCTTCCTGCAACTCTGTTAACTGTTTCTTAAGTTCTTTTAACTCCTCCACTGACATCCTATATGACCTTTTTGAAATGGGAATAGTACCAGGTAAGAGATCAATAACGAATTCGACTTCCCTATCTGGTGGCATTCCGGGTAACTCTTCAGGAAAGACGTTTGGAAAGTCTCTAACAACTCAGATGTTTCTACCCACAGATTTTCCATCTATTAGAAATATGGCAGGTCTAGTAGAGACGGTTACGGTAATCTCAACTTTAAATCTTCCCCCTTGGAACTGGTGAGTTCTACGGTTCCCTTAGCATAGTGTATAACTGCCTTTGCCTTCCTTAACTAAGACATCCCAAGTATCAAATCTATACTGCTTTCTTCTAGCACTATGGGTGTAGACCATAATTCCCTTCCCATAATCGTCAGTGTTAATCTTCGTGTCATATAGTTTGCTTCAACAGGCCCTTTAGGTGTAATTACTACCATTGGTGTTTTCATATTTTGTAGAGGCAATTCATTGGTGGTGGCAAATCGAGCAAAAATAAACGAATGCGTAGCTCCAGAATCAAATAATAATGTTGTTGAAATTGCATTAATGTAAAACATACCGATAGCGATGTTTGCACCGTCAGCAGTGGCCTCAGCACTAACTTGATTAACCCTGGCAATGTTGAATCCCTTGTTAGGAGTCTGTTGCTTGTTCTGATCTGGTGCACTGGAATTCCCCGCCGGACAAGCATTTGCATAGTGCCCAACCTGACTGCACTTGAAGCGTGTATGACATGTCTTTTGTCTTGTAGGCCTCGCGGGAGTGCTAGTGGGGCCGCCTGACGAGTGTGGGGGTGTCTGTGGAGTCCCCTGTGGAGCATACCGAGCTGGGCGCGGTCCTCCTCCTGGACGAGCTGGTGTACCATAGGGCAGAACGTAGCGAGGACGAATGCTGCTGCTACCCTGTCCCTGTGTAATGACCTTCCTCTTCATGTCTCCCAGTTGAACACGCATGTGTTCAATAGCTAGAGCTTTATCAAGAAGCCCCTGAAATGATGGGAAGGTATGAGCAACCAATGCATACTGTAGTGACCCATTGAGTCCTTCTGTGAAGTGCTCTTGCTTTCTCTCATCATCACGCACCTCATCATGAGCATATCTTGATAGCTGAATGAATCTGTCACAGTACTTGCTGACAGATATGTTGCCTTGCTTTAATGACAGAAATTCACTCTTTTTAATCTTCACCAGCCTAGCAGGAATGTGGTAGTTTCTCAAATGTGTGGTGAATTCCCCCAAAGTAATAGTGTCAGCAGCATCATAGGCAGTAACATAAGAATCCCACCAGTCAGCAGCAGGACCAGTCAGACGACCAGAAGCACATAGACACTTCTCCCGGTCGGAGCATTGGGCAATATTTAGCATCTTCTCTGTCGACTTCAACCAGTCGTCAGCGTGCAAAGGATCTGGAGAGCTGACGAAGGTAGGCGGCTTATGGCTCATAAATTCCCGGTGCTTGTCCCGGGGTGGAAGTGGCGGTGGCAGTGGTGGCAATGGGACTTGCTGCTGTCGCCCCATCATCTCCTGACGCATCTCCTCTCGCATATCTTGCCTTTTCTGGCGCATCTCTTGGCGTTCCTACCGCATTTGACGCATGCATATCCGCCATAGTATCAGCCATCTGTTGCATCATCTGCATCTGGGCTGCAACTACTGGATCAGTCCTAGTCGGTGAAGGATTCGGAGGATTCATCTTGTCTTGTTGTTGTCTAAGCACCCTCCGATCGAATGGGTTGGCAGGTAGATCAATTCCGCCTCCCTTCCTGGTATTGACCATCTGAGTTAGAAACACATGATAAGAAAGAATTGTAGAATAGACAAATAATTGTGAGGCAGAATCTTTTGGGGATTTATTAGCTAAGTAGATTAGTGTCACCTACTCATTTTATTTACCTTATGGTGGTATGGCACGAAAAGGAAGAGTATCACATTATAAATGCCCTAAGAGACTCTATATACAATAGAATGTCTATGAATATAGTCTATTAGTAGTCACATAAGTGAATGCGACTATAGAGCATCAGATTGATAGAACAAACAACATATTCATATAAGGGGAGTGAAGATGTCTATTACTATTTAGATTACGTGTGAGATACATCTGTTCACAAAAAGACAACTCCACAATTGTTGGCAAATATTCACTTTAGACACGTCAAAAAACTCTATAAAAAACAACACTGTACAAGACTTAAGGGGGCAGGTGAAAAATATGAGAGACATACTTTTATCGAAGAGTTTATCTTTTCATGACTCTTTATATATGTTGTTTTTTAGCGTTTATGATGCAAAATCTTAAAAATATATTATACATTATTTTAGCTATCTTTTATACTTGAAAACTCGAACTCGAACTGGAGCAAATTTTAGTACTGAATGTCACTCGGAAAGTCCGATAAGGCGACCATGTTCAAAATGACTCATTATTTATTGTTCATTAATCATAATCATAAAGGTTGGAGTTGCAGCCAAAATCGAAATGAGCCCGAAACTGTTCAATTTAACAACGGCGCGCCGCCGACGAAAAACATTTCATTTCCTTCCGTCTTCTCCCGCCCTCCTCTCCGCCATGTCATCGCTCCGCGTGAAAAGCGCATCGCGACCGTCCGTTAGAAGAAGCACCAACGGCCCACGCCGCTTGAAGCCAGCGATCCGCGGCACCTGCCCCTCAACCAATTAGCGCACACCTCTCCCGTCCTATAATAGACGCACCGCCCCCGTATCCTGTCCCAACAACAGCGAACACATCTCCTCGCATTTCTTCCCATCCGATCCCCCCTTCGCAACCAAAACCCCAACTCGCCCCGCATCGATGGCGCCCAAGGCCGAGAAGAAACCCGCGGCGAAGAAGCCGGCGGAGGAGGAGCCCGCGGCCGAGAAGGCGCCCGCCGGGAAGAAGCCGAAGGCGGAGAAGCGGGTCCCCGCTGGCAAGTCCGCTGCCAAGGAAGGCGGCGAGGGCAAGAGGGGCAAGAAGAAGGGCAAGAAGAGCGTGGAGACCTACAAGATCTACATCTTCAAGGTGCTGAAGCAGGTGCACCCGGACATTGGCATCTCCTCCAAGGCCATGTCCATCATGAACTCCTTCATTAACGATATCTTCGAGAAGCTCGCTGCTGAGGCCGCCAAGCTCGCGCGCTATAACAAGAAGCCTACCATCACCTCCCGTGAGATCCAGACCTCCGTGCGCCTCGTCCTTCCCGGGGAGCTCGCCAAGCACGCCGTCTCCGAGGGCACCAAGGCCGTCACCAAGTTCACCTCGGCCTAGGCTGCGCGGCCGCCGCTTGCAGGATTCTCTCCTGTGTTCACGTCTCTTGCTGTAGTTAGGTGCTGCTGCCTGCTGGCTTCTATGTATGTTATCTATCTGTCTGTAGCAACTGTGTTATCTGATAGGACCGTAATGGTGCTTATTCAACCCAGCTATATGTTTCTATGTGAATCATCTCTCTATCGGTTGTTGAGTAACTTTATATTGTGATGAAGATGTGAATGTGATTTATAAAATGCGTCAGTTTCTACGGTAAGGTTAGCTGCTGGCCATCAAGGTCCTTGCTAGGTGTCAGGTGCATACATCGTTGGATTGGAATGTAGTCTTGTTCTGATTCAGTTTGATTGTAATATGATGTTTTGTTTGCACATTGATCTGTGAACAACTGAACTTTGAAGGTCACTAACGTGTTGCTGATAGAACCCATGGCTGAAACAAATGTTTTTCCAGCAGTGATTTAAGTTGTGGATACTGAAACAAGAACACATGAGTGGCTACAAATGTTTTCTACTCTGCTGAAGTTGTATATAACAACATAGGTTTCTGTTCCGTTCTCTTGCGTGCTTGGTAGCACTGAAAAGTCTTGGTCCTGCAATTGGAGATGTCAGAAACACTTGAGAAAGACAATAAACTTGGACATGAGAAAGGGGACTATGTGTTGCTGGAGTTACTCGACTATCTTTACTCAGACATCATCTGGTGCTACATTTGTACTCTCTGTAAGTTGGTTCTCATGATCCACATCTCTGCGATTAACTTGTTATGTCTAGTTTCATTTGATCATTGGATATCATGAATTGTAGCTATCTCCATATTTTTTGTTCATTGCCCTCATGTTAGATTATTAGGTTGTGTGAATCATGTTTTTCAGGTGTTTGGATACACGAACGCCTACCTTGATAGTAGACAATGGTCTGAAGATGATAAATCATGCTCTGCTAATGTCTGTACTCTACTGTGTCTTTGGGTTGTAGTTTGTGGGCTAGATAAACAGTAACAACAAAGTATTTTAATGCTAAAACAAGTAGGAATAACCTATAGCTGATACCAAAAGAGGCCATAAATAAAGTTTCAATCACACAGATATCGGGTTTTGTTTCACTTCTATTTAAGGCTATCTTATTCTTATATATTGGCGCAGCTTTGAATCTCTCTATTATTCTTATAGACTGGTACCAATATACTCCAAGTGTACTCATTGGTATTGACTATCTTTTCATACCAATTTTGGTATTCTTTTGCCTCTTTTTACATTACTATCATTGATCCCTCTGTGCACTTGTGACTTTTGAATGTCCCTGTTGGATACGTTGTAAACCCTAGGTTGAGAAATAATAATAGACTAGCTGAATGTCCGTGCGTTGCAACAAGAATATATAATACCAATATACTACAATAACTTATATACAAAACATGTGTTATACCATTATGAGAAAATATTTCATAATCAATTTGTGATTCTGGCCATACATAAATTTTGTTATTTATAATTTATCTGTTTCACCACTATATTGCAACCATCAGTATCATGCAGACTTCGATATATGTCACGATTTGCATGGTCTCATTATTGGAGAGCACATTTCATACATACCTGAAGAAATTCTCTCGTACATCGTTAGTCATCAGACACGTACCACCATACGCTTTTGCTTAAACAAAAAGGTAAGTGTGTGTGTTTGCAAGACTAATGGTCAAACATCGTATAACCATAAAGTTAGAATACTATATTAATATATTAAATAAATTAATCCAATAGACATAGATTAACCCAATTAATATAGGATACATAAATATCTAATTATAAAAGTATAAAACATGTTATAATCAATGTTGTTACTGCGTAGTAAATATTCATATGAGACTAACACAACTGGAACGGTTCAATTTAGAATTAAAATGGGAAAGTTACGAATTTCCAAAGTTTTTATGTATTTGATATATGATTAATTAGGAAATCAATTTTATTGTTGTTTTTATGACAAAACAGAGGTATTATGTGATAAAAAATAACATTATAGAATCATAGAAATCGGAATGAACTAATTTGTATTTAATATGAAATTTCCATGAATTAAATGGGTTTTTGCAATTATTTTTAAACTAAAAATCAACTTCTAAACTCTTTTTCTCTATTTTCTTTATTTCCTGGACTGCGTCCCAAATTCTAGAAAGATCAGGGACCAAGCTATAAATGATTTTCTAGACTCAGTGAGCATACAGAGTGGACGGCGTGTTAAACATAAATAAAATCTTAGTTGAAGTTATACACAATTCAATATGAGTCACGTTGGCTAGAGGGTGGAAGGCTAGACATTCTACTAAATAGATCCAAGGTTCGATCTCTGAGCAGCCATGGTTTAATTGGAGGGCGAGTATGTGTTTTATTATCGAAGCATATTTCTCTTTGTCAAAAAAAAACTAAAACTGAATGAAAAACCTAGGCTTATGCATCATACTGATTTGTTTGATCTGTGTATGAGAATTAGGTTTGAAAATCGCAAAACAGATCTATTTGAATTAAAAACCAGAAAATAGAAGGAGAGAGAGAGCTTGGGCCACCTGCTGTAGACGCGCCGCGTGGCCCATCTAAACCCATCAGCCTTTCCCCTTTACACCCGCTAGGCCCACGTAATGGGTGTTTCTTTTCTTTTTTCTTTTCTCCTTCTCAATATCTCTCCACGTGTACGACAGCAGCTATCCAGTGCATCTCTGAAACGTGGGATCCGATGGTCAGTTTGATCGTCTCCGTTGAACTGATTCTGGCGGAACGTGGGGGAATTAGTTGACCGATTACGTGGCTAGGTTGTTATGATTCTGCTCGGAGTATCAAACTTAATCCCTGTGGCTGCCTCATCCACACATTGCTGGACCAGGGAACCAGGAAATTAGCAAAAACACTATAAGAAATACTTTTTAGTACATGAATAAGTCCCAAAACTCATTTAATTCATGAAAAATTCATAGTAAATCCTTTTTCTCCATTCCAGTTCCTATAATTTTATATTAATATTGCAACTACTTGGGGACACTGTTTTAACATGAAATCTATACTAGAATTGATTACTCAATTAATTTTGTAGCAAGCACACACAAACTTTGGAAATTCATAACTTATCTGTTTTAACTCCGATTTGATCCGTTCTAGTTGTGTTGGTCTCGTATAAATATCTACTATGCAATAATAACATTTATTTTGCCATGTCACATTATTTTATAATTAGATCTTTATGTAACTTATGTTGGTTAGTCTCGTTAAACCACTTATCATTATAATCTACTAGAAAATAATCTATGGTCAATTTATAGCTTAGATTTAAATGGAGATAATTATTTATATAATGACCTCTCATATGATTTATACTAATTAAATTATAATATAGTTTAATATTTTAATCACACAGATCTTTTATAAAATCATAACTCCTTAATCTTAACTCCGATCTTAGTAGTTCTCGATCCCGCGATCTCGTAGCTACGTGTAGATCATTAATATTCAGTTTGTTCTTATGTTTGGTGTGATGTTAATTTTGTCTATATCATGTTTGTTTGTATTGCTACGACTAGCGCGAGGTTTCAAGTCACCTGAAGTTCACCCTGGTAACTGGAATCTCAAGTGTCAGGCAAGTTGTGCCCTTGATTCACTTTTGTTACCCAATAATGTTCTTTATAATCATTTACCATGCAGTTTAATTTTGATGGGATCCGATAGGTCACCCTAGATTGATTATCTCATTACCTTGTTTACCCCTGAATCAATCGGGTAGTTTGCTATTGCTCTATACGGTTTTGGGATTAATATTTCATTATATCCATGTTTCAGTTATTTTGTTATTTTATTTATGTTCATGTCAAGATCATTATATTATTGTTAATTGGAACATGGAGCTTAACTTGAGAAACATGTGCCACCACAAGGGAGGAATGGGACCCCTTGGCTGACTAATTAGGAAAGCTAGTGGAAGACTACCTTACCCGAAAGGGGCAAGAGCAGTAGGGGAGTTGCATGCAAGGAGGTTTTCGGGTTGATTTTGCTGCGATGGCGGTCAGACGGGGGATTCTTGCAAGTGCTCTTCCCATAAACTATAGCGGGTTTTCGGAAGCTAGTGGAACTTTGTAAATGCCTTGTAGTGGATCCCTAACCATTCACCTTGGTAGTGTCTAAGGGTCTAGCTAACCCTGGCGACATAGGAAACACGACTTGTGGGTAAAGGGTACAACCTCTGCAGAGTGTAAAACTGGTATACTAGCCGAGCTCACGGTCATGAGCGGCTCAGGACTCTTCGATGATTAAATTATGGAACCTAAACTCAATTTGTCATTTGCATTTGCATGGGATTTGTTATTAATTTTGTTCTATTATTTTATTATGGTTTGGTATTTACTTACACTTAGTAACTGCTAATAAAATTTTGACCAACTTATAAAAGCAATGCTCAACTTTAACCTCTATTGTTGATCAGCCTTACACATCACATGAACTCCCACCTTTGGTGAGTTCATGTCACAATATTCCCCACAACTTGTTGAGCGATGAACATGTGTGAGCTCACCCTTGCTGTCTCACCCCCCACAGGTCAAGAACAGGTACCACTGGATGAGACGCATGGTGGAGGTTGCGCTGCGTTCGTGAGAGGTCTAGGTCATCGTCTCTCAGTTGACTTTCTGCGCTAAGGATGGATTTTAGATCCTGTTATATTTATCTTTTACTTTTGTAAGTATTTCGCTATGTAATAAGTACTCTGATTATATTGAGACATTTATCTCTATACACTCTGTTATTATATATGTTGTCTTCTTGGCGCATTTATGAGATGCACCTGTCTTTGTACCTTAAAGCCCGGGTATGACATACGTTTAAACTAGACCTTGTCATGAACCACTCAACCTAACCAATCTAACCCGGCCCGCTCGAAAAAAATCCGACCCGATCTGACCTGACCAATGTGATGGGCGGGCACATGCTGGGTTCGGGGCCATGATTTGACCCGATCTGAAAATCTTGACCCAAAGCCAAAAAACCCGAACAATCCAGAAAAAACCGACCGACGCGTTGGACATGGAGGCATGGTCCAACCTGACCCAACCCAAAACTATACAGGGGTCGTGCGGGCTGTGCCAAACGACCCACAAGCTGATCTTGACCTGACCCTACCCGCCATTTGAACAGGCCTAGTTCAAACCATCTCAATCGGTGTTACACAAACATTTTTCCAAGTAGTGCTGTATCCTTTCACTTATGCTGTACCTTTGATTTTTAGGCCCTAACCTGCTTACAAACTGTGATAGTACCAGTGTTAATGCCTTGTTTAATGACAGATTGGAGAACACGAAGAAACTGTCAGCACATGTTATCTATTCTCGTGATAGTGGTAAGCAACATTGAAAATCCCCTCTTTCCCCACATTGTATGTTTTGCTGATATTTCTCCACATGTTATCTATTTGTTGCTTGTGAGTATTAGGGTTGAAAACAGACAGAAAAAATCCTGTCCCGACTCGTACCGTTTTCTACATTTAATCCGACTGTTTCAGTATTTACGGAAAAATATGGAAATGAGACGGAAACGAGAGAGGGCTTATTCCGTCCGTTTTTGTGGGATCCCGTTTTTTTCCGGATTGAACACGTATTTATTCCTTATTTGACAAATATGGGACGAACCTAATATGCATTAGTATATAAACTAAAGCCTCGTGTATTTAGGTGATAAATTATAGCACAATTGGCCATTGTAACCACCGACTCTTTTCAAATAACAAGTGATCTAAAGTCTAAAACAACATCAGATGTAGTTAAATGTACATATTTAGCAACCAAACAACAATAGAATGTTGCCTCTCTATATCTATTTATTTTATGTTATTGTTCTGCCACTCAATCACTAGTCAAACATCAATAACATTTCTATTTATATTAAATTATAGGTTTCCGTTAGTATTTTCGTTTCCGTTCGTTTTCGCAATTCCGTTTATCCCGCTCCCGTTTCCGTTTCCGACTATTCCGGACCTGATCCCATTTCCGACAATAAAATGCGGATACGGAAATGAGAGAGGGGTCTTGTAAAACCCTGAAATTTGTATAAGATAAAAAAATGATGATAAAAAAATACTTGTATTTATATAAAGTGTTTTGGGATCATGGAACCCTTAGAGGCTATTTAGTTTTCTTTTCTATGTGCATATTCAATTAATAGGAATATATTGATCAAATAACAAATAAATACTGAAATATGCATCTCATGCCGATTGGTTTTGTTGTGATGCATTTTTATTTGAATAAAGGAATCAAGACTTAATTTAAGATAAATGAATAAAATGAAAGGAATTACCCTCTCCATAATTAAATAATAGGGAGAAAATAGATAATAATGAAAAGAGGATTCACCGTTGCATTACAATTATATTTGAGAGTTGAAATTGGAGAGAAAGAAAATTCAAATAGGGATTTGATCTGAACTGGATATCTAAAATTTGAAATAAAAAAGGGAATAAAGAAATAGGGCAGTCACCTGCGTGGGCCAAAACCTACTGAACCGGCCCAACACCCCTCCTAATTCCTCCCCACGGTGGGCCCACTGTTCTCTCCCCCGTGTCTGCCTGGGAGCGCAGGTGCACGCGCGCCTGCTCCTCTCAGTCACTGACCAGGTGGGCTCCGGCGTCAGATTCGCCTCCTTGGGAACAAACTCCCGCACCTCTCGCCGAGTCCGTAGCTTGCTCACCGACTGCGTCAACAACCTCCCCGTCATCGCCGAACTCCGCGGAGCGCTGAACGGATTCCGCCGCCTCTATAAAACCCAGCCCCGTCCTCTGTTTCTCCGCTGCACCGAGCAACCGCCGTCGGGAATCACAGAGTTCGAATCCGTCGCCCAGCCTGAGCTCCTCGAGAACAATAAGACCCGTACCCCTGCTTCTCCTGGATGACCAACGCTCGACTATTGTCGCCACGAACTGAGAGATCGAGCCGTAACCACATGCCCTGTGCCACCCAAAGCCACCGTCGTCGAGGCGAGCTTCGGATGCCACCGGTGACTCCTTGCGGTGGCATATTACAGTCCTCGGGGCGCGACCGTGGTGGTGCGCTTGCGCCTGTGGATGTTGTCCGCGTCGGCAATTGGGTGTGAAGACCAACATTTCAAGGTGAATCGCTCGCCGACGTAGCTGCTCCGTCGTGGACCCGCCTCAAGCCGTGGGCAGGACTGCAGCCACCACCATGCCCGGTAAGAAGTCCTCCTCTGTGTCCGCCTTGCCCTCCTCTTCGCGTAGGACCGGATAGTGCCGTAGGGGTGAAGACCATGTCGCCGGCCCACCTAACCCGACAACAGCGCCGCCGTAATGGGCGAGCTCCGCCGTGGTCCCTGTCTGGGGAAAGAAGGAGGCCCCCTGGCCATTCGATCAGTTATGGGTGGCTCGGATTGAAGCTAGCTGGGCGCGTTGCCAACCGTAGATCTCGGATCGTACAATCGAGATTGCGTACCATTTCGTTTGGGCTTCGAGTTAATTGTGGGCATCCGATCTCGATCCCACGGTGGGTTCAACATGCCCCTTTCATAAAAAGCCGCGGCCTGATCCGGACCGTCCATAATTGATCTAGCGGCCCCAGCACAACAATACCCCTTCGGCCTGGGGTAATTGCAAAAGAAACCCCGGGGGAAATAGGATTTAACCCGCAGTCCAGCGCCTGGCGATCTGTGTCTTGGGTCATTTTACGCACCGACCCCTGCGCTTCATAGTTTTTGGTGCGCAGTCCAGACCTCTTGAAAACAGAGAAATTCATTTCAGAAATGATTTTTAATACAAAATTAATTACAGAAACTTGTTTAATCCCTAGAAATTTCATATTAAGTCCAAATTAGTCCATTCCAATTTCTATAATTCTATAATATTATTGTTTATCAAATAGTACCACTGTTTTGACATGAATGTTACAATAAAATTTATATCCTATTTAATCTTGTATCAAATACATAAAACCTTAGGAAATTCGTATCTTCTTTGTTTTAACTCCGATTTGATCCGTTCAAGTTGCGTTAGTCTCGTAGCAGCGCATAGATCATTGTTATGCAGTATATTCTTATGTTTGGTGTGATGTTAATGTTGTCTATACACTGTTTGTTTGTATTGCTACGACTAGCGCGAGGACACGTGTCATCTGAAAAGCAAGCTGGTACCTGGATTCTCAAGTGCCAGGCAAGTTGTGCCCTTGATCACTTCTTTTTACCCACTCATGTTCTAATTAATCATAATGATCTGCATAGGTTAATTTTGATGGGACCCAATAGGTTACCCTAGTTTGATTATCTTTATACCTTGTTTACCACTGAACTTTTTGGGTAGTACTTGCTAGTGCTTTATGTGGTTTTGGGTATGAAGATACATTATTCATGATCACACTTTTATTATCTGTTTATTATCACTGTTCATGATAAGATCATTATGTTAATTGGAACATGGAGCGACCACCCGGGAAAACAGTGCTACCACAAGGGTTTAATGGGACGCCCTTGGCTGATTAATTAGGAAAGCTAGTGGAAGACTACCTTACCTGAAAGGGGCAAGGGCAGTAGGGGAGTGGTCAGTGTAGGGAGGCCCTCGGGAGGATTTTGCTGCGATGGCGGTCCTGCAAGGGATTCCTGCATTGGAGCTTCCTATAAACTGTAGCGGGTTTTCTGAAGCTAGTGGAACTTTGTAAAGGCCTCGTAGTGTTACCCTGCCTCGCCTCCTCGGTAGAGGTGTATGGGAAGTCGCGATCCCTTGGCAGATGGGTAACATGACTTGTGGGTAAAGATGCGCAACCTCTGCAGAGTGTAAAACTGGTATACTAGCCGTGCTCACGGTCATGAGCAGCTCGGACCCTCACATGATTAATTTATGGAACTAAATTCAATTTGTCATATGCATTGCATCGCAGGTGATGTTGTTACTTTTGTTCTACTGCTTAATTGGGTTGGTATTTACTTATACTTAGTAATTGCTAATAAAATTTTGACCAACTTTAAAAGCAATGCTCAGCTTCAACCATCTCCGTTGGTAAGCCTTACACTTCACATGAGCTCCCATCTTTGGCGAGTTCATTCACATTATTCCCCACAACTTGTTGAGCGATGAACGTATGTGAGCTCACTCTTGCTGTCTCACACCCCCCCACAGGTCAAGAGCAGGTACCACAGGATGAGGCGCTTGGAGGATGCTGTGACGAGTTCGTGAGAGGTCTAGGTCGTCGTCTCCCAGTCAACTTTGGGTTGCTGGACCGTTGTCTCCATATAATGTAATTATTTATTTATTTTGTACAAAACTCTGATTATATAGTAAAGATGTGACATTCGATCCTGTGCCATGATTCATCATATCTGTGAGACTTGGTCCTAGCACACCTGGTGATTATGTTTACGCCCGGGCTTTGGACCCCTAAAACCCGGGTGTGACAGAAGTGGTATCAGAGGAATATTGACTGTAGGACGAAACCTAGATAGAACTGGACAATCAATATCTACTTACCTTTGCTACTCTAATCCTTTCTAATCTTTTCTTAATCTTTTCTCATCTATTTCCGCTTACTCTGATTATTCTTACCTTTTTCTTCTAAAGACAAATGTGGATTTCACACTTTGAAATCCTGTGCCTAAAGTGACTTTAGGAATAGGAGACCTACTCTTAGGAACAAAAATAAAACTATTTTATAGGTATCTATACGCTTGAGTGTTTGTTCTTATGATATTTGTCTGATTTGGATCTTTGATTGAGTGTGATGGGTTGTGGATCAATGTCCACAACTACATCTGTATATACATCTAGTCATAAAGGATAGTATTTATAAAATAACTAGACAAACTAGATTATCCCTCATTAAAAGTATCTAGCCTAACAATATTCATCCCATCTTAAAAGATTTTATCCTACACTCATAGATCCATCTCATCCCAAAAGATCCTAACTTATCCTAACATATCTAGTGTAATGGATCCATCTTATCTTAAAAGATACTCTATTACCTTTGTAGATTCATCTTATCTTGAAAAGATCTTATGTCATCCTAACAGATCTAACTGACCTCAAAAGATTCTACCTTATCCCTATGAATTCATCTTGCCCTAATAAGCATATTTATCCCACACTAGTGTAACAACCATGATCTAATCCAAAATAATCAGATCTTAACTAGTTTAATCTAGTTATATCCAACCTAATCTAGATTATATGTAATCTAATATGATCCAATCTAAAGTGAGTTATTAACAGGTTAGCTAAGTTGGTGATATAGGTTAGACACTGTCTCTACAAACATACCTTAACCTAAATTAATGTCTTATACCAATCCGTCTGTAAACAGCAACATAACCTACATCACAGGCTGCCTAGTCCATTTGTTCCAAAAGCAAAGTAAAACTCTGTTCAAACTTACCTACCTCGTGTACCCTGGCTATCCTAACTATATGTCCTTAACCCGGATGGCAACTCCAAGAAGAAAAGCCAAAGAAGACCAACCACGTCAAAGAAGGATAAGCATCAACTCAAGTCTTCAAAGATCAAGTTGAATCGCCAGCGGAATCAAGATCCACAGTACTGGATGAAGTCTTTCCTTATTATACTCTTCCTTGCCACAACCTATACTTGCCATAATCGTACCTCATCTGACATAATAAATGGCTAGACATATATATCCATATAAAAAAACATTAAACAACTTTGATTCCCAAAACCAAATGAGAAACTAAAATTCTAGACCAAACTTATTATCCCTTTTCTTACAAATCTCGAGGACGAGATTTCTGTTAAGGGGGGTAGGATTTGTAAAACCCTGAAATTTGTATAAGATAAAAAAATGATGATAAAAAAATACTTGTATTTATATAAAGTGTTTTGGGATCATGGAACCCTTAGAGGCTATTTAGTTTTCTTTTCTATGTGCATATTCAATTAATAGGAATATATTGATCAAATAACAAATAAATACTGAAATATGCATCTCATGCCGATTGGTTTTGTTGTGATGCATTTTTATTTGAATAAAGGAATCAAGACTTAATTTAAGATAAATGAATAAAATGAAAGGAATTACCCTCTCCATAATTAATTAATAGGGAGAAAATAGATAATAATGAAAAGAGGATTCACCGTTGCATTACAATTATATTTGAGAGTTGAAATTGGAGAGAAAGAAAATTCAAATAGGGATTTGATCTGAACTGGATATCTAAAATTTGAAATAAAAAAAGGGAATAAAGAAATAGGGCAGTCACCTGCGTGGGCCAAAACCTACTTGTCGGCGTTTCGAGACAGGGGGGGTCCCAAAGCCGATGAGTGAGTGTGTTGCGTGCCCCAGCCCAGATGGGTCGAGCGCGTGGGCGAGCGCGAAGGGGGGAGAGGCGAGGTGGCCGGAGTCGAGCGTGAGAGAGGTGGAAGTCCCGCGGCCTTCGTGTTCGTCCCGCGCCCAGGTCGGGTGCGCTTGCAGTAGGGGGGTTACAAGCATCCACGCGGGTGAGGGAAGCGAGCGGCCCCAAGAGAGCGCCTGTCCCGTCCTCGGTCCCGCGCGGCCAACCTCCTCTAAGAAGGCCCTGGTCCTCCCTTTTATAGTCGTAAGGAGAGGATCCAGGTGTACAATGGGGGGTGTAGCAGAGTGCTACGTGTCTAGCGGAGAGAAAGCTAGCGCCCTAGGTACATGCCAATGTGGCAGCCGGAGAGGTCTCGGCACCTTGCTGGCGTGATGTCGTGGCTGTCGGAGGTGCGACGGAGCCTGGCGGAGGGACAGCTGTTGGAGCGGTCGAGTCCTTGCTGACGTCGCCCTGCTTCCGTAAGAGAGCTGGGGGCCGCCGTCGTCACAGAGCTTGTGGAGCGCCATCATTGCCCATCCGGCGGAGCTGGTCGGATGGGACGCCGGTCTTGTTCTCCGTGACCCGAGTCGATTCGGGGTAGGACGATGATGACGCTTCCTGTTGACGTGGCGGGTCTGTGCCCTAGGCGGGGTGACGTGGGGGCTCCTCTGAAGCCGAGGTTGAGTCTGTCTTCTGTTGCCGAGGCCGAGTCCGAGCCATGGGGTCGGGCGAGGCGGAGGTCGTTTGGCCGAGGCCAGGGCGGAGTCCGAGCCCTGGGGTCGGGCGAGGCGGAGTTTCGTCGTCTTCCGGGTCTTAGCCCGAGTCCGAGCCCTGGGGTCGGGCGGAGCGGAGTTCGCCGTCTTCCGGGTCTTAGCCCGAGTCCGAGCCCTGGGGTCGGGCGGAGCGGAGTTCGCCGTCTTCCGGGTCTTAGCCCGAGTCCGAGCCCTGGGGTCGGGCGGAGCGGAGTTCGCCGTGGCGCCTTTGGCAAGGCCTGACTGTCTGTCTGACTCACCCTTTGCGTTAAATGCTCCTGCAACTCGGTCAGTCGGTGTGGCGATTTAGTCAGGGTCGCTTCTGAGCGAAGCCAAGGCCTCAGGCGAGCCGGTGATGTGTCCGCCGTAAAAAGGGGGGCCTCGGGCGAGACGGAAGTCTCTCGAGGTCGGCTGCCCTTGGCCGAGGCTAGGCTCGGGTGAAGCGTGATCGAGTCACTCGTGTGGACTGATCCCTGACTTAATCGTACCCATCAGGCCTTTGCAGCTTTATGCTGATGGGGGTTACCAGCTGAGAATTAGGCGTCTTGAGGGTACCCCTAATTATGGTCCCCGACAGTAGCCCCCGAGCCTCGAAGGGAGTGTTAGCACTCGCTTGGAGGCTTTCGTCGCACTTTTTTGCAAGGGGACCAGCCTTTCTCGGTTGCATTTTGTTCCGGTGGGTGCGCGCGAGCGCACCCGCCGGGTGTAGCCCCCGAGGCCTCGGAGGAGTGGTTACACTCCTTCGAGGTCTTAATACCTTGCGTAATGCTTCGGTTGGTCTGGTCGTTCCCTCATGCGAACTGGCCGTAGCCCGGGTGCACGGTCGGGGCCCAAGCTCTCGGGCTGGTATGTTGACGCTGTCAACGGTTTGGCCGGAGCCGGTTTTTGCGAGAGCAGCCCCCGAGACTCTGCACAGGGCGAGAGGACGATCAGGGACAGACTCGACTTTTTACATACGCCCCTACGTCGCCTTTCCGCAAGGAGGAGGGGGGAGTGCGCCATGTTACCCTCGATGGGCACCGAACATGGTGTCTCCGGTGAGCTGCAAGCGGGTAATCCGAGTGGGCGTCCGTGCCCCGTTCGTTGGGGGTCGGCTAGGGGCCCAGAGGCACGCCCAAAAGTACCTGCGGGTGATTTGCCAGACCCGGTCCCCTGGCGACGGGGTCCGAGGGCTCGATGCCTCCCTCCGATGGGATTCCGTTACAAGATCGTTCCCGCTGGTCTCGGAAATGTCCTAGGGTACCTCGGGAGCGCAGCCCGAGCCTCGGTTATGTATCGAACGTACCCCTGGTCATCCCTCGCTCGGTGTCTGAGGCGACTGTGAACCCTTCGGGGGCCAGCCTTCGAACCCCTGATCAGTAATGGGCGCGGAGCCCGAGTAGCCTGAGGCGGCCATGGAGCCCTTCGGGGGGCTGGCCTTCGAACCCCTAACCAGTAGTGGGTGTCGGGCCCACGCGATCTGAGGCACTGTTGAACCCTTCGGAGGGCCAGTCTTCGAACCCCTGATCAGTAGGGGGGGGGCTCGGAGCCCGGTTCCTTCACGGAAAAGGATCCTTTTCGGGGTATCCCCCTTTCCCGGTCCCTGTTGCAAGAGATAGAGAAAGAGGAAAAAGGAAAAGGAAACGAAATCGAACGACGTGGCGTACCTCTTTTTGACGCGGTTATTACGGCGAAGGTGAAGCGTCGCGCGCTTCTCCCGCCAGAGGCGCCGCGTGTCCCGCCGCGGAGTTAATGCGACGGGGCGAGTGGTTGGCGAGGCGGCCGTTACGCGTGCGCGAGCCGTTTGAGGAACGGCTGTACCGCTTCGCGCTTTTCGAATCCCGCGTCCGGTCCAGGCGGTGTGCTGGAAACGGCTTTGCCCTGGCCTTCATATACTTGAGAGGGGGTCCGGTGACGGTTCTTCGCTCTGCTCCCTTCTTTTCCCTTTAGGTTTTCGCAACCCGGGAAACTTTAGTCGGAGAAGAGAGAAACCGCTCTCCCTGTCCCCCGCGCCGCCATCTTCTCCATTTTGGTGATGGCGGATCGAGTGACCATAATCCCCCCGCGCGATCCGTGGCCCTTCTCCACGGTGACGGCGAGTGATCTGGAGGAGCTGGTCGGCGAAGGTTTGCTCCGCCCCCTCACCGACAAGCAGCGGCCAGAGTGGATTCCTCCCGTGGGCGGAGCCGCTCCGTCCCCACCGCCGGGGTATGTCGTGAGCTTCGTCTCCCTCCATGAGCGGGGATTTGGTGTGCCGACGGGCCGCTTTATGCGGGCCATCCTATTCCACTATGGGGTGGAGTTGCACAACCTCTCCCCCAACTCCATCTCGCAGGCCGCTATCTTCGTAGCGGTATGCGAAGGATACTTGGGGATCGCTCCTCATTGGGATTTGTGGACTCATCTCTTCCTCGCCGAGCCTTTCGCCTTGTCGACGGGGGAGAGGAGGATCCGTGCCGCGGTGCGGGCCGGCGGCTGCATTCTCTTGTTGAGGCAGTCGCGGGCGCTGCAGTACATTCCGGCCACTCTTGCGTCTTCGAACAAGGGGTGGCAGCGCCGGTGGTTCTACCTCCGGAATGACAGTGAGTTGCTCCCACCGTTTTCCCAGCGAGTGGTTACGGCTGCCACCGACGCCTGGCACCACGGGACCCCGCACGAGAGGCAGAAGAATCTCGAACCCCTTCTCCAAGCCCTGAAGGAGTTGCGGGAGGGGGGACTTACCGCTGCGGGAGTGATCGCCGCTATCCACCGTCGGAGGGTGCTTCCATTGGCGAAGCGGCGGCTGCCGCTCTGGGAGATGACCCCGGAGGCTGACTGGGAGGGCTCACGAATGTCCCCTGATCCTCTCCCCTTCAACGCCCTCCAATGGCGGGTGTCGGCTGCGATGGGGAAGCCGGACCCCCACGCATACTCCCAGCTTCGGATGCGCCCCGACCAGGGGTGTGTGACTTTGGTGAGTGTTCGCTCCTTCCTTCTTCGTATATCGGGTCGCCCCGGGTCCTTATGACCGGGTTCCTTTCTCCCCTCCTTTTAGGATGTGGGGTGGCACAAACCCTCCCAGCCACGGGTCCCGGAGGACGCGGTGGACCGTGCAGCGCGGCGGGTCGCCGCAGAGGAGAAGAAGAAAAAGAAGGACGCGGAGAAGGCCCGGGCCCGCGAGCGGAGGCGGGCTCGGGACGCCTTGGAGAAGCGCCGTCGCCAGCAGGAGAGGGACGGACTCCCGAGGGAGCCGTCGCCGGAGACGCCCGACGACGATGATGACGATGATGATGATGAAGAGGATGACATGGCCGCCCGTCTCGGCCTCAGCCCCAGCTTGGGGTGTGGCCAGGAGCCGTCGAGCCAGCCCCCGAGCGGGCCGACTCCGTCAGCCCCCGAAGTCGGCGCGTCGGGCTCCCGACCCGAGGCACGGGGGCGAACCGAGAGGTCACCTGACCCCTCAACCGGAGGAGCTGAGGCAGCTCCGGTGGTCCAGGCCAAGGCGTCTGTTCCCCAAGGGCCGCCGCTCGTGGCGGTGGCGCATGGGGGTGACCCTCAAGTCGTCGCGGCCGTGCCCGGGGAATCCGCTTCCCGGGCGCCCCAAGCAAGGGTGGCGCCGAAGGTGCCGGCGGAGCGGACCTCGGCGGCTGTTTCGGGAGCCGGGATCCAAGAAGGCTCCCCCCAGGCGCGGTGGATCATGGCCCGAAGTGGGTGAGTATCTCGGAATGTCTTCGTCTTGGCTTCCCATTCATATGTCTCGGTCGTGATCTTTCTTTCCTCCTCTCCTTTTTTTTATATCCAGCAAGCGAAGTCATGGCCAGACCGACCTGGCACCCCGGAAGGCCCTCAAGACGGCGCCGAACTGTGTGGCCAGCGCCATTCCACCGACCCTTTCGCGGGGTACTTCACCACTGGGGGCTCGGGCGTCGCCAATCTCTGAGGAGCGGGCTCCCGAGGCCGGCTCTTCAGCCGAGGCGGCTATCGTGGTTGAGGAGGCGGCTGACGCCCACGCGGCCCTGAGTTCGCCTGTCGTGCCGGTCATGCCGGCGCCTGCCACCGCCGAGGTTGCCGCCGTCCCTGTCGAAGGGCGTCCAGTTGCCGCCAGCGTCGGGATGGCTGATGCGTCGACGCCCAAGACTTCAGAAGAGGTGGGCGTGGACGCGCAATCCGTCCAGCCGGGCGGCAGCCTCGCTGTGCGGCGGAGCCCCGAGGCCCGGCGCCCGTTGCTCGGATTCCAGACCCGCGGGGCCTCGGACCCCGTCTTCGTTCTCGATGATGAGCAGGAGGACCAGTCCTGGGGTGAGCTCCGCGAGTGCGCAGAGGCTACGGTGGGGTCGCTCCGGTCGTCGCTGGAGGTTTTCTGCAGAGACGTCCCCAAAATCCTCCAGGTAGCGGTTTCGGGCATACCTTTTTTCCTTCTGTGGGCGAGACACCCGTCGTGACGCCCTGTTTCCTTTCCCCAGGATCTGTCGGACCGGAGCGCCGCCAAGTCGTCGTTCATCCGCCGCGAGGTTGATGTCTGGGGCTCGCTGCGATCCCTGAGGTCCTCGCTCGCCGGGGCTACCGCGCGCCTTTCCCAGCAGGATGCCAAGGTGGCGGACCTCCAGCTGCTCTGCGCCGACCTGAGAGCCGAGGCGGCTGCAGCGCGTGCGGAGGCGCAACGGCAGCGATCGGAGCTCGCCCAGGTCGTCGAGGAACGGGACCGATCTCAGGGCCGAGCTGCCGAGGCCGAAAGCCGTGCCGAGACCCTTGCGGCTGACTTAGCCGCGGCCCAGGTCGCGGCCTCGGAGCATCGTGCCCGAGCCGGAGGTACGTCTTGGTCCTCCCTGGTTCTCTTTCTTGTCCGTTTCCTTTGCTTGTGCTTGAGGTATTTCTCCTGGTTGCTTGCAGAGCTTGAGTCCGCCCTTGACGAGTCCGCCAAGGCGCTTGCTGAGGCGCTTGCCGGAGCTGCCGAGCAGAGGGGTGCGGACCTTGCGGCTATGTCCGAGGCCGTCTCGGACTTTTATCGTGTCCTCGGCTCCGGCGACGTCCCTTCAGGAAGCTCCCCTCAGAGCCGCCTTCGAGCCTTGGGTGATCACGCGCGCGGCAGAGTCCGCGAAGCGTTACACCACGGCGTCAGGCGGGCCTTCGCCGTGCTTGCTTCCCACTACGTTGTGGACCTGGAGCGGGTTAGTGAGGGGTACTGTCTTCCTGACGAAGACGATGCTGCCCTAGCGGAGGTCCAACGGCTCGACGCGGTCGCCGCGGGTCCGAGCGCGGTGCTGGCGACCACCTTTGAGGCGGAGATCCTTCCCCCTGCGACGTTACCGGAGGCCGAGATGGACCCCACCGACGGCGGGGATGGAGCTGAGGGCGCGGCTCCTTCCCAAGGCGGCGCCTAATTCTTGTTTGAACAGTTTCTTGTTGGATGTGCGTCTCACCGTGGCTGTTGAGGCCTGAACACTTTGTCTTTCTTGCATGGAGTCGTACTCTCCTTTCTTTCCATCTGCATGTTCGTCCTGGCTTGTCAATAATAGGGTGGCTTCTCGAGTCGGGCCATTCTTCGTGGCAGGTGATGAGTGAGGTATCCCTAACCCGGAGGCACAGGAGCTCCTCGGCTCAGTCGGCCTTGCCATTTACATGTACCCGCGTTCGCTCCTCGAGACCCTGCTTCTGACATAGCCGGGAGAACGTAGCCGGGAGGACGCAAGAGGCCCCTTTTTTGATTGAAAATTTTTGACACGGAGAAGTATGCCCGATCTTGACGCAGAGGGGTTCCCCCTTTTTAGCCCCCGAGGGAGGGTCGGGCTCTGCCAAGGCGAGGCCGACCCTTCCTTGATGATCGAGGCGCAGAGGCTGTCTGACGGATCGGGCTCCGACCCGGATATCCAGCGAGTGTTTGGCAACATCCCTCGGTATGGCGGGCATGTCCGAGGGACTCCACGCAAGGACGTCGGCGTTTGCGCGGAGAAAGTCGACGAGCACTACTGCCTATTTGGGGTCGAGCCCGGAACCGATCCGGATCTGCTTGGTGGTGTCGCCACTGGGGTCAAGAGGGACGGCCTTAACCGTCTCTGCTGGCTCGAAGTTGCCGGCATGGCGCTTCACGTCTGGCACCTCCTTGGAGAGGTTCTCCAGGTCGGCGATGAGGGCCTCGGACTCGGCGAGGGCCTCGGCGTACTCCACGCACTCCACGTCGCATTCGAACGCGTGTTTGTACGTGGGGCCGACGGTGATGACCCCGTTGGGGCCCGGCATCTTGAGCTTCAGGTAGGTGTAGTTGGGGACGGCCATGAACTTCACGTAACATGGCCTCCCTAGTACGGCGTGGTAAGTTCCTCGGAACCCGACCACCTCGAACGTCAGGGTCTCCCTTCGGAAGTTGGAGGGCGTCCCGAAGCAGACGGGGAGGTCGAGTCACCCGAGGGGCTGGACGCGCTTCCCAGGGATGATCCCGTGGAAGGGCGCAGCGCCTGCTCGGACGGAGGACAGATCGATGCGCAGGAGCTTGAGGGTCTCGACGTAGATGATGTTGAGGCAGCTGCCCCCATCCATCATGACCTTGGTGAGCCTGACATTGCCGACAACGGGGTCGACGACGAGCGGGTATTTCCCCGGGCTCGGCACATGGTCGGGGTGGTCGGCCTGGTCGGACCAGTCTAGGTAGACTGGCGCCGCCACCTTCACCGAGCAGACCTCCCGGCGCTCTTGCTTGCGATGCCGAGCCGAGGCATTCGCCGCATGCCCTCCATAGATCATGAAGCAGTCGCGGACCTCGGGGAACTCTCCTGCTTGGTGATCTTCGTTCTTGTCGTCGTCGCGGGCCCTGCCACCCTCGGCGGGTGGCCCGGCCCTGTGGAAGTGACACCGAAGCATAATGCACTCCTCGAGGGTGTGCTTGACGGGCCCCTGATGGTAGGGGAACGGCTCCTTGATCATCTTGTCGAAGAGGTTTGCACCTCCAGGGGGCTTCCGAGGGTTCTTGTACTCGGCGGCGGCGACAAGGTCCGCGTCAGCGGCGTCGCGTTTCGATTGCGACTTCTTCTTGCCTTTCTTCTTGGCGCCGCGCGGAGCAGACGCCTCGGGAGCCTCTTCCGATGGGCGGCCCTGGGGCTGCTTGTCCTTTCGGAAGATAGCCTCGACCGCCTCCTGGCCAGAGGCGAACTTGGTGGCGATGTCCATCAGCTCGCTCGCCCTGGTGGGGGTCTTGCGACCCAGCTTGCTCACCAGGTCGCGGCAAGTGGTGCCGGCGAGGAACGCGCCGATGACATCCGAGTCGGTGATGTTGGGCAGCTCGGTGCGCTGCTTCGAGAATCGCCGGATGTAGTCCCGGAGCGACTCCCCCGGCTGTTGCCGGCAGCTTCGAAGGTCCCAGGAATTCCCGGGGTGCACGTACGTGCCCTGGAAATTCCCAGCGAAGGCTTGGACCAAGTCGTCCCAGTTGGAGATCTGCCCCGGAGGCAGGTGCTCCAACCAGGCGCGAGCAGTGTCGGAGAGGAACAGAGGGAGGTTACGGATGATGAGGTTGTCGTCGTCCGTCCCACCCAGTTGGCAAGCAAGGCGGTAGTCCGCGAGCCACAGTTCCGGGCTCGTTTCCCCCGAGTACTTCGTGATAGTAGTCGGGGGTCGGAACCGGGTCGGGAATGGCGCCCGTCGGATGGCCCGACTGAAGGCCTGCGGACCGGGTGGTTCGGGCGAGGGACTCCGATCCTCCCCGCTGTCGTAGCGCCCCCCACGCCTGGGGTGGTAGCCTCGGCGCACCGTTTCGTCGAGGTGGGCCCGACGGTCGCGTCGATGGTGCTCGTTGCCGAGGTGGCCCGGGGCCGCAGGCGCGGTGTTGCGCGTGCGCCCGGTGTAGACTGAGGCTTCCCGCATGAATCGGGAAGTCGCGGCATGAGGTTCCGAGGGATATCCTTGCCTTCGGGAGGCAGTGCTCTCGGCCCGTCGGGCCGCAGCGCCTTCCAGGAGATTCTTGAGCTCTCCCTGGATTCGCCGACCCTCGGTGGTTGATGGCTCCGGCATCGCGCGGAGGAGCATCGCTGCGGCTGCCAGGTTCTGACCAACCCCGCTGGATGCGGGCGGCGGCCTGACCCTGACATCGTTGGCGACGCGGTACTGGAGACCTTGGGGCAGGTGACGTATTTCTCCGGCCAGGGGTTGGTCCGCCCATACCTGCCCGACGTCCCGACGGATCGGCACAAGCGCTCCTGTTCCCTCGTTGAGCCTGGCCTGCGCCTCGCGGACTTGCTCGAGTTGTGGGTCGTAACCCCCCGCCGGAGCGGGGACCACAGCTAGCTCCCGTGGGATGTCGGCGCGAGGCACCGGCCTAGGAAGATCACCGTCCTCCGGCATGCCGAGACGGTTGCCTTCGGAGGGATCCCCTAGCTCGATGTGGAAACATTCGCGGCTTGGGCCGCAGCTCTCGTCGCCAAGGCTGTGGCTTCCGTCGGAACCGTCGGATAGGCAGTAGTCACATGCGGTCATGAAGTCCCGCATGGCACTGGGGTTGCCAAGTCCGGAGAAATCCCAACAGACGCTGGGGTCGTCATCTTCCTCGGACCCAGAGGGCCCGTAGGTCGAGACGTCCATCAGCCGGTCCCAAGGCGACCGTATACGAAACCCCAGTGGGGTTGCACTCGCCTCAATGAGAGCGCCCGCCAAAGCGAGGTCGTTTGGCGGGTTGAGGCCGAGTCGAAATGACGTAAGGTGGGAGTTAGTTGGTACCTTTTGGTCGACGAGGAGCGACGTAGTCGCATCGGGGACTGGTTGCACCGTCATCTCAGGTACGAGGGCGACGTCCTGCAGGCTTTCCGCGAGCGCGCCGGCGTCGTCTTCTTGCTCGGGGTCAGCGTGTCGCGGGGGGACGGCGCTTGCCTTCGTCTTGAACGCGAGGTCGACGTCCAGCGTGCCTTCCGTCGGGGCGTCGGGGGCGTCGATTCGCTCGACGGCCAACGAAGCGCGGCCTCCCGCTTGGCCTTGATGGCCCCGCCTCCTCCTCCGTTGGCGGGGGAGAGAACGGAGCGAGCTCGAATGTTGTTCTTCCACCACGCGGGGAAGGTGTCGTCGATTCCGCCGCCGGCGAGCGGGTTGTCGGCCGCCATTGTCGTTGTCGCGCGGCGGTGGAAGAAGTATCATGTCGTAGCTGCCGTCGAAGGACATGAACTCAAGAGTCCCGAAACGAAGCACCGCCCCGGGCCGGAGAGGTTGCTGGAGATTGCCCATCTGGAGCTTGACGGGGAGCCGTTCGTCAGCACGCAGCAGGCCCCTACTTGGCGCGCCAACTGTCGGCGTTTCGAGACAGGGGGTCCCAAAGCCGACGAGTGAGTGTGCTGCGTGCCCCAGCCCAGATGGGTCGAGCGCGTGGGCGAGCGCGAAGGGGGGAGAGGCGAGGTGGCCAGAGTCGAGCGTGAGAGAGGTGGAAGTCCCGCGGCCTTCGTGTTCGTCCCGCGCCCAGGTCGGGTGTGCTTGCAGTAGGGGGGTTACAAGCGTCCACGCGGGTGAGGGAAGCGAGCGGCCCCAAGAGAGCGCCTGCCCCGTCCTCGGTCCCGCGCGGCCAACCTCCTCTAAGAAGGCCCTGGTCCTCCCTTTTATAGTCGTAAGGAGAGGATCCAGGTGTACAATGGGGGTGTAGCAGAGTGCTACGTGTCTAGCGGAGAGAAAGCTAGCGCCCTAGGTACATGCCAATGTGGCAGCCGGAGAGGTCTCGGCACCTTGCTGGCGTGATGTCGTGGCTGTCGGAGGTGCGACGGAGCCTGGCGGAGGGACAGCTGTTGGAGCGGTCGAGTCCTTGCTGACGTCGCCCTGCTTCCGTAAGAGAGCTGGGGGCCGTCGTCGTCACAGAGCTTGTGGAGCGCCATCATTGCCCATCCGGCGGAGCTGGTCGGATGGGACGCCGGTCTTGTTCTCCGTGACCCGAGTCGATTCGGGGTAGGACGATGATGACGCTTCCTGTTGACGTGGCGGGTCTGTGCCCTAGGCGGGGTGACGTGGGGGCTCCTCCGAAGCCGAGGTTGAGTCTGTCTTCTGTTGCCGAGGCCGAGTCCGAGCCATGGGGTCGGGCGAGGCGGAGGTCGTTTGGCCGAGGCCAGGGCGGAGTCCGAGCCCTGGGGTCGGGCGAGGCGGAGTTTCGTCGTCTTCCGGGTCTTAGCCCGAGTCCGAGCCCTGGGGTCGGGCGGAGCGGAGTTCGCCGTCTTCCGGGTCTTAGCCCGAGTCCGAGCCCTGGGGTCGGGCGGAGCGGAGTTCGCCGTCTTCCGGGTCTTAGCCCGAGTCCGAGCCCTGGGGTCGGGCGGAGCGGAGTTCGCCGTCTTCCGGGTCTTAGCCCGAGTCCGAGCCCTGGGGTCGGGCGGAGCGGAGTTCGCCGTGGCGCCTTTGGTAAGGCCTGACTGTCTGTCTGACTCACCCTTTGCGTTAAATGCTCCTGCAACTCGGTCAGTCGGTGTGGCGATTTAGTCAGGGTCGCTTCTGAGCGAAGCCAAGGCCTCGGGCGAGCCGGTGATGTGTCCGCCGTAAAAAGGGGGGCCTCGGGCGAGACGGAAGTCTCTCGAGGTCGGCTGCCCTTGGCCGAGGCTAGGCTCGGGTGAAGCGTGATCGAGTCACTCGTGTGGACTGATCCCTGACTTAATCGTACCCATCAGGCCTTTGCAGCTTTATGCTGATGGGGGTTACCAGCTGAGAATTAGGCGTCTTGAGGGTACCCCTAATTATGGTCCCCGACACTACTGAACCGGCCCAACACCCCTCCTAATTCCTCCCCACGGTGGGCCCACTGTTCTCTCCCCCGTGTCTGCCTGGGAGCGCAGGTGCACGCGCGCCTGCTCCTCTCAGTCACTGACCAGGTGGGCTCCGGCGTCAGATTCGCCTCCTTGGGAACAAACTCCCGCACCTCTCGCCGAGTCCGTAGCTTGCTCACCGACTGCGTCAACAACCTCCCCGTCATCGCCGAACTCCGCGGAGCGCTGAACGGATTCCGCCGCCTCTATAAAACCCAGCCCCGTCCTCTGTTTCTCCGCTGCACCGAGCAACCGCCGTCGGGAATCACAGAGTTCCAATCCTTCGCCCAGCCTGAGCTCCTCGAGAACAATAAGACCCGTACCCCTGCTTCTCCTGGATGACCAACGCTCGACTATTGTCGCCACGAACTGAGAGATCGAGCCGTAACCACATGCCATGTGCCACCCAAAGCCACCGTCGTCGAGGCGAGCTTCGGATGCCACCGGTGACTCCTTGCGGTGGCATATTACAGTCCTCGGGGCGCGACCGTGGTGGTGCGCTTGCGCCTGTGGATGTTGTCCGCGTCGGCAATTGGGTGTGAAGACCAACATTTCGAGGTGAATCGCTCGCCGACGTAGCTGCTCCGTCGTGGACCCGCCTCAAGCCGTGGGCAGGACTGCAGCCACCACCATGCCCGGTAAGAAGTCCTCCTCTGTGTCCGCCTTGCCCTCCTCTTCGCGTAGGACCGGATAGTGCCGTAGGGGTGAAGACCATGTCGCCGGCCCACCTAACCCGACAACAGCGCCGCCGTAATGGGCGAGCTCCGCCGTGGTCCCTGTCTGGGGAAAGAAGGAGGCCCCCTGGCCATTCGATCAGTTATGGGTGGCTCGGATTGAAGCTAGCTGGGCGCGTTGCCAACCGTAGATCTCGGATCGTACAATCGAGATTGCGTACCGTTTCGTTTGGGCTTCGAGTTAATTGTGGGCATCCGATCTCGATCCCACGGTGGGTTCAACATGCCCCTTTCATAAAAGCCGCGGCCTGATCCAGACCGTCCATAATTGATCTAGCGGCCCCAGCACAACGATACCCCTTCGGCCTGGGGTAATTGCAAAAGAAACCCCGGGGGAAATAGGATTTAACCCGCAGTCCAGCGCCTGGCGATCTGTGTCTTGGGTCATTTTACGCACCGACCCCTGCGCTTCATAGTTTTTGGTGCGCAGTCCAGACCTCTTGAAAACAGAGAAATTCATTTCAGAAATGATTTTTAATACAAAATTAATTACAGAAACTTGTTTAATCCCTAGAAATTTCATATTAAGTCCAAATTAGTCCATTCCAATTTCTATAATTCTATAATATTATTGTTTATCAAATAGTACCACTGTTTTGATATGAATGTTACAATAAAATTTATATCCTATTTAATCTTGTATCAAATACATAAAACCTTAGGAAATTCGTATCTTCTTCGTTTTAACTCCGATTTGATCCGTTCAAGTTGCGTTAGTCTCGTAGCAGCGCATAGATCATTGTTATGCAGTATATTCTTATGTTTGGTGTGATGTTAATGTTGTCTATACACTGTTTGTTTGTATTGCTACGACTAGCGCGAGGACACGTGTCATCTGAAAAGCAAGCTGGTACCTGGATTCTCAAGTGCCAGGCAAGTTGTGCCCTTGATCACTTCTTTTTACCCACTCATGTTCTAATTAATCATAATGATCTGCATAGGTTAATTTTGATGGGACCCAATAGGTTACCCTAGTTTGATTATCTTTATACCTTGTTTACCACTGAACTTTTTGGGTAGTACTTGCTAGTGCTTTATGTGGTTTTGGGTATGAAGATACATTATTCATGATCACACTTTTATTATCTGTTTATTATCACTGTTCATGATAAGATCATTATGTTAATTGGAACATGGAGCGACCACCCGGGAAAACAGTGCTACCACAAGGGTTTAATGGGACGCCCTTGGCTGATTAATTAGGAAAGCTAGTGGAAGACTACCTTACCTGAAAGGGGCAAGGGCAGTAGGGGAGTGGTCAGTGTAGGGAGGCCCTCGGGAGGATTTTGCTGCGATGGCGGTCCTGCAAGGGATTCCTGCATTGGAGCTTCCTATAAACTGTAGCGGGTTTTCTGAAGCTAGTGGAACTTTGTAAAGGCCTCGTAGTGTTACCCTGCCTCGCCTCCTCGGTAGAGGTGTATGGGAAGTCGCGATCCCTTGGCAGATGGGTAACATGACTTGTGGGTAAAGATGCGCAACCTCTGCAGAGTGTAAAACTGGTATACTAGCCGTGCTCACGGTCATGAGCAACTCGGACCCTCACATGATTAATTTATGGAACTAAATTCAATTTGTCATATGCATTGCATCGCAGGTGATGTTGTTACTTTTGTTCTACTGCTTAATTGGGTTGGTATTTACTTATACTTAGTAATTGCTAATAAAATTTTTACCAACTTTAAAAGCAATGCTCAGCTTCAACCATCTCCGTTGGTAAGCCTTACACTTCACATGAGCTCCCATCTTTGGCGAGTTCATTCACATTATTCCCCACAACTTGTTGAGCGATGAACGTATGTGAGCTCACTCTTGCTGTCTCTCACCCCCCCACAGGTCAAGAGCAGGTACCACAGGATGAGGCGCTTGGAGGATGCTGTGACGAGTTCGTGAGAGGTCTAGGTCGTCGTCTCCCAGTCAACTTTGGGTTGCTGGACCGTTGTCTCCATATAATGTAATTATTTATTTATTTTGTACAAAACTCTGATTATATAGTAAAGATGTGACATTCGATCCTGTGCCATGATTCATCATATGTGTGAGACTTGGTCCCAGCACACCTGGTGATTATGTTTACGCCCGGGCTTTGGACCCTTAAAACCCGGGTGTGACAGGTCTTTCCGTCCGTTTCCGTCCGTTTTCATCCCTAGTAAGTATGGTGCTGATGTTTCTCGAAAATTTTAGATGTTCGTTTCATACAGATTGCATCTCTTGCACGCTAGAGCACCCGTTCTATTATTGAATCCATTCACAAGAGTAAGGGGATGTTTGGTCTCTGCATTTTATTTCACTGTAGTCTCTAAATTGCTAAATACGGAAACTATCCATATTTGACAATTTAAGGACTAAAATGGAGGGACTAAAAATTAGTCACTAAACCAAACACCCCCTAAGAGAAGCAGTGAATATAACTTTCTTGTGCTTGTACTGACTGTCAGTCTTGCTCCAATCAATGTCAAGTCAATTCGTTTTTTGGCTGACCTTGTTTGTGCAGAGTTTAGAAACTTCCATTGTTTGTCCTCAGTCCTGACCCATTTTCTTTTATATGAGTAGATCCATTCACTGTTTCTTCCCTAGTCTTGTCAGAAGGCTGACCCCAATGACTTTTGAAAAATACAATGAAAAATCATTTGTTAGCACTGCACATTAAGCTATTTGACCCTGTGCAATGGTATCTGCAGTGTACATTTCTGAGATCTCCCCTGTAGGTGCCCGTGGGACTCTTACATCCCTTCCTGAGATCTGCATCAATTTTGGGACCCTCCTTGGCTATGTTTACAATTATGCCTTATCAGGCCTTTCTGAGCACATCAATTGGAGGATTATGCTTGGTGTCGGTATCCTCCCGTCAGTCTTCGTTGGATTCGCTCTTTTTGTGATCCCAGAGTCCCCTAGGTGGCTAGGTGGTTGTTGATGGAGAAGAGAGTTTCAGAAGCAAGGGCAGTGCTGCTGCAGATTAGCGAGTCTGAAGCTGAAGTTGAAGAACAGCTCGCTGAGATAGTGAGATCGAGGAAGCCGCAGGTCTTATGGAATTAATGAAATCTGAGGACAAAGAAGTGTGGACGGAACTTCTGAACCCTTCTGCTGCCGTTCCTCGGATGCTGTATGCTGGCTGCGGTATTCAATTGTTCCAACAGGCAACAGATCACAGGAATTGATGCTACTGTCTATTACAGCCCAACAATTTTCAAGTCAATTTTTCAAGTTTGTGGGAATGTGGCATTCTTTTCTATTGGCATGGGACCAACCTGTTGGGTCTTGTCTTCAGAGGTATTTCCCTTAAGACTACGAGCTAAAGCGTCAGCACTTGGTCAAGTAGGTGGTAGAGTGAGCGGTGGTTTGGTTTCGATGTCAGTCCTTTGTATGGCCCGTGCTGTATCAGTGGCGGGTAACAAGAGGTCTGTGCCTCTCGGTTGATATTTGTGGTAACTATAAACTTAGGTGCCGTTTGGTTCACGAAATATAACGTAAATGGTAATGGTAACGATTCACATTTGAATACCGGCGATAACAAATTGGAATAAGCCGGTATCGATTTGTAGTGTGGTATCGATTATGGTTGGACTTAAACAAACATGATTTAACGTTATCAGTTACCCATTACGTTACCAATATGTGAACTAAACGGTACCTTATTATTAGCTGCATGTTTCAATTGTAAGTCAACCCCACCAGCTGGATTCTGAACTTTTGTTTCTAAAATGATGTGGCCACAGAAACACCACCGATCTGAGAACAAGGAAGCCTATTTTGTAGGCATATGCGAAACATAGGAGATTAATTGTGCTGTTAGTTTAAAATGTCAATGATTTTCCTCGGAGGGGATCGGACATGTATGGTCGAGGTGTTTTATAAGATTCGGCTGACCCGGCTTATATTAAGCCTTGTTCGTTTGTATTGGATTAAATCTGGAATTGTTCCAATTTATATAAATGAGTGAAGCAATCCGGTTAAGATGTGTATCCACCAAGAGTTTAAGATCATTGCCCACCGCTGCTCCCCAAAGGGTGGTTTCCTTTCATTAACTTTAAAATTCGATCATTTCAGAATATTGTTTGCATGGCATCTGATGCTCCAACCCATTCAAAACCATGACATGTTAGGATAGCCTTCAAAGGGAATGTAGGATTTAACATCGGTGTTTTACATAGGTTCTTCACTAGCTTTGCAGGCTCTGTTCTATTAGTTTTTGATGTTTCTTTACGTGCATAGATATATACTCCATTTGTCCCAAAATAAAATTTGTTTTAAGGATTTATTAGGTTCACACAATGTGTTTTATATATGTGTCTATATTTATCTTCATCTAGAGCCACTTGATGATCCTATTCCGGCAGGTCCGTTGGATAGTTCAATTAGAACATCTACAGCTATAATAACTGGCACTGCCCCGAATTAGCTTGTCAATTAAGATAGTTTCTGAGAAAAAAATGCTACTTAATTGTTCAAAAATTCTGTGCATTCGAATTCATGCAAGATGTACATACTTCATCTCACAAAATACCAACCTCTCATTTCATCTTCTGAATGCAGCTGCAAATGTGCAGAATCTCCTGTTATCCTATCCTTGGTTTACAAACATGGAGGAGTTGCAGAACAGGCAACTGTCTGAAATCAGCGTTTCAATAACACTCCCCACCTCCATTTCCATCCTACTGCTTTCCCTGTTCCAAAGATGGATGCCAAAGCTCTGGCCTTTGATGTTCTCCACCTTGGCCTTCACCCACCTCTCGCCTTTCCTATCCTTGGGTGCAACGAACAGCCCGCCGATCTTGCTCCAGTGCACGGGGTAGAAGGCCCGCGGCGGCAGCACCGTGAAGGCGAGCCCCGGGCTGAGGTGGCGTAGCCTCGCCGCCACTCGGGACACAAGGTACGGTCCGTTGTGGCCCCACTTGCTCCCGTCGAACGCGGCGGCGAACTCGGCGATGAACTCGTGCACCAGCTGGTGTGCCCTGTCGAACACCATCACAGCGTTGTTCAGTCGCCTCCAGTCGCCCGTGGCATCGTTCATGGCCTGCGCTCCGATGGTGTTGCGGAGCTCGGAGAGCGGCCTGAGGACGACGACGTCGGCGTCGAGGTAGATGCCGCCGTACCTGTATAGCAGCGCGAGGCGGAGGAGGTTGGAGAGGTTCTGGCCGAGCGGGATGCTCCCGAGGCTGACGCGGCCGCGCTGGACCGCGCCGAGCCACGCCTCGGCGGGCGTACCGTTCAGGAGGTAGGCAAAGTCCGGCGAGGCGACAGCTAAGCGGAAGCCGCGCTCGAGGAACGGCCTCAGCTTGTCCCTGCCGCCCGTGGAGTCCATGGTATCGGAGGCGACGAGGAGGCAACCATCGCGGTGCCACCTGAAGAGACTCTCCAGGACGAGGAGCTCGCGGCGACCGAACTGCTCGAGCGGGGAGAGCCACGTCATGAAGAAGCGGTCGGTGCATGGTGCCGCGAAGAGCTCGTCCGTGCACGCTGCGAATTGCCGCGTCTGCGGTGTCTTCCTGAGCAGGAGCTTGAGGAGGCTCTTGTTTCTCTTTGCGGACGCCTTCTTTCTGCTGCTCTTAGTAACAGAAGGAGCAGCCGGCCACGCCGGCGGCGGCGGTGGCGCCGCCGCGAAGGCATGGAATGTCTGCAAGGTCCTGTCCGCTGAGACACCAAAGCTCGTACTAGAACTGGAGCTCGTTGCATTGCGCCTCGAAGGTGTCGTCGGCATCGTGGCATGGAAGACTTGCAAGGTCTTGTCCATGGAGACACCGAGGTGGGTACCACTACTACCGGCGCTCGTCGCATTGCGCGTCGAAGACATCCTCGGGAGGAGAGGGCAGATGAGGAGGCTGAAGGTGGTGTGCGAGAGGAGGAAGACGAGGGAGAGCAGCAGCAGGAGGGCAGGGAGCGAGAGGGAGAAGAGGAGCAAGGGCAACGGCTTCCGGGCCGCCGGCAGCGTCGTCGTCGGAGATGCAGGAGTGACCATTTTGTTCTTGGCTTGCTTGCACCTTGGGTGCTACTGCCATGTACACAGTGCACATACGTGACCTGACTGACTTGTGTATGTGAGGAGCCATTTGGATCGATATTGGTCTTCGCATTGTAGCAGGGGAAGGCGAGGGGCGCCATCCGCATGAACAGCTGCTCCTGCTGACAGGTTGAAATTAAGTAGAGTTGCTACTTGCTACTTGCCACTTGCTAGCTTTAGGGCTTGTGTTTAATTCAGAGCCCACTGTCCACTCGTGTTCTCCCGTTAATGTAGGATTAAAAAGGATAATACAATACTCCAACTATCTTTTTACCGGGCACATATCTTGTGCAATCGTTCATTTGGTGCAAACGTGCAATCAAATCCCGAACATCTAATTTAGATCCAACGATTTCATATGTAAAAGTTTAGAAGTAAAAAAGGACTAGATTTCAGGTAGAATGGGTTAAATGTAAAACAACAACAACAACAATAATCATTGATCTAGATTGGTTGTATCAGATCGCTTGATTGCATGTTTGCACTATACAAATGATTACACAAGATATTTTCCTTTTTTTTATCTTGAATCATATATGTATGCATGTATGTAATCAATCCCTATGATTCTCTAAAGCGAGTCATTTTAATGTTGTCTTAAGTTGAATATTTTAAACTTTAACTATAAATAAAATCTTTTAGGTTGAGTTTAAAAACATAAAAGCGATGTAAGTAGATTCGTCTCAATATATAGTTTGTAAAAGTATATATTAGCTATATTTTATAACAACTGTAGCGGTCAAAAATATATTTTAAAAACGAAAAACTTATTTTAGGGAACGGGCGTGGTGCTTTATTAGCTGTCTCAAAAAGCTTAGATCCCGTTTGGATACACTAGATTTAATAGTTAGCTGGTTAAAAATTGTTAGTATAATCCTGTTTGAATACACTAGATTTAATAGTTAGCTAGTTAAAAATTGCTAATATAATTAGCTGACTAACTATTAGTTGATTTTAGCTAGGTTGAACTTACTAATAAACTAGTAATTAGTTGATTTTAGCCCGTATGATGTTATCAAGCTTAATCACTCGACATATGAAACAAGACTTCTAGTTCTTTATAAATTATTATACTAGCTCATAAATTCATTTTCTACCTAATTGATATATTGAACTAAATTTGTGACACAACAACAATACTAAAATAATAAAGACGACGTACTGATGAATGTTTGATTGATAAGATTCAAGTTTTATATAATGACTCTACTATTCATGTGACATATAACAATTTTTTAAGAGAATTTAAAAATCAAACTAGCCTCAAGAATCCCTAAAAAATTAACAACTTGTAGAGGTACAAATCAAATTCATAGTGTACACGACCACTATCATGTACCACTTTAGTTGAAATTCATAGATTTTATTATTAACGACGAATTTAATATTTTAGAAAATACATAGACTTTTAAACAAATTATTTTATTTTAATCAACGCAAACCCTACAATTCATACGTCCTTGTCTATATACACACACGAGAAGATCAGGGGGCCAACTGTCCAAGGCCCTTGCGCGCCCCTAACTCCGGCACTTGATGCAACTAATAATCACTAGTACAAAAAGGCTCAAAGCCTGCGGGGACGATATATTTTTACAGGCGGTTTCGGTTATCCACCGACTGTGTTATTTCTAGTGGCGGTTCCTTAAGAAAACCGCCACTAGAAATCGTATTTCTACTGGCGGTTCCTTAAGAAAACCGCCAGTAGAAATCCATGATTTGTAGTGGCGGTTTTCTTAAGGAACCGCCACTAGAAATCGTATTTCTACTGGCGGTTTTCTTAAGGAACCGCCACTAGAAATCATTTTTATCCTTAATTTTTCGAGTTTTTCAAACGGCCTCGTATGACAAAACCACCAAAATAAAAGTTGTAGATCTCTAAAAGTTATGAAACTTTATAGTTGACAACTTTTTTGTTTGAACTCATTTCGGTTCTCAAAAATTGAATCTAAGTATGTCAAATTTAAAATTCAAATTTTGCAAACTACCTCGGATGAAAAAAGTGTCAAAATAAAAGTTGTAGAACTTCAAAAGTTATTTATCTTTGTAGTTGACAACTTTTTTATTTGAATTCGTTTAGGGTCTTAAATAAGCAATTTACACTCAAATGGTTGTAATATGTGGAGAAAACAACTACAAACTAGACACAAGACATGTCATAGACGGAGTGGTAGGGGAGTGTACGCGCGAGGGTGAGGTCGACGGTTCGAATACTAACAACCGCGTAGCGCGCGAATTTTGCGCGAAAAATGCCGCGACTTGCGACTTGCACTGGCGGTTTTATTACGTCGGGCGGGTGGAGTGGGCCTAATAAAAATAAATTTTTTAACTATTTTTAAAATATGCTTTATGTTTCCTGGAAACGATTTGCACTGGCGGTTTTATTACGTCGACCGCCAGTGAAAATCGATTTTCACTGGCGGTTTTATTACGCCGACCGCCAGTGAAAATCGATTTTCACTGGCGGTCCTCAGTTACCCGCCTGTAAAAATGATGATTTCTACTGGCCCCTAGCACTGGCGGTTACGAAAAACGCCACTATAAATAGGTTTACAACCGCCACTATAGAACTTCTCTGTACTAGTGAATTAGATGGTCTATTAGATGGAAGTGTTTGGATGTTCGTAGCTACAAGGAGCTAATAGTCGAATTATTAGCTAAGATATTTGGATGTCTACAACAAATTTTAGTAGCTAACTACCAACTCTATTGTATTCAAACATGACCTTAATTTAATGAGCGTTTTTTCGGTGCTATATTTGTGTGACGCAGGTTCAGACGCGATCCCCGCTGTGTTAACATGGGCATCTACCACGCCTTGGATCTCATGCATGAATCGCGACCATTTCTTGGCGCAATAAACAATAAGAAGGGAGCAATCAGCGATGGCGCGCGATTCATGAACCCTAGCATCGGGTCTGCTTACGCATCACGATAACGTTCAACATATATTATAATGCTTTGATTTGAGCGATACTTACGCCATAGTATGCAGGTGATAGCATTCCATGCTGCACGAATTTAAGAGACCATCTGCTGTGCCTCGAATCGATTATGCTCGAGTTCCATGTGGCCTTGGGGAACTCTACCTGCAGGAAAATACGTGTAAAACAAGTCGTAGTTAAATACTTCTGTCCTTTGTGAAGTTCTATAAACTGTCCGCTGTTTTAGTTGTGTTCTAAACTAAACTTTTTCTTCTTCATTTTAACACAATTTATAGAAAAACATATTAACATCACCAAATAAAAACACCATGAAGATATATTTGAAACTTGAAAGCGTACCAAATAGAATCGATTTTGTGTTACAGATTTGGATGCATTTTTCTCTAAACCTTGTCTAAGTTCGAAAAGTTTGACTTGGACAGAAACAATTGCAATTTGGAAGGAGGTATGGGGATGGGGACATCAAGCAAGGCAATTGCCTCACGGTGTATACCGCTGGAAATGTGGGAGCGGCTTTCTTCACTAGAACTCTGCTTAGTTCAGATTCGCTGCAAGGGAACAAAGCTGGATAAGCTGCCAGCATAACATGCTCATTTTAAGTTTCACTCGTCTGTTCCATAATGCATGTCAACGGCCAGCCATCAAGTGGACCAAAGAGGGCATGCGATGTAGTTAGAACAAAGAATAGGCGTGACGAGATCGAGATCAGGGCATGGAGAGAAAATACAGTTGACAGATCCAGCGGCGGGGCTCGAGTCCTACCGCTTCCGGCTTCCTATTCCGTGGAGTCCCACTAGCCCACTAGATTTGCTGATCTAAAATATATATAATACTAGTTAGGTGCCCGTGCGTTGCGACGGCACACAATCACGGAAACAGGCTTTCAGACGTAATTAGTGCTACCTTCTTTGTTCTACCAATGCAAACAAAGTCTATGACTGGGTACCAAGTATGATAGCATGGTAGTAATATCGAATTCCAGATTGTTAGTAGTGTTTAGAGTGTGCACCCCTCGCAAAATAGCATATGAATATACACTCACAATCTCAAATTCATCTTGAATTAACAGGCGCACAAATAGATAGACATTTGAAGCATGATCTTGTTTATCCCGCATTAGCTACATGGTATCGATCATCTATATGATCACTAAGAACAGTTATTCGTAAAACTTTTCTCCAAGAAGAGCACACTGTGGTAAAGGTTTGTGTAAGGGAATTAGGCTTACACCTACTTCCTAATTGATTTTGGTGGTTGAATTGCCCAACACAAATAATTGGACTAACTAGTTTGCTCTAGATTATATGTTCTACAGGTGTCAAAGGTTAATCTACAACTATACTAAATCGACTGTCCGGAATACCGTAGATTATTCCGGACAGGAGAAGCTTTTTGGAAAAACAGGCCAAGCGCGGACCGTCCGCGACACAAGGATGACCCTCGGACAGAACCAATGCAAAAATCCGAGTCTGCACTATGGACCGTCCGGAGGATAAGCGCGAACCGTCTGAGATCTCGCTCGAACCGTCCGGCCTCAGGCGCGGATCGTCCGGTAGGCAAGGATTCGAAAAACTCGAAGGTGACGGGTTCAGAAGAATGAATTATAGCGGCCTCGCGGACCGTCCGGGGTGCACGACTGGACCGTCCGCGCCTGGGTCTGTCTGACATCTGACGACGCATTAAATGCAATATAGCCGTTGATATAGCCGTTACTGCTCACCGTTGCATTTTCAGCCGTTGATCTACAGGGGCGGACCGTCCGGACCTGGCGGGCGGACCGTCCGCGCTCAGCAGAATGGAGTAACGGCTAGGAAGTGGTTGGTGGCTATAAATACAACCCCAACCACCTCCATTCACTTCACCCAAGCATTCCAACCTTCAACATTCAATACAAGAGCTAGCAATCCATTCCAAGACACATTCAAAGCCTCCATCTCTCCAAGTTTCACAATTGAGAAAAGAGATCATTAGTGATTAGTGACTTGAGAGAGAAAGTGATCCGTGTGTTATTTGTCGCTCTTGTCGCTTGGTTTTTGCAATCGTGCTTTCTTTCAATCTTCATTGCGATCAAACTCACTTGTAATTGAGGCAAGAGACACCAATCTTGTGGTGGTCCTTGTGGGAACTTCGTGTTCCAAGCATTTGAGAAGAGAAAGCTCACTCGGTCCGAGGGACCGTTTGAGAGAGGGAAAGGGTTGAAAGAGACCCGGTCTTTGTGGCCTCCTCAACGGGGAGTAGGTTTAAAAGAACCGAACCTCGGTAAAACAAATCCGCGTGTCTCACTTCATTATTCGCTTGCGATTTGTTTTGCACCCTCTCTCACGGACTCTATTATATTTCTAACGCTAACCCGGCTTGTAGTTGTGATTATTTTTGAGATTTTCAGTTTCGCCCTATTCACCCCCCCCTCTAGGCGACTTTCAATTGGTATCAGAGCCCGGTGCTTCATTAGAGCCTAACCGCTCGAAGCGATGTCGTGAGATCACACCAAGAGGGAGTTGGAGACCGGCGATAAGCCCACTACGAGCCACGGGAGCACTTCATCGGAAGAGTCCCGCACCAAGAGGAAGGAGAAGAAGAAGGACTCCTCCAAACGGAAGGAGAAAAGATCTTCTTCTCACCACAAAGAGAAGAAGGAAAAATCTTCTTCCCACAAGTCGCATCGGAAAGGCGACAAGCACAAGAGGATGAGGAAAGTGGTCTACTACGAGACCGACACTTCATCAACATCGACCTCAGACTCCGATGCGCCGTCCGTAACTTCTAAGCGCCAAGAGCGCAAGAAGTTTAGTAAGATCCCCTTACACTATACTCGTACATCTAGACCTACTCCATTACTTTCCGTTCCATTAGGCAAACCGCCAACCTTTGATGGCGAAGATTATGCTAGGTGGAGTGATTTAATGAAATTTCATCTAACCTCACTCCACAAAAGTATATGGAATGTTGTTGAGTTTGGAGCACAGGTACCATCCGTAGGGGATGAAGACTATGATACGGACGAAGTGGCCCAAATCGAGCACTTTTCAACTCCCAAGCCACCACCATACTCCTCGCCTCTCTAAGCAAGGAGGAATACAACAAAGTGCAAGGGTTGAAGAATGCCAAGGAGATTTGGGACCTACTCAAGACCGCGCACGAGGGTGATGAACTCACCAAGATTACCAAGCGGGAAACGATTGAGGGGGAGCTCGGTCGTTTTCGTCTTCGCCAAGGGGAGGAGCCACAAGATATGTACAACCGGCTCAAAACCTTGGTGAACCAAGTGCGCAACCTCGGGAGCAAGAAATGGGATGACCACGAGGTGGTAAAGGTTATTTTGAGATCACTTATTTTCCTTAACCCTACTCAAGTTCAATTAATTCGTGGTAACCCAAGATATACACTAATGACTCCCGAGGAAGTAATCGGAAATTTTGTGAGCTTTGAATGTATGATTAAAGGCTCAAAGAAGATCAACGAGCTTGACGAACCCTCCACGTCCGAAGCGCAACCGGTGGCATTTAAGGCGACGGAGGAGAAGAAGGAGGAGTCTACACCGAGTAGACAACCAATTGACGCCTCCAAGCTCGACAATGAGGAAATGGCTTTAATCATCAAAAGCTTTCGCCAAATCCTCAAGCAACGGAAGGGGAAGGATTACAAATCCCGTTCCAAGAAAGTTTGCTACAAGTGTGGTAAGCCCGGTCATTTCATTGCAAAATGTCCTATATCTAGTGACAGTGACAGAGGCGACGACAAGAAGGGAAAGAGGAGAGAAAAGAAGAGGTACTACAAGAAGAAGGGCGGCGATGCCCATGTTTGCCGGGAGTGGGACTCGGGCGCGAGCTCCACCGACTCCTCCTCCGACGAAGACGCCGCCAACATCGCCGTCACCAAGGGACTCCTCTTCCCCAACGTCGGCCACAAGTGCCTCATGGCAAAGGACGGCAAAAGGAAGAAGGTTAAATCTAAATCCTCTAGTGATGATAATGCTAGTGATGAGGAGAATAATTTGCGTACCCTTTTTGCCGACCTAAACATGCAACAAAAGTAGAAATTAAATGAATTAATTAGTGCCATCCATGAGAAGGATGATCTCTTGGACTCCCAAGAGGACTTCCTAATCAAGGAAAATAAAAAGCATGTTAAGGTTAAAAATGCTTATGCTCTACAAGTTGAAAATGTGAAAAAATGTCTAGTGAGCTAAGCACTTGCCATGAGACTATTGACAACCTTAGAAATGAAAATGCTAGATTAATTGCTAAGGTTGATTCTCATGTTTGTGATGTCTCAATTCCCAATCTTAGAAATGATAATGATGATTTGCTTGCTAAGATTAAGAAATTGAATGATTCTCTTGCTAGCCTTAGAGTAGAAAATGAAAATTTGATTGCTAAGGCTAAAGATTTTGATGTTTGCAATACTACTATTTCCGACCTTAGAACTAAGAATGATATGTTGCATGCTAAGGTTGTTGAATTAAAATCTTGCAAACCCTCTACATCTACCGTTGAGCACACTTCTATTTGTACTAGATGTAGAGATATTGATATCAATGCTATTCATGATCACATGGCTTTAATCAAACAACAAAATGATCATATAGCAATATTAGATGCTAAAATTGCCGAGCATAACTTGGAAAATGAAAAGTTTAAATTTGCTAGAAGTATGCTCTATAATGGGAGACGCCCTGGCATCAAGGATGGCATTGGCTTCCAAAGGGGAGACAATGTCAAACTTAATGCCCCTCCTAGAAATTTGTCTAACTTTGTTAAGGGCAAGGCTCCCATGCCTCAGGATAACGAGGGTTATATTTTGTACCCTGCCGGTTATCCCGAGGGCAAAATTAGGAGAACTCATTCTAGGAAGTCTCACTCTGGCCCTAACCATGCTTTCATGTATAAGGGTGAGACATCTAGCTCTAGGCAACCAACCCGTGCCAAGTTGCCTAGAAAGAAAACTCCTAATGCATCAAATGATCATGATATTTCATTTAAGACTTTTGATGCATCTTATGTTTTGACTAACAAATCCGGCAAGGTAGTTGTCAAGTTTGTTGGGGGCAAACACAAGGGTTCCAAGACTTGTGTTTGGGTACCCAAAGTTCTTGTTTCTAATGCCAAAGGACCCAAAACCGTTTGGGTACCTAAGTCAAGAACTAAAATTGTTTTGTAGGTTTATGCATCCGGGGGCTCAAGTTGGATACTCGACAGCAGGTGCACAAACCATATGACAGGAGAAAAGAAGATGTTCTCCTCCTACGAGAAAAACCCAGATCCCCATCGAGCTATCACATTCGGGGATGGAAATCAAGGTTTGGTCAAAGTTTTGGGTAAAATAGCTATATCCCCTGACCATTCCATTTCCAATGTTTTTCTTGTTGATTCATTAGATTACAATTTGCTTTCCATATCCCAATTATGCCAAATGGGCTACAACTGTCTATTTACTGATGTAGGTGTCACTGTCTTTAGAAGAAATGATGATTCAATAGCATTTAAGGGTGTGTTGGAGGGTCAGCTATACTTGGTAGATTTTGATAGAGCTGAACTCGACACATGCTTAATTGCTAAGACTAACATGGGTTGGCTCTGGCATCGCCGACTAGCCCATGTTGGGATGAAGAATCTTCATAAGCTTCTAAAGGGAGAACACATTTTAGGACTAACAAATGTTCATTTTGAGAAAGACAGGATTTGTAGCGCATGCCAAGCAGGAAAGCAAGTCGACACTCATCATCCACACAAGACCATCATGACAAGTGACAGGCCACTGGAGCTCCTACACATGGATTTATTCGGCCCGATCGCTTACATAAGCATCGGCGGGAGTAAGTACTGTCTAGTTATTGTGGATGATTATTCTCGCTTCACTTGGGTATTCTTTTTACAGGAAAAATCTCATACCCAAGAAACCTTAAAGGGATTCTTGAGACGGGCTCAAAATGAGTTCGGCTTAAGGATCAAGAAAATTAGAAGCGACAACGGAACGGAGTTCAAGAACTCTCAAATCGAAGGCTTCCTTGAGGAAGAGGGCATCAAGCATGAGTTCTCTTCTCCCTACACGCCACAACAAAATGGTGTAGTGGAGAGGAAGAATCGAACTCTATTGGACATGGCAAGGACCATGCTTGATGAGTATAAGACTTCGGATCGGTTTTGGGCCGAGGCGGTCAACACCGCCTGTTACGCCATCAACCGGTTATATCTTCACCGAATCCTCAAGAAGACATCGTATGAACTCCTAATCGGTAAAAAGCCCAATATTTCATATTTTATAGTCTTTGGTAGCAAATGCTTTATTCTTGTTAAAAGAGGTAGAAAATCTAAATTTGCTCCTAAGACTGTAGAAGGCTTTTTACTAGGATATGATTCAAACACAAGGGCATATAGAGTCTTTAACAAGTCCTCTGGACAAGTTGAAGTTTCTTATGACGTTGTGTTTGATGAGACTAACGGCTCTCAAGTAGAGCAAGTTGACCTTGATGAGATAGGTAATGAAGAGGCTCCATGCATCACGCTAAGGAACATGTCCCTTGGGGATGTGTGTCCTAAGGAATCCGAAGAGCCTCCAAATGAACAAGATCAACCATCCTCCTCCACGCAAGCATCTCCACTGACTCAAAATGAGGATGAAGCTCAAGTTGATGAAATAGAAGATCAAGCAAATGAGCCACCTCAAGATGATGACAATGATCAAGGGGGAGATGCAAATGATCAAGACAAGGAGGATGAAGAACAAAGGCCGCCACACCCAAGAGTCACCAAGCAATCCAACGAGATCACCCCGTCGACACCATCCTCGGCAACATTCATAAGGGGGTAACCACTCGATCTCGGGTTGCACATTTTTGTGAGCATTACTCTTTTGTTTCCCCTATTGAGCCACACAGGATAGAGAAAGCACTTCAAGATTCGGATTGGGTGATGGCGATGCAAGAGGAGCTCAACAACTTCACGAGGAATGAGGTATGGCATTTAGTTCCACGTCCTAATCAAAATGTTGTAGGAACCAAGTGGTTCTTCCGCAACAAGCAAGACGAGCATGGTGTGGTGACAAGGAACAAAGCTCGACTCGTGGCCAAGGGGTATTCACAAGTCGAAGGTTTGGATTTTGGTGAAACCTATGCACCCGTAGCTAGGCTTGAGTCAATTCGTATATTATTGGCCTATGCTACTTACCATGGCTTCAAGCTTTATCAAATGGACGTGAAGAGTGCCTTCCTCAACGGACCAATCAAGGAAGAGGTCTACGTTGAGCAACCTCCCGGCTTTGAAGACAGTGAGTACCCTAACCATGTCTATAGGCTCTCTAAGGCGCTTTATGGGCTCAAGCAAGCCCCAAGAGCATGGTATGAATGCCTTAGAGATTTCCTTATTGTTAATGGCTTCAAAGTCGACAAAGCCGATCCTACTTTATTCACTAAAACTCTTGAAAATGATTTGTTTGTATACCAAATTTATGTTGATGATATCATATTTGGGTCTACTAACGAATCTACATGTGAAGAATTTAGCAGGATCATGACACAGAAATTCGAGATGTCGATGATGGGGGAGTTGAAGTATTTTCTAGGATTCCAAGTCAAGCAACTCCAAGAGGGCACCTTCATTAGCCAAACGAAGTACACTCAAGACATTATAACCAAGTTTGGAATGAAGGATGCCAAACCCATCAAGACACCCATGGGAACCAATGGGCATCTCGACCTCGACACGGGAGGTAAATCCGTCGATCAAAAGGTATACCGGTCCATGATTGGTTCATTGCTTTATTTATGTGCATCTCGACCGGACATTATGCTTTCCGTTTGCATGTGTGCAAGATTCCAAGCCGACCCTAAGGAATCACACCTTACGGCCGTAAAACGAATCTTGAGATACTTGGCTTATACACCTAAGTTTGGGCTTTGGTACCCTCGGGGATCCACGTTTGATTTGATTGGTTATTCGGATGCCGATTGGGCGGGGTGCAAAATTAATAGAAAGAGCACATCGGGGACTTGCCAGTTCTTGGGAAGATCCTTGGTGTCTTGGGCTTCAAAGAAGCAAAATTCTGTCGCTCTTTCTACTACCGAAGCCGAGTACATTGACGCAGGCCATTGTTGCGCGCAATTGCTTTGGATGAGGCAAACCCTGCGGGACTACAAGTTACAAATTAACCAAAGTTCCTCTTCTATGTGATAATGAGAGTGCAATCCGCATGGCGGATAATCCCGTTGAGCATAGCCGCACTAAAACACATAGCCATTCGGTATCATTTTCTTAGGGATCACCAACAAAAGGGGGATATCGAGATTTCATACATTAACACTAAAGATCAATTAGCCGATATCTTTACCAAGCCACTTGATGAACAAACTTTTACCAAACTTAGGCATGAGCTCAATATTCTTGATTCTAGGAATTTCTTTTGCTAATTTGCACACATAGCTTATAAATATACCTTTAATCATGTCTCTTTGATATATGCTATGACTAATGTGTTTTCAAGTGTATTTCAAACCAAGTCATAAGTATATTGAAAGAGAATTGGAGTCTTCGGCGAAGACAAAGGCTTCCACTCCACTCTACTACTCATCCTTCGCCGTCGCTCCGCATCACTCTCCATCTTTGGTATAATCTTCACTTAAATGTTTTATTTGCCAAAGGGGAGATAGTAGCTAGAAAGGGCCTATATTTCATTTCAAAGTATCCGTTTTTGGCGATTCATGCCAAAGGGGGAGAAAGTATTGGCCCAAAGCAAAAGGACCGCACCACCACCCTAATTTTTTAAAAATTAATGATTTTCAATTGGTAAATTTCAAATTGGTATCTCTTTGTGTTCTAAAGGGGGAGCAAGTAGTTTTTTCAAAACATGATATCTCAAAACCCTCTTGAACACTAAGAGGAGAATTTATTTGAGGGGGAGTTTTATTTAGTCAAAGGAAAAGCATTTGAAACAAGCGGACAAAATTTCAAATCTTGTAAATGCTTCGCAAAAAAAATCTTATTCATTTACCTTTGACTATTTGCAAAAGGAATTTTGAAAAGGATTTACAAAAATAATTTGCAAAAACAAAACATGTGGTGCAAGCGTGGTCCAAAATGTTAAAAATAAAGAAACAATCCATGCAAGAATTCTTATTGGCTCAATTCCAAGCAACCTTTGCACTTACATTATGCAAACTAGTTCAAATATGCACTTTTATATTTGCTTTGGTTTGTGTTGGCATCAATCACCAAAAAGGGGGAGATTGTAAGGGAATTAGGCTTACACCTACTTCCTAATTGATTTTGGTGGTTGAATTGCCCAACACAAATAATTGGACTAACTAGTTTGCTCTAGATTATATGTTCTACAGGTGTCAAAGGTTCATCTACAACTATACTAAATCGACTGTCCGGAATACCGTAGATTATTCCGGACAGGAGAAGCTTTTTGGAAAAACAGGCCAAGCGCGGACCGTCCGGGCCCTTGCGGTGGACCGTCCGCGACACAAGGATGACCCTCGGACAGAACCAATGCAAAAATCCGAGTCTGCACTATGGACCGTCCGGAGGATAAGCGCGGACCATCTGAGATCTCGCTCGGACCGTCCGGCCTCAGGCGCGGACCGTCCGGTAGGCAAGGATCCGAAAAACCCGAAGGTGACGGGTTCGGAAGAATGAATTATAGCGGCCTCGCGGACCGTCCGGGGTGCACGACCGGACCGTCCGCGCCTGGGTCTGTCTGACATCTGACGACACATTAAATGCAATATAGCCGTTGATATAGCCGTTACTGCTGACCGTTGCATTTTCAGCCGTTGATCTACAGGGGCGGACCGTCCGGACCTGGCGGGCGGACCGTCCGCGCTCAGCAGAATGGAGTAACGGCTAGGAAGTGGTTGGTGGCTATAAATACAACCCCAACCACCTCCATTCACTTCACCCAAGCATTCCAACCTTCAACATTCAATACAAGAGCTAGCAATCCATTCCAAGACACATTCAAAGCCTCCATCTCTCCAAGTTTCACAATTGAGAAAAGAGATCATTAGTGATTAGTGACTTGAGAGAGAAAGTGATTCGTGTGTTATTTGTCGCTCTTGTCGCTTGGTTTTTGCAATCGTGCTTTCTTTCAATCTTCATTGCGATCAAACTCACTTGTAATTGAGGCAAGAGACACCAATCTTGTGGTGGTCCTTGTGGGAACTTCGTGTTCCAAGCATTTGAGAAGAGAAAGCTCACTCGGTCCGAGGGACCGTTTGAGAGAGGGAAAGGGTTGAAAGAGACCCGGCCTTTGTGGTCTCCTCAACGGGGAGTAGGTTTAAAAGAACCGAACCTCGGTAAAACAAATCCGCGTGTCTCACTTTATTATTCGCTTGCGATTTGTTTTGCACCCTCTCTCACGGACTCTATTATATTTCTAACGCTAACCCGGCTTGTAGTTGTGATTATTTTTGAGATTTTCAGTTTCGCCCTATTCACCCCCCCTCTAGGCGACTTTCAGTTTGCGCAGCCCACATTTGATCTCCTCGACGTAGCAATTGGGGCAAGTATATTCAGCTTGTCCTCCATCATTCCTTCTTCCATTAAATAGAGCACAAAAAATTTGATGTTGCTAGCATTCACATTTGTCACTTTGAACCCACTGCAGAATGCATGATTAAAAAATGTTTAGCACAAAAGAAAAATATTTCAAACATTTGAGCTTTTATGACACTACTGTATCAATGGAACTGAAGAACTTACTCATTCTTCGCCTTCGGAAATGTTTGATTCCATATATACCACACCAGGAGCATCAAAAAGGTACAGAGGAAAAGGGTACTGAAGCATCCAAGGAGACACCAACCGTACCACCTTGATGTGAGGGTAGGGAACTTTTCACTCTTGCTCTTAGCATTTGCATGAGTAATGGACCTTCTTTTGTGTAATAAGAAAAAAAGGATATGCACAAGTTAGCGATACTGTCAAGTTTTCTTTATGATATTATGGGCTTCCTTTTTGACCATGGCTGATAAGAATCAGAGGACCTATCGTGATGTCTACGTGGATGTAGGATGTAATTCACAAAACATAGAGCTTATGTGAAAGACCGAATGTGCTAAGACCAACTCTATTCTAAGCTTATCTTATTAACATCTAAGAAGACCAGGTCACAGTAACAAACTGTACCATAAGTAACAAGTTCATTCAACATACATCAATATTTACTTGAAGTTCAGTATTTACCTCTGGAGCTGAAACTGCCTTAGGTCGATCACATGTTCTCTATCTTCTTGGATCCATCACCATTAGCTCTACCATCAGCAGCTCTTAAACTATTGAACATGGTAGACAAGTCAGGTAGCACCATGGTAGTGTATAACAAGTGCTCAACTGAATTGACTTGAGACCACAAACAAGGAGAAGGGAAGGCCTGGGTAGCACTAACACAAATGGATGGGAAGATGGGATGTAAGGTTCATCTTCAATGGCGTGCACGTCACCCAGAACAACTACATTGGTGCACAGGAACACGAAAAGCCCCACGAACAAAACAAGTGGCAATAATGTTAATTGGTCCAATTCTGCTAGCAAGTGTCTAACTTAATTCAGATCAGAAGAGGGAGGGAGCTAATGATAGTTGTGAGTTACCAGTAACATGGTAAAAGAGCTGACATCGTATCTAAAGTTGTGCAGGTATGCCTTCAAGGTTGAGGGGACTCGCGGAGAAGCACAGATCTGGACCAACTGCCTGATGATTGAACTGGTGAAAGCCATAATTGAGAAAGGGGAAGCGTAGTCAACACATACATCACATACAGGTCATTGATCCAACACTGAAACAAAGCGGTTAATAAGAAACGAAATTCTCACTTGTAAACCATGAGGGTAGCGATGTAGAGGGAGTTGATGTCCAGGAGCCTCGTGTTCTTGTCTGACAGGTCCTCGAAGACTTCCTTGAAGATCCTTTCAACGTCAGATTTGCCTGCAAAGTGAACACATTGTTAGGATGGACAAACTCGATGCGACGATATTCCATTTCTCATGAGCAGATCAGAGAAGAGAAACGAAAAGGTTGCAGAAATAGCGATAGCGAGACATGCGTGTGCAAGGTAGGGAGGCATGGTTTACCACGTGCTCTATCCCACGCGTGGCTTCATACACACCTAACTAAACAAATTCATATAGTTAAACATATAATATTTTCTTACCATTTTCATACACCTAACAACCATACTATCCTCATTCACAACAATAGTCAGCATGCACCTGATTTATGTAGAGAAAGATATTGCTGAAAATAAGGCATGGTGACAATGTCTATTGATAAATGAGCTCTGTCAATATCTAATATTAAAAAGGCAACCTTACAATTCACATGCAACCATAAATGAGCTATGTAAAATTACTTGAGTGTGCATACATAAAGCTGGTGGCAACAAATTAATAAAATTATCTCTGAAAAGATTGCAGGGCATTTCAACCAACACAACTACACCAGTTAATCAGATAAAGTCCTATAAATCATATGTACCTCTCGTAATACAAGTGTGGCACTTTGACAAAGATAACCCCAGCAAAGCGTTCCTAACACGTTCTCCATGGCTCCCATAATCTTGACTCTCAGGAAACTACTAATAGCAAACGACAAAAAGCTAAGACCACGAATGAATAAGGAGAAGAAAATTTTGGTTGTATTATTTGAATACTGAATATATCAACCCATCCAACAGTTTTCTATCAAGCATAGTGTTTTGTTCCCCTTCTCCTCCAATAGCGTCAGTTCTGTACTCCTTCAACTCATAATGGCAATTGGCAAGCACCTTTTTTATCTGCACAAACAGAGTCAATAGGTTATTCATCTATATATGTTGTTAAGCAGCTAATTACTTAATCCCCAAGAGTTCAGTTCTTTAGAAGAGACAATATTCGCACAATGAAGCTACATTATGGCTATTGTTACAAGTGCACTTGGATTGTGAATCTTAAAAAGAAATGTAGGAGAAAAAAATCAAATATACAACATTAAGGTGATATTGTGGAACTCGGTACCTTCATTGTTGAATATGCAATGTCTACCTCTAAAAGGAGAAAACTTTTGAAATAATTTCCAAAGTGACAGCAAAAAATTAGTAGCGAGGATAGCCTAAAAGACCAGGTAAAAAGTAGCCATTTTCATTGTTAACGAGAACACAATTTCTCATTGAAATTGCCTCAAATTCTATAAAATGAACTTAAGTGTCAAAGTAGAAAAGGGAAAATATATAAATTCCAAGAATAGGTCCTCCAATCAAAGCATCAAAATACTGGTTTTAAAGGACGCAAAAAAAATACAGAGCCACATTACAAAAAATGTATAGGTCTTTTTTATGATCGTTCTTACTCTCCATGGAATTCATTGTTTGTTGTAATGAGTGCTTAGGGAAGAGCAACATTGAATCACAGTCACTAAGCACACAATTACAAACAATTCTAACTAAACAATAATTGCTTGCTATATAGAAAAAGAATCATTTTTCCTTTCATGTTCCTCATAGACATCTCACGCCTCCTTGTCCATGGCGGGGGTGCACCTGGACATTGATGGTGATGAGGAAGTGCACAATGGGTCCTTCCTGCAGTGCGCATGGTGGAAGGCAGACGACATGGTTGTTGTCGAGGCGTGCTTGGGAGCAAAGGCAATCGACGTCGCAGGAGCACATCAGTCACTCCGCGGCAGACAATAACTTGCTATCTAGGTGAACCATGCTTAAAATTCTACTCTGTGTTCAAGCTCAGTTTGGTTGACTAATTTGTCAAGTTCAGGTTTCCAAATGACATGATTCAAAAACCAATATCTTAGATCCTTAGATATTGAGTAAGTCAATTTTTTCATAATTTTATCCTGAGTAGCAAATTAGAAAAACAAAGGAATCAGATGTTCGCAACTCTAGATTCGAGTTATATGATATAGAAGATAGAAGAATTGAAGTTATAGATCCAATTTTGATTTTGTTGAAACAACCAAGCTTTGACATCTGAAAAACATTACGAGCTGATTCCAGTGGAGTATACAAAGATTATTCCAGACACGTGTTTCGGTAATAAACTGTATACACCATGTAATCTAACATAGAAGATCACAGTACAATGCAAGGTAAGGTGGTTTTGATTTTTTTAATAAGCTGCTCATTATCTGATTAAATTAAGCCGATTGAAAAACCACCTTAACTTATTTCAAAGAAGAATACATGTGGCTTAGCGCTAACACAATTAGCCATCTCCATATTTAAGTGGATCTATCTGTAAGCAAAACCAAGTTAATCAGATGAATACCGAAGTTTGCTAAGGAATTGGGTAAAAACATAATGAGCAGCTTTTGTTAGAAGTCGGGGTGTGCCTTTCCTGGTATGAGGTGGGGATGTCTTGTTGCTAACTTGGAAGATAGGAATTCGTTTTGTTAGAGAACTAGCGAAACAATAGATGTTGACAGGAGGAACTGCTGAGGAGAGGCGATGGGGGGCGACAGGTCCCGCCAGTGGAGCACAGTAGATGTGGTCTGCGATGCTTACGAACAGCGCCTCGTCGTTGGGCCTGAACGCGGCGCCGGCCACCTCCCGAAACACATCCACCTCCCGCTATACTCGGTGTATGTGCACTGAAGCGCCCCAATCCTCTGGAACTCAAATGTGATACAATTACTAGTCCAGGAGGCTAGTAAACACATTTATACAACAGATGATTTCAGATCTGCTTAAACGGGACAAACCTATAAAGGTGGCGATCAACTTTAAGAGTTGGTTCACAACTTGGGACATATCATCAGAGTGGGGTTGAAGCAGCCCAATATACGCAGCGAAGCAAATCAGCGGTCCAACAGCCACAGGCAAGGTTGGGAACAGTCGTAACTCTTACCTGATCTCCTTTTTCTGAAAAAAAATAAATAAGCAAGGGTGAGTACAAACGTACTCAGCAGCCCACCTTCACCCGCGGAATGGGGAAATCAGATATAATGCATGGAATATGTGGAGCTCAGGATATTTTGCAAAAACAGCAATATTTTATGCAGGGTTGTTTTGTAAAACATTTTGTATTTTGCAAAGCGCATCCTCTCCCAAAGGAGCGGGAAGTTTTTCAGTATTATAACAAAATCCCCTGGACTAAACCATCCAGGTATCTCAGCAGTTTCCCACTGGTTTTCCTTTTCAAAAACAGCTACTGGACTTCCCGTCCACCATAGCTCACGGCTAAACCGCCGAACCTTTTAAAAACCATTTTTCTCAAATGCATCCTTTTTTTGAAAACAAAACATTAATTGCCATACCATACCAGACTCATCCATTCCTGTGGACACGGACTATTCGAATAGGTTTTCAAACTCTGCGCAGAGGTGTACACTTTACCCACTAGTTCGGCTCTGCGATCTCATGATCAGTGAGATCCGAATCCGAATCTCTTTCTTTCCCCGCACGTCCTAACCTTAACGGTTATCCGGAAGGAGTCAGGCCACCACCATGTCCAAATCGGACAAAACTTTCCCCCTCCTTATCCTCCCGGTGCTTCCCAGCCTTCATAACCCTGGGGTTGGACCGTACGAGTTCAGATTGAGTGACTGCCCACACAGTCTCGAGTGGTTGTACTTGTCATGAGTATAGGTAGTGAAAGATGGCAAACCGGTCCTTATACGAGGGGACAATCCTTCTGCTCACGCCTAAACTAGCTGAGCCATCACCTTAGGCCCTCCCCTAAACCAGGGAGTCCCTGATCATCCCTACTCAAAGGTGATAAGGGTGAAAACCCTTCACCATACACATTTTGAAAAGCATTTTCTTTTGAAAACTCACACCTTTTCTCAAATCATTTGTAACAAATATATCAAGTATTAATTGCGGCAAGCGGCTGGGTGGCCATAATAACTTGTCTCAAAATCATATCATGCATAAAATAACAGGCTGAGGGTTGTGGTTGTAAAAGCATAGGTAATTTATGCATCAAAGGGATCCAGTGAGCTTGCCGTGCTTATCCGGCGAAGGGGAAAGAGAGCTCGCGGAACTGGCTTCTGGCTCCTGGCGTAGACTTGTAGATCTGACCTCCACGAGACGGTACGAACGCTCCGATAACTATGCAACATGAACAAGCAAACATACAAACCAACAAGTATACCAACAAATATTTAGTATAGTGGTCAGAATAGTGATATATGGATGGGTAGAGTCTTGAGTAGAATATGTGTCATGTGGTGTTGAGATATTGCTGGTGGTGGAGCGAAGGTGCTTACCAGGAGGGTGGACTGGAGACGAAGCGACACTATGCGTGTAGCTGGCAGAGCGGAGTAACTGAGTGAGTGGGGTGTTTGCCTTGGCTGAGGGTGTTGCGTGTGTGTGGAGAGGGAGAGGGTAGCTGGGTGTATTTATAGCTGGGTGTATGTGGTGTAGCACAGCGAAGTTCACTGTTGGTGAGAATAGTGACGAATGAATCGTCTGACTTAATATGAACAGGAGAGTTATAGGCAGAATATGGGACGAGAGTATTTTGGGATTTTTCTGGAACATGAACCATGCTTAAGGGATGGCATGGTTGGATAGGGAATAGTTTGATAAGAATTTAGAAACGAGAATTATTGGAATCTGAGTTTGGAAGCCTGGTTCGAAGGAATCTCAAGTTAAGCGTGCTCAACTTGGAGAAACCTAGGATGGGTGACCAGATTGGAAGTTCCCTACTGGAATGAAAATCACAATCACCGGAGTTTGTATAACTGGAATATGGGTCTGGCTGGTCTTAGGTGGACTGGACAGCATGATGGATGAGTAGTTGAAATTTGGGGTGATCGGATGATCGATGAATAGTAACAGTGAATAGTAACGGTAAATAGTAACGGTAAAAAAGTAACGGTAAATAGTAACGGTAAAAAGTAACGATAAAAAGTAACGGTAAATAGTAACGATAAAAAGTAACGGTAAAAAGTAATGGTAAATAGTAACGGTAAATAGTAACGGTAAAAAGTAACGGTAAATAGTAACGGTAAAAAGTAACGGTAAATAGTAACGGTAAAAAGTAACGGTAAACGGTAAAAAGTAACGGTAAATAGTGATGGTAAATAGTGACGATGAACGAACGATGAACGATGAATAGGAACTATGAACGAACGATGAACGATCGAATGATCGAACGAACGAACGATCGGAGTTTTGGCAGCATAACGACAGGAAAAGGATTATTTGGACGAACGAACGGACGAACGATCGGACGAACGGACGAACGAACTATGAACGATCGGTCAAACGATCGGACGAACGAACGATCGGAATTTCGGCAGCATAACGGCAGAAAAAAGATTATTTGGACGAACGAACGGACGAACGATCGAACGATCGGACGAACGGACGAACGGACCATGAACGATCGGACGAACGATCGAACGATCGGACGAACGAACGAACAACTAAGAACAGGGGGGCGAACGATCGAAGAACGACCGAACGATTCTTGTGCTAGTGTGTGCTTGTGTGGAACATGGAGTGGGTGTGTGTGGGGGGGAGAGTTGCCATGAAATGGCTTGGGGTGGGATGAGAGGAGGCCCTTGCCCCTCTATTTATAGCCATGGTGGGGGGATTAGGGGGAGGGATGAGAGGATTAGTGGGATGATGAGAGGATTAGTGGGAGATTAGCATGGATTTGTCTTATATGAGTGTAATTATCTTGTAGAGCTCACCGTATGACACCGGAGGCATACGTATACGTATGGGCATGAGGAAAGTTATGAAGAAAATATTTGTAGGGACTTAAAAATGATTCTGAAGGTATTTCTCAAGAGGAAAATACTTGGAGATATATCGGTGAAATATCTGGGCAGTATTTCTGGAAAGAATTTGAGGGGGGTCACTGAGGAAATATCTGTAGGATATTTTGAGGAGGATTTTGGAGAGAATATAGACCACTATATTTTATTTGTTGATATCAACTCGCAAACAAACATTTTGAAATGAAATTTGAAATTCATTTTGAATTTAGAGCGAGTTTGAGAAAATTTCAGAATTTGAATTTTTTGGGATGCTACATGCACGAAGTCAGTAGCCTCAGCCGCGTTCCGGAACCTGCTGTCAGGGAAGAAGCGGAGACTCTGGACGGCGTCGATGCAGCCTGTGTACCACACAAACGACTTCGAGAAGCTGAACGTGCCCCATAGTAGGCATGCCGCCTGCGGAGCGCCATCTAGGACCATCCAATCTCAAATAATGGAGGGAGAGGGGAGGCACGCGAGGAAGAAGCCAATGGTGGAGGGCGCATGAGGAAGAAGGCAAGGAAGTAACCCTAACACACAAGAACTTGTGGTCCGAGCAATGGAAACACAGGATAACAGTTCGTACCTGCCGGAAGAGGTGAGGCGAAGTCGAAAACAACGCGCAGGTTGCGGGGAGAGGCGGTAGAGGGGGACCGTAGCAGCATCGGACTTCTCTAGAATGATCTGGTCGCTTGGAATTGGAAGAGGCGAGAGGTCCACCGAGAGTAAGAGTTGGTAGCCGTTGAGGTCGACGAGGACGGGGGAAGGGGAGTCGTCGAGGATGAGGCATCGGGCGGGGCGCCTAGGACGGAGAAGACTGGGTCGTGCACCGTCTGTCAAGGCGCGACAGACAGAGGTTGGGGGTGCGCAACGCGAGCGGGGGCAGGCGGGGGCACCGCGTGGGTGTGCACGCCCTCGTTCCTATCTTAATAGAGTAGTATAGATACGGTAGAAATAACTTCTATATTGTAGCAATTTAGTTTAGTTCCTCTAAACTTTTTTTTGCTCCGTCTCTCCACTGCTGCTTTTTATCAGTTGCACCCTTGGAGGGTTCATTTTCACTGACAGATGATCCTGCTTCCTGTTCCAAACGAGATGGACATCTGCTCGGTGCAAAAGATAGAGCCGTCAGTAGATAGGCTACCCCATGAGGATTTGTTTAGTTATTCTAGCATTGACTCTCATGTACATGTGTTGACGTGGATTGTAGTGTAAATTAAACTAATTTACATTATAATCCACCTCAACACACGTGGATTAGAGTCTAGTATCCAAACACCAACACAGGTAAAACGACATAAATATTGTTTCACTTCCAAATGTTGATTTCTTTCAATTTACCCCTTTTCTATTTTCCTCTTTATTCTTCCACTTGGACGGTTCAGGTGACTTAATTTAAAATATTTTCAGATAACATTTTTATAAATCCAACTAGTACAAATATTTTTTTACTTTTCTGATTTATTATTTATCTTGTAACCTAGCCTATCATATATTTTTTCATGACTAAGTATAGAAACAATTATAAATTGTTGATTATCTTTGCCAACGTAGAAATCAATTTTATCGGGTTTGTAGTTTAATATAATGAACTTTTTATTGTTGAAACGGAAAATTGCAGATTATACTTGCATACAATGCAACAAGCTGAACTTGTAAATTTAGTAGAAAATATATGATATAACCATTGTCTGAAACAAAGCTAAAAATCAAGAACCTGAATTTTAGCAATTCTTTTATTCTTTTAAGGGTGTTGACCGAACCATCTGATCTTACCGACGAGAAGAGCCTCACTTCACCACATGTTTACACTTTACACCCATGGTCCACTTGATAATTTGATCGGTGATGACGCCGACAAATTTGTTTGTGTGGTCCAAAACATACAGTTCGGATGCGTCAGCATCAACACTGCAAGGCAGTCCCCCTTTTTTCAAATTTTAATTAAAAAATGCAGATGATCTCATGCTCGGCATAACAATTTTGTAACTAAAAACGAAATAGCAAAAAACCACGCTGTTGCGCTGGTTATCTTCGTCAAGCACTCTAGTTGATTTCCCATGTTTGTTTGACATCACATCAAACGATCTCGCGAATCACCATTCCTGGTGCTGCTACGAGACGACCATGAACTACCGGGGTCACCTTCGATAGGCATCTCGATCAGATCTCATATCTGACCGACCAAGGCCGGGAGGCCGGATCTCTACCTCATCTGGAGATTGCTTTTCTCAACGTGGTCGCACCTCCACCGCTATCACTAGCAGGATCGGTCGCCGTCAAACATTTGAACTGTTCAAGTCCTAGGAGATGGGGTAGTTTCCTCCGGCACAGACCACACACGACACATGAAAAGAGCATGTAGCAATGATTCGAACAGAAACTGAATAAGAAATTTGTTGGACAACCGACAGTTGGGACAGTAGATACACATCAGAAACGCACCTGCCAGACTTCTCCGGAAGCAAGGTCCAAAAGCTTCAGAACTCAATTTTTTTTTCTCTCTCCATATTTTCCTAGCCGCTCAATTATTATACCAGTTGTACTACCAACATCTCAAGCCTGCTATACCAGTACAACGAATTCACCACTCTATGCAACTCCTTTTCGCTTTTCTATTTCTGTAGAACTGGGATTTCTTACAAGAATATATAATGACGAGTAAAACATAAAGTACAAAAAAAAAAGCTAAACTGGACTCAATGGAGGAAACAGATGAAAAGATGTCTGTCAAAAGATCCTAAAAAAGATCTAGCTCCAACCGGCCGACGCCCCCTCGTCCTTCCCGGGCTCCATTCCCATATACAATTCCGGGCAAACGAACTCGCCGTACCTTGAGTACCAGGTTAGTTGAAATTCGCAAGCATGTGCGCCTAGGAGCAACAAAATCCAATCCCAGACTGCTGTGCAAATCACCCAAACTTTCGCCTATCTATACACAAAAAATCACCCGGCGGCTTGCGGCAGGGCAGACGCCAAGACCAGGCAGCAGCCTCAGAGCTACTATATTCGAGCAGGAAACCCGAAATTCTGAAATGTTCTGATCTGACCTCCACGGCCGGCCGTGACAATTACGGTCCCCCAGGCTGACCGACCTGGAGCTTGATCAGCACCACTGGGAAGACTGGCACTAGACCGAGGGCTCTGCTTTGTTGGCGTCATGAGCTCTTCAGGCCAAGTTGCTCTATCACCACTGTCATTTGAACCGGTGCTTATGGTATAGCCACTTTGAGGCTGGAAATCAGAAGAGTCTTGCGGTTTTTCAGGGGCAGCATGCAGCGCAGAATGCTCCGATACAGAATCCCGCTCATCGTGCTTCGCCGAGTTTGCTCTGGATACCACTGGGGAGCCGTTAGATGGCAGTGCAACGGCAACTGTCACATCCTGGCAGTGGAAATATTCATAGGAATTGGTGACAGTAACATTCCCCTTGCTTCTGCCCTGTTCAAGGTTATCATCGATTCTCCATATGTACACGTGGGAATCCTCACTTGCTGAGATCACATAACTCCCATTTGCAGCTAAACTGGCTGAAATCTGGCTGTTACTGTTTCGGAAACCTGAAACAGAAGAGAACAAAGAGTGAACAGCCATTACACTAGAAACATCTGAGTAGAAAGTTAAGCATCGTTGCTTCAAGGGAAAAAAATGCATACTGGACCCATCAACGCTCAGATATAACTGTGTTATCATGTTAAGTGAACAAGAGGACCTATCACCTCAACAAAGTGGAGAATGACAGGTTTTGTCACTCTGTTGAAAGCACATGACAGACAGAAGAAACTCGAAAACGCTACATGATTCAATCAACAGAACATGGAAATACGTTGTTGGTAAATATATAATTACTATATGATTTGATTGCTGCCCATCTGTTGTAATCCTATCAAACTACAGACACCGGGATTCTAATACAGAGAAATAAGTTTTTAATGAGCAACCAAAACAGGTTTTTAAAATGTAAGAACCAGTCATTTTACTAAATCACTTCTTAGAAGCAGATGATAACACTGTCAGTACACAATTATGCCTTGCAAAAACAAATGATGTGATGCACCTACTGATCTTAAAAAAGCTCCCAGACTCAAAATTTGATACCTTTGTACTTGTGAACAAGATTAAGGCCATCAACAACCCTGATTCTTGAATCTGCAGATGTGATAAGGACCTTTGAAGTACTCCCTGGGAGGAACTATTCAAGGAACTATTATTCAGTAAGACAGGAAGCTTAATGATGAAAAAAAACTGTGTAGACATCTTGTGAAGTATATTCAGTTTTGTTAGCGCTATGCACCTGAAATCCAGTGATTTTCTTCTGACTGGACTTCTTTTTCTTATTTTGCAGGTCAATTTGTTTCTTTTGGAGAAGCATATTATCTGGTCAGAAAAAGTAATAGAAGAGGTAAGTCATAGCCGAAGAGAAAACATGAAAACATGATGATATGATGCAGGTGGAGAGGTACCAGATGTATCATAAATATGGCAGCTGCCTTTATGGGAACCAATTAGTGCGCTCTTCAAAAAAGAAAGAAATATGTCAGGCCTTAACATGAAGAAGGTACTAGATCAAAAAATTATGTATAGATGATTAAAACCTGTCCATCTGGGGTATAGCAAGCAGCAGTGATCATTTCATGCAAATCTTTCCAATCAACAATTTCACGGTTTTGAATGCTCCATATGCGGACTTTTTCATCTAGTGATCCACTAATGAAGTATCTATCATCAACAGGGTTGAACTGGATGCAAGTCACTAGGATACAAGTTCAACAAAAGAAAATTCAGCATGCTGGCAGTGTGACAAACATTACGGGCAAGGGGCAGGTAACTCTTACCATAATCACTGTGTGAGAATGTTTTCAGACAGGAAGTGCTCGAAATGTGCCACAACTTCACCGTTTTATCCATTGAAGATGAAAGCAAGTACTGCAAAGCATTTCAAAAAGGTGTCACTGGGAAATTTTGTAAGAGTTAATCCATGTGACTTAGCGCCAGGTCATAAATTGAGACTCCACAACTTGACGCGACATGACTTAGTGACATGTTTATATGACCTGTTTCATGATGTTACTTAAGTTGTGAGCACCGAACATACAACCCTTTATACTTGCATTTAGTCAATATAAATTTTTTAAAAATGAAACACATGATGAGGCAACATAATCCTAGATTTTGGAAGCCCACACACCTAGCCTATGCTATATTGTGAAGCATATAATATCTATTTGCTGACTAAACAAGAAAAAGATGGGAATTAATAAGTAGCAGATATTTAAAGCCGCAATAATAAATAGGCGTTGAAAAAAATCATGTTCATGGCAATCTGAGCATCAGTGTTTGGTATATTCTTTCACCATTTTAAGAAAATTTCCTCCAGATGTTTGCCATGGCCTGATAATGGCTATACGCTGATAAAATCGCCAATATGTGCATATACAAAAAGGTAAAATAAAATAGCTTGGAGGAAGAATGCCAAAGGTAAGTCGCAAATAATTGAATATATGCATTTCAAGTTACCAATTCAGCCTTCGCAGCTAACTACGCCAGAAATGCATTAAAATAGGCAGCTCTAGGTGCTAGGTTATTTCTGTCCTATCATGGTTGGACCCAATTGCCACAAAGATGGACTGTTGAAATAATGCTTCATAAAAATGTGCCATTAAGATTTCTGGAGTAAAATGAATAACAAGAACTAAACAATTGCTATCTATAATAATAATACTCCATCCGTTCTTTTTTATTTGTCGCCGATTAGTTCAAAAATGAATTAAGGGGAGACAACAAATATTCAAAAACGGAGGTAGCACTATTTATGGCATGCATCTAGATTTCAGCATTTATAAAGTTTTACTCGTCAAGTATCAACTAGGGGCAACTTTAGAACAAACAGCAACGCTAGAAATACCTGGGATTTGGACCAGCAGAGATCAAGCACATCTTCTGAGTGCCCCATGAAGGTCCGAATCGGTTTTTCTGACAGCGCAAACACATGCTCTGGCAGCATTAGCCGGTCTGAGCTCACAGACCTACGACCCTCCAAGAACCTTGCCCGACGCTTCTTCTCACGATTGCTCCCATCCACACTGCTGGCCACGGCTAATGTTGGCTCCGGCGAACCGTTGCACACCATCGCAACAAAAGGATTGCACGCTCCGTTCTCCTCGCGTTTCCTCTCGAACTCTGACACTTCCCAGACATGGATCACGCAGTCTTCCCCAGCACTCGCGAGGTACCGGCCATCTGGACTAAACCTGATGCTCCAGATGGAGCCATCGTGAGCCTGGATCTCCTGGTTCATGAACAGGCCACTGAGCTCCTTGTACGACTTCCCATACTGCCTCACCTTAACGCGCACCGGGCCGTGGCGCACGGCTCCAGCGCTGTCCTGGCTGTCGTCTGTGGCCGAGCTGGACCGGCGGCCGCCTTTCTCCGAGCACGTGTCCTTGTCGTCGCTGCTGCGGCGGTCGCGGGAGCTGGCCACCACGGAGCCGGCGACGTTCCGGATGCCCCGAAGCCAGCTGCTATGCCGCCGCCGCCGCCGGTGGCGCGTCGCTCCGTTGCTGGAGTCGGAGTTGGAGCGCTGGACGGGGGTGGACGAGCCGGAGCTCGCAACGTTCTCGCGCCGCCGCATGAGCTCCTGGACGATAGGCGAGCGGCCGACGCAGAGGTCAACGAACTCCTCCATGGTGAGCTGCCGGCCCGTGCCGACCTCGCGGAGCTCGGACCCTTCCTTGACCACGAACTCGCTGCCGTCGTCGAGGTTCCGGATCAGACACCTCGGGTCGGCCTCCTCCTCCTCCTCCTCCTCCCCTTCGGGCGTGGCCTCGGAGGAGCCCGGCGACCGCCCTCCCAGCGGCGGCTTGGTCGCCGAGGCCGGCACGGCGCCGCCGTCTGATCTGGATCGGGAGATGGGCGGCGAGGCCGGCGCCGGGCGGACGGGCACAGGCCCGTCGTCGTAGGAGACCGATCGGCCCATCTCGAGGCGCGCCAGGGCGGGGTCCCCGGCGAGCCCCAGCATCTGGAGCAGCTTCCGGCGCCGCTCCTGCACGGGCGCCGGCTCGGACGTCCACACGTCGAGCGCCGCTGCGGCGGCGGTAGAGGCGGCCCCGTCCCGCCGCCGCCGTCGCGGGTGGTCGCTGTCGTCGTCGTCGTCGTCCGAGGCGGAGGAGCAGGAGGAGGAGAGCACGCCGTCCCGCGACTCGTAGAACACCTCCTCCCCGCCGCCGGCGCTCATCTCCGCGCCCTCATTGACCGGCCTGGGAGTTGGAGTCGACAGTCGACACAGCGCCGCCCCGCGGATAGAAATCGTCCCGTCGGCACGCCTCGACGAGGAGGGAAGCAAAGCGCCCGCGGCTACGCGCAGGTGGCGTCAGTCAGTCAGATATCCACCACCACGGGCACGAGGCCCGCGGCCGGTTCGTCGTCTCGTCGGACGGGCCAGGGTTCCTGCCCCGTGCCGCGCGCCTGGCTCTGGCCTCTGGCTGCCTGTGCCTTTCCTCGAAAAGTGGTGGTTGGCGCTGGTGCCGTCGTCGTTGTTATTGGGGCGGTGGTGGTGATGCGAGGCAGCCCATCCTCTCCCCCGCTGCGTGCATCGTCGTTGTTGGCGGGGGTTTACCAAGCGCGGCTACTGTTTACTGTCCGGCAGGCAGGCGGTAGGTACAAATCGTCTTCCGGCGTCCGGCCTCTCCGGCGAGGGATGGTACGTTAAAAACCTGGCGGGCATGGGACCCAGCCGTCGGCCGGAGCGGTCGGGCGCGACAACTTGGGAAAGGGTAACCGCTCCGCTCCTGCCGTTTCGGGGAAGTGGATTAGTGCAAGGAGAAGGGCAGGGACAGGCCAGGAATGCGGTCAATTTGGGTTGGGGGGCGTGTTTTGGGAGTTTGATGTCCCAGTTATGTACTGTACGAGACGCGAGAAGAGGCCGTCTGTGGTGGTGCGCTTGGGTTCTTTTTACTTTTCGCCGCTCCGGTCCGGCGCAGGTATTGACGTCGTCACCTGTAGTGTACCCGAATCCTGGTAAAACTTTGCGTCCACCAGTGTCCTTTGTTTTGTCTTGTTCGTTGATGATATGATTTGCAGAAGGTGGAAAAGGAAGTGGCTTTTGAATTTCCGTTCAGCAAATGTTGCGGGGGGTGGGGACGGGGGCCAGGCAGAGGGATCCATCGATGTCAACGAAGCCTCCCTGTTGCGAGAGATGGTGTTGGCACCTGTGAAAACTTTTAAGATCGCGTAAACAAATTAAGGAAAGCACACACACGCAGGCGGCACGTGCCATGGCTAGCAGACTGGCATACCCCGTGCCGCGTGTCAGGACCACGGCGCAACAGTTGCTCCAAGATCTACCCAAGCCTCCCCGCGCGGCCGGCCGGCGAACAAGCACAAGTCGCAGGCCACGACAAAGCCCAAGTCGCACCACGCCCCGCGCGCGAGACGACGTACCGCTGCGCCGCAGTCCCGGTCCCGCCCGGGTCAGCAGGAGCGCCGCGGCACGGACGCATCTGGTCATCTGGTGTGTCCCTTTGGTCGACCGATCGGGGACGAGCGGAGCAGGCCGCCGGCGGGGGCGCAAGCGCGACGGCGACCCCCGCAAGGCAGAGGCGCAATCGCAAGACCAGCGCCCCCAGCTGCGCTCGCGTCCAAAAGAGTTCCGCGAACCGCAGTGGCCGCAGGCGGGCGGACCACCGACCTCGGGCGGGCGGGCGGGTCCCCGCGGCAATTACCCGCGCTGTCGGAGCAGCTAGGGGCAGCTGGATGTCCACGCTACTCCAGCAGTAGGCAGTATAGCCTAGCCGCCCCTCTATAGCTCTAGCTAGCCAGGATTACTGGATTATTCCGGGACATATACACGCACCGTACCGTACTGGCGCACACGTATACAGTAAGGGGCCCGTTCTCCGGGCGATCTCCGTACCGTACGTACGCCCAGGCCCAGCCAAACAAACAAGTGAACGACAGTGCCCATGTCTCCTACCGTCCTAGTACGCACCTGGTTATGTTACGTGTGGCCAACATGATTTGCGCGGACAGGTTAAGGGGCCCTAGCTGGATTAAGCAGGCTTTTGGGTGGCGGTGGCACGCAGCATTGGCCAGCTCGGCAGAAAACGACGTGGTGAAAACAAGGTTTTAAGGATGGTGTTCCACTGTTCGTAGTGTTGATTGGGATGAATTGCCTGCCTCAAAGGGTCACGGCACGGCGTCTTGTATTTATAGCAGCAGATGGTTACATATTTGGCAGCAGATTACAAGCGTGATTGACGCAACAATCGGAGGCGCAGCTCCCTAATATGAGGAGATTAGTTTACTAGAATAGATAAGGAATTATATCTTTAACACCCCCCCTCAATCTGGACGTGTGAAAACTAAGTTCAGATTGTTTCTAAACTGCATGAATGCAGGACCTGCTAATGGTTTAGTAAAGGCATCCACAAGCTGGTCTTTGGTGGAAATTGGCCGAATATCCAGTTGTTGAGTAGCAACCCTTTCGCGAACAAAGTGATAATCAACTTCAATGTGTTTAGAGCGCCGATGAAAAATAGGATTGGCCGACAAATATGTTGCACCAAGATTGTCACACCAGAGTGTAGGTGGCCGCACCTGTGATATGCCAAGTTCACGTAGCAAGACTTGTATCCAGATAACCTCTGCCGTAGCATCAGCAATCGCCTTGTACTCAGATTCAGTACTAGAGCGAGAAACAGTCGCTTGTTTCCGAGAACTCCAAGACACAAGATTTCCACCAAAAAATATAGCATAACCACCAGTACTGCGTCGGTCATCAGGATTGCCAGCCCAGTCGGCATCCGAAAATGCACTAAGAAGAGAGGATCCCATCCGTGTGAAACATAGGCCCAGATCAACAGTATCATGCAAGTACCGAAGTATACGCTTCACAGCTGCCCAGTGTAAAGTAGTTGGCGATGCCATGTATTGACAGACCCGATTAACACAAAAGGATAGATCAGGACGTGTCAAGAGGAGATACTGTAGAGCACCCACAATGCTTCTATACTTTGTAGCATCTTCAGAAGACAATAGATCACCACCATCAAGAGACAACTTGTCAGTAGAGAGCATAGGCGTCGGCACACCTTTGGAGGTAGACATATTCGTTCTGGCTAGCAAATCACGAATATATTTCTGCTGTGTCAAGATGAGGCCATTGGACCGGCTATGCACCTCGATGCCAAGAAAATAATGAAGAGGTCCAAGGTCTTTGACAGCAAAATCTGCTTGAAGTTGAGCAAGCAATTTAGAAGTAGCAGCTGACGACGAACTGATAATGATGATGTCATCAACGTAAATAAGCATGTAAATATGTATACCGCCCTTATTGAAGAAGAACAGAGACACATCGGCCTTGGATGCTGTGAAGCCCAGCTGAAGAAGTGTGGTGCTGAGACGTGAGAACCAAGCACGCGGAGCTTGTTTAAGACCATATAAGGACTTATCCAATTTGCAAATATATGTGGGATGATGAGAGTCAACAAATCCTGGAGGTTGCCGCATATAAACATCTTCATTCAACAGACCATGTAAAAATGCATTTTTGATGTCAATCTGACGAAGACTCCAGCCACGAGAGATAGCAAGAGAGAGGAGCAAACGTATTGTAGTAGGCTTGACAACAGGACTAAAAGTATCAGCATAGTCAACTCCATATTGTTGCTTAAAGCCTTTTGCAACTAGACGTGCCTTATAGCGGTCAATAGAGCCATCAGGCTTATGTTTCAATTTGAAGACCCATTTGCAGTCAATAATATTGAGACCATCACGAGGAGGAATAAGATGTCAGGTCTTATTTGTAAGAAGAGCTTCATATTCATCATGCATTGCTTGACACCAAAATGGATGTGCCAGAGCAGTTGTATAAGAGTCTGGTTCAGAAGATACCTTCACTGATGAGTATGTGACAGTGCCATCAGTGCGAACTTTGGGCTTCCTAATATTATGCTGGAGACGTGTTCCATACTTGTGAAGTTGTGAACCAGAAACAGCACCATCCATTCTTACCGAGCGTACAGATTCATCAGCATCAGGTGACAGAAGAGAATCAATGGGTGTCGGACCTGAGGCCATATCCTGGACAGGAGCATCAGAGTAGCTGGCAGCAGAATCGTTAGCATCAGTAGTAGGTAGTGCACTGTCCTGAGGTTGAATGATTGGGTCATCACAAGAAGGCATCACAGACGGTTGCGAGGATACCGCAGGAACCACAGGCTGCGATCCTGAGGTTGCTGTGAGCGGTAACTGGATTGAATTGTCTGCAGTCAAGTGATTAGTAGACACAACTGGTAAACGCATAAAAGCATGCTGCATATTAGAACTGCTAGCGTTAAAATGTACATCACGCAAGGAGTGACTTGACTAGGAGTCCTGGGAAGATGAGTTAGGACGAGAAGGCAATTTTGCAAATGGAAAAACTTGCTCATCAAATTTGACGTCTCGAGAAATATAGACTCGACCAGAGTCAGGGTCCAAACATTTGTAACCTTTATGCAAAGAGCTATAGCCAATAAACACACATTGTTTGGATCGAAAAGATAATTTGTGTTTGTTATAGGGACGGAGATGAGGCCAACATGCACAACCAAAGATCCGAAGCAATGAGTAGTTGGGTGATACATGGAATAAACGTTCTAAAGGGCAAGTGTTATCAATAACTCGAGTGGGAATGCGATTGATGAGGTATGATGCTGTAAGAAAGGCTGTATCCCAGAATTTGAGTGGCATTTGTGCGTGAGCAAGAAGCGCGAGGCCAGTTTCTACAATATGGCGATGTTTGCGTTCAGCAGAGCCATTTTGCTGATGTGTATGGGGACAGGAAACCCGATGATCAATACCAAGGGATCGAAAAAATGTGTTATGCAGTTTTTGGTATTCACCACCCCAGTCGGACTGAACACATTTAATCTTAGTATCTAAGAGACGCTCAACATGAATTTGAAACTCACGAAAAATCCGAGGGACTTCGGTTCGATCACGCATCAAATAAACCCAACAAAATTTGCTAAAGTCATCAATAAAACTGATGTAGTATTTAAAACCACTAATAGATTGTGGTGCTAGGCCCCATACATCAGAGAATACCATTTGCAAAGGTGCTGAAGATCTATGAACTGAAGTAGGATAAGGTAATTGATGACTTTTTGCTAGTTGGCATGCATTACAAACAGGAAGAGAGGACTCTCGAGTAAAGGGAATTTTATTCAGATGCAAAACAGATTGGACAGTTTGAAACGATGGGTGTCCAAGCCTAGCATGCCATTGGACACGACTGGAAGACTTGCTGAGCAAAGCTTGATGAAGGGAAGCAGCTTCAGAGGACTTGATGGGGTAAAGTCCGGACTTACATCGATCGGTCAGAAGGCTTGTTGAAAGGGAAATGTGCCCTTGGGCCATTTCTAAGTATTTTGGTGATTGAGTGCCAACACAAGTGCTTAAACGTGAATCTATGCCCATGGATGAACAAAGTGCAAATCAAGAGTAAAGGTATGTTTCTAAGCCTTAGTACATTGGTTTTGTGTACTAATATACTTGTCTAAGTGTTAGAAACAGAAAGAAGAAGAAAAGAAAAGAGGTGAAAAAGGCTTAGCTGTGTACAGCCAAGACTCAGCTCTGTCTGGCACACCGGACTGTCCGGTGGTGCACCGGACAGTGTCCGGTGCGCCAGGCTGGCTCGAGCGAAGTGGCCGCTCTCGAGAATTCGCCGACGACGTACGGCTAAAATTCACCGGACTGTCCGGTGAGCCAACGGTCGGCCGGGCCAACGGTCGGCCGCGGAATCCGCGCGCGACACGTGGCCGAGCCAACGGTCGGAAGGGGGCACCGGACTGTCCGGTGTGCACCGGACATGTCCCGTGCGCCAACGGCTCCCGCATCTGCAACGGTCGGCTTCGCCATTTAAGGAAGGAAATCGGGCACCGGACTGTCCGGTGCGCCCGACGACAGAAGGCAAGGATGGCCTTCCAGATTTGTTCTCAACGGCTCCTAGCTGCCTTGGGGCTATAAAAGGGACCCCTAGGCGCATGGAGGAGAACACCAAGCAACCTTAGAGCATTCTTGATCATCCACACTCAGTCTTTGCGCATTCGTTTGTCATTCTCAGTGATTCGAGCTCCGTTCTAGTGAGAACTTTGAGACAGTCTTTTGAGCTCGATTCTTGGCCGTGTGTGTGCGCATTTTGCTGTGGATTTGTGTGTGTTGCTTCCCTCCCTTACTCTGTGCTTCTTTGTGAACTTTAAGTGTAAGGGCGAGAGACTCCAATTTGTGGAGATTCCTCGCAAGTGGGATAAAGATAAGCAAAGCAACACACCGTGGTATTCAAGTGGGTCTTTGGACCGCTTGAGAGGGGTTGATTGCAACCCTCGTCCGTTGGGACGCCACAACGTGGAGTAGGCAAGCGTTGGTCTTGGCCGAACCACGGGATAAACCACTGTGTCATCTCTGTGTTTGATTTCTTGTGGTATTGTGTTTTGTTGAGACTCCTCTCTAGCCACTTGGCGATTATTGTGCTAACACTTAACAAGTTTTTGTGGCGATAAGTTTAAGTTTCACAGGATCACCTATTCACCCCCCCTCTAGGTGCTCACAATTGGTATCGGAGCCGTTCTCTTCACAAAGGGACTAACCGCCCGAAGAGATGGATCCTAAAGGGAAGGGAATCGTGATCAACGATAAGGAGAGGGAGTCCTTCGTCAACGAGCCAAGGGATGACAAGTCCAACGACTCGGGCTCGGGCCACAGACGCAAAGATGGGAAGAAGAAGAAGACAAGACGCATCAAGGAGATCGTCTACTACGACAGCGATGAGTCTACTTCCTCCCAAAAGGACGACGACCACAACGAATACGAGAGAAAGAAACCGGTCAATTCGAACTTTTCTTTTGATTACTCTCGTATTCCTCAAAGTACTAATGCTCATTTATTATCTATTCCACTTGGTAAACCTCCTCATTTTGATGGAGAGGACTACGGATTTTGGAGTCACAAAATGCGTAGTCACTTGTTCTCTCTCCATCCTAGCATATGGGAGATTGTAGAAAGTGGAATGCACTTTGATAGTACGGATAGTCCCATGTTTATTAATGAACAGATTCATAAAAATGCACAAGCTACTACTGTGTTGCTAGCCTCTTTGTGCAGGGACGAGTACCATAAGGTGAGCGGCTTGGACAATGCCAAGCAGATCTGGGACACCCTCAAGATCTCTCATGAGGGGAATGATGTCACCTTGCTCACCAAAATAGAGTTGGTGGAGGGCGAGCTTGGACGGTTCGCGATGATAAGGGACGAGGAGCCGACACAAACATACAACAGGCTCAAGACCCTTATCAACAAAATAAGGAGCTACGGGAGCACGCGATGGACGGACCACGACGTCGTCCGCCTAATGCTAAGGTCATTTACCGTTCTTGATCCTCATTTGGTGAACAATATTCGTGAAAATCCCAGGTACACCAAGATGTCACCCGAAGAAGTTCTTGGGAAATTCGTTAGTGGGCGAATGATGATCAAAGAGGCAAGGTACGTGGACGACGCCTTGAATGGCCCGATCAACGAGCCGCAACCCCTTGCTCTCAAGGCAACACGAAGCAAGGAGTCGCTACCTAGCAAGGTGGCACAGTTTGAGGCGGCCGGACTTAATGATGAAGAGATGGCTCTCATCATCAAAAGATTCAAGACGGTGCTTAAAGGTCGCAAGGGACAGCCAAGCAAGACCAAAGCCAAGGGGAAGCGCTCATGCTTCAAATGCGGTAAGCTTGGTCATTTTATTGCTAACTGTCCCGACAATGATAGTGATCAGGATCAAGGGAACAAGAGGGAGAAAAAGAAGAACTATAAGAAGGCAAAGGGCGAGGCTCATCTTGGCAAGGAGTGGGATTCAGACTGCTCTTCGTCCGACTCCGACAATGAAGGACTCGCCGCCACTGCCTTCAACAAGTCATCCCTCTTCCCCAACGAACGTCACACTTGCCTCATGGCAAGGGAGAAGAAAGTAAGCACTCATAATACTAGTCCTTATGCTTCTTCAAGTGAGGATGAGTCTAGTGATGATGAGATAGATTACTCATGCTTATTCAAGGGATTAGATAGAACCAAGGTAGACAAAATTAATGAATTAATTGATGCCTTGAATGATAGGAATATACTTCTAGAAAAGCAAGAGGATTTGCTGTATGAAGAGCATGATAAATTTGTAGAAGCTCAGAAATCTCTTGCTCTAGAAATTAAGAGGAATGAAATGCTCTCTAGTGAATTATCTTCTTGTCATGAAACTATTGCTAAGTTAAAAAGTTTTAATGATGATTTAAATGCTAAGTTAGAAATAGCTAGTAAATCAACATCTTGTGTAGAAATTGTTGAAACTTGTAATCGGTGTAAAGATTTTGACATTGATGCTTGCAGTGAACACCTAGTTTCAATTTCCAAACTAAATGATGAATTGGCTAGTCTTAATGCTCAACTTAAGACTAGCAAGAGTAATTTTGATAAGCTAAAATTTGCAAGGGATGCCTACACAATTGGTAGACACCCCTCAATTAAGGATGGACTTGGCTACAAGAAGGAAGCCAAGAACTTGACAAGCCATAAGGCTCCCATCTCCGCCAAGGAGAAAGGGAAGGCCCCTATGGCTAGTAGTGTGCAAAAGAACCATGCCTTTATGTACCATGATAGGAGACAATCTAGAAATGCTTATAGGAGATGTAACGCATATGATGCTTTTGATTCTCATGACATGTTTGCTTCTAGTTCTTCTTATGTGCATAATAGAAATGTTGGTAGGAGAAATGTTGTTCATAATATGCCTAGGAGAAATGTTGTTAATGTTCCTAGGAAAGTAATGAATGAACCCTCTACAATTTATCATGCTTTAAATGCTTCCTTTGCTATTTGTAGAAAGGATAGGAAAATAGTTGCTAGGAAGTTAGGGGCAAAATGCAAGGGAGTCCCTAAGGATATTTGCACTAACCTTGTAGGACCCAACATGAGTTGGGTACCTAAGACCCAAGCCTAAATTTGCCTTGCAGGTTTATGCATCCGGGGGTTCAAGCTGGATTATTGATAGTGGATGCACAAACCATATGACGGGGGAGAAGAAGATGTTCACCTCCTACGTCAAGAATAGGGATTCCCAAGATTCAATTATATTCGGTGATGGGAATCAAGGCAAGGTAAAAGGGTTAGGTAAAATTGCAATTTCTAATGAGCACTCTATCTCCAATGTGTTTTTAGTTGAGTCTCTTGGTTATTGCTATCTGTTAGTCAACTATGCAATATGGGATATAATTGTCTTTTTACAAATATAGATGTGTCTGTCTTTAGAAGAAGTGATGGTTCACTAGCCTTTAAGGGTGTATTAGACGGCAAGCTTTACTTAGTTGATTTTGCAAAAGAAGAGGCCGGTCTAGATGCATGCTTAATTGCTAAGACTAGCATGGGCTGGTTGTGGCATCGCCGCTTAGCACATGTGGGGATGAAGAATCTTCACAAGCTTCTAAAGGGAGAACACGTGATAGGTTTGACTAACGTACAATTCGAAAAAGATAGACCTTGTGCAGCTTGTCAAGCAGGGAAACAGGTGGGAGGCTCTCATCACACCAAAAATGTGATGACAACATCAAGACCCCTGAAGCTGCTACATATGGACCTCTTCGGAACCGTCGCCTATCTGAGCATAGGAGGAAGTAAGTATGGTCTAGTTATCGTTGATGACTTTTCCCGCTTCACTTGGGTGTTCTTTTTGCAGGATAAGTCTGAAACCCAAGGGACCCTCAAGCGCTTCCTCAGGAGAGCTCAAAATGAGTTTGAGCTCAAGGTGAAGAAGATAAGGAGCGACAACGGGTCCGAGTTCAAGAACCTTCAATTGGAGGAGTTCCTTGAGGAGGAAGGGATCAAGCACGAGTTCTCCGCTCCCTACACACCACAGCAAAATGGTGTGGTAGAGAGGAAGAACAGGACGCTCATCGATATGGCGAGGACGATGCTTGGAGAATTCAAGACCCCCGAGTGTTTCTGGTCGGAAGCCGTGAACACGGCTTGCCACGCCATCAACAGGGTCTACCTTCATCGCCTCCTCAAGAAGACTTCGTATGAGCTACTAACCGGTAACAAACCCAATGTATCTTACTTTCGTGTATTTGGGAGCAAGTGCTACATTCTAGTAAAGAAGGGTAGAAATTCTAAGTTTGCTCCCAAAGCTGTAGAAGGGTTTTTGTTAGGTTATGACTCAAATACAAAGGCGTATAGAGTCTTCAACAAATCATCGGGTTTGGTTGAAGTCTCTAGCGACGTTGTATTTGATGAGACTAATGGCTCTCCAAGAGAGCAAGTTGTTGATCTTGATGATGTAGATGAAGAAGACGTTCCAACGGCCGCTATGCGCACCATGGCGATTGGTGATGTGCGACCACAGGAACAATTGGAGCAAGATCAACCTTCTTCCTCAACAATGATGCATCCCCCAACTCAAAACGATGAACAGGTTCATCAAGAGGAGTGTGATCAAGGGGGAGCACAAGATGATCATGTGATGGAGGAAGAAGCACAACCGGCACCTCCAACCCAAGTTCGAGCGATGATTCAAAGGGATCATCCCGTCGACCAAATTCTGGGTGATATTAGCAAGGGAGTAACTACTCGATCTCGATTAGTTAATTTTTGTGAGCATTACTCCTTTGTCTCTTCTATTGAGCCTTTCAGGGTAGAAGAGGCCTTGCTAGATCCGGACTGGGTGTTAGCCATGCAGGAGGAACTCAACAACTTCAAGCGCAATGAAGTTTGGACACTGGTGCCTCGTCCCAAGCAAAACGTTGTGGGAACCAAGTGGGTATTCCGCAACAAACAGGACGAGCACGGGGTGGTGACGAGGAACAAGGCTCGACTTGTGGCAAAAGGTTATGCCCAAGTCGCAGGTTTGGACTTTGAGGAGACGTTTGCTCCTGTGGCTAGGCTAGAATCAATTCGTATCTTGCTAGCATATGCCGCTCACCATTCTTTCAGGTTGTTCCAAATGGATGTGAAGAGCGCTTTCCTCAACGGGCCAATCAAGGAGGAGGTGTACGTGGAGCAACCCCCTGGCTTCGAGGATGAACGGTACCCCGACCACGTGTGTAAGCTCTCTAAGGCGCTCTATGGACTTAAGCAAGCCCCAAGAGCATGGTATGAATGCCTTAGAGACTTTCTAATTGTTAATGCTTTCAAGGTTGGGAAAGCCGATCCAACTCTTTTTACTAAGACATGTGATGGTGATTTGTTTGTGTGCCAAATTTATGTCGATGACATAATATTTGGTTCTACTAACCAAAAGTCTTGTGAAGAGTTTAGCAGGGTGATGACGCAGAAATTCGAGATGTCGATGATGGGCGAGTTGAACTACTTCCTTGGGTTCCAAGTGAAGCAACTCAAAGACGGCACCTTCATCTCCCAAACGAAGTACACGCAAGATCTGCTAAAGCGGTTTGGGATGAAGGACGCCAAGCCCGCAAAGACTCCGATGGGGACTGACGGACACACCGACCTCAACAAAGGAGGTAAGTCCGTTGATCAAAAAGCATACCGGTCAATGATAGGGTCTTTACTTTATTTATGTGCTAGTAGACCGGATATTATGCTTAGCGTATGCATGTGTGCTAGATTTCAATCCGATCATAAGGAGTGTCACTTAGTGGCGGTGAAGCGAATTCTTAGATATTTGGTTGCTACGCCCTGCTTCGGGCTCTGGTATCCAAAGGGGTCTACCTTTGACTTGGTTGGATACTCAGATTCCGACTATGCTGGATGTAAGGTCGATAGGAAGAGTACATCAGGGATGTGCCAATTCTTAGAAAGGTCCCTGGTGTCGTGGAACTCTAAGAAACAAACCTTTGTTGCCCTATCCACCGCTGAGGCCGAGTATGTTGCCGCAGGACAGTGTTGCGCGCAACTACTTTGGATGAGGCAAACCCTCCGGGACTTTGGCTACAATCTGAGCAAAGTCCCACTCCTATGTGACAATGAGAGTGCTATCCGCATGGCGAAAAATCCTGTTGAACACAGCCGCACAAAGCACATAGACATCCGGCATCACTTTCTGAGAGACCACCAGCAAAAGGGGGATATCGAAGTGTTTCATGTTAGCACCGAGAACCAGCTAGCCGATATCTTTACCAAGCCTCTAGATGAGAAGACCTTTTGCAGGTTGCGTAGTGAGCTAAATGTCTTAGATTCGCGGAACTTGGATTGAATTGTAGCATACATGTGTTTATGCCTTTGATCATGTTCATTCTGCATTTTGTTGCTTATTGTGGTGCTCAAGTTGTACAAACACTCCCCGGACCTCACAAGTCCTTGTGCCAGTAATGCACATATTTAGGGGGAGATGTGTTACAACTTGACCCTTTGAGACTAACCGTTTGCTTGAGTTTGATTGTTTTAGTCTCAAAGAAGGTTTGAAAGGGAAAGGTGGACTTGGACCGTGAAAGACTTCCACTACACTCCGATGAGAGGGTAACTTATTTCAAGTTCATCTTTAAACTCTTATTGCCTATTTGCTCTTAATTGAAGATTTTGGTGAGGCAATGGGGTTAAAGGGCCAAGATTGATCCCGTTTTGGTGCTTGATGCCAAAGGGGGAGAAAATAAAGGCCAAAGCAATAAATGGATCAGCTACCACTTGAGAAACTTTGAAAACAGTAGGATAGAGCTTTTGGTTTGTCAAAACTCTTGCATTGTCTCTTTTGTTAAAAGTTGGCCTCTTGTGGGGAGAAGTGTTGATTATGGAAAAAAGGGGGAGTTTTTGGAATCTTGAATCAATTGTCTTTGGAAAACCTCTCTTTATGTCTCTACAAGTGGATTTGACTTAGAGATAGAATTTTGAGTTTGATTTGCAAAAACAAACCAAGTGGTGGCAAAGGATGATCCATATATGCCAAATTGAATCAAAATAAATTTGAGTTTTTATTTGAAGTGATATTGCACTTGTTCTAGTTGCTTTATGTTGTGTTGGCATAAATCACCAAAAAGGGGGAGATTGAAAGGGAAATGTGCCCTTGGGCCATTTCTAAGTATTTTGGTGATTGAGTGCCAACACAAGTGCTTAAACGTGAATCTATGCCCATGGATGAACAAAGTGCAAATCAAGAGTAAAGGTATGTTTCTAAGCCTTAGTACATTGGTTTTGTGTACTAATATACTTGTCTAAGTGTTAGAAACAGAAAGAAGAAGAAAAGAAAAGAGGTGAAAAAGGCTTGGCTGTGTACAGCCAAGACTCAGCTCTGTCTGGCACACCGGACTGTCCGGTGGTGCACCGGACAGTGTCCGGTGGTGCACCGGACAGTGTCCGGTGCGCCAGGCTGGCTCGAGCGAAGTGGCCGCTCTCGGGAATTCGCCGACGACGTACGGCTAAAATTCACCGGACTGTCCGGTGTGCACCGGACTGTCCGGTGAGCCAACGGTCGACCGGGCCAACGGTCGGCCGCGGAATCCGCGCGCGACACGTGGCCGAGCCAACGGTCGGAAGGGGGCACCGGACTGTCCGGTGCGCCAACGGCTCCCGCATCTGCAACGGTCGGCTTCGCCATTTAAGGAAGGAAATCGGGCACCGGACTGTCCGGTGCGCCCGACGACAGAAGGCAAGGATGGCCTTCCAGATTTGTTCTCAACGGCTCCTAGCTGCCTTGGGGCTATAAAAGGGACCCCTAGGCGCATGGAGGAGAACACCAAGCAACCTTAGAGCATTCTTGATCATCCACACTCAGTCTTTGCGCATTCGTTTGTCATTCTCAGTGATTCGAGCTCCGTTCTAGTGAGAACTTTGAGACAGTCTTTTGAGCTCGATTCTTGGCCGTGTGTGTGCGCATTTTGCTGTGGATTTGTGTGTGTTGCTCCCCTCCCTTACTCTGTGCTTCTTTGTGAACTTTAAGTGTAAGGGCGAGAGACTCCAATTTGTGGAGATTCCTCGCAAGTGGGATAAAGATAAGCAAAGCAAAACACCGTGGTATTCAAGTGGGTCTTTGGACCGCTTGAGAGGGGTTGATTGCAACCCTCGTCCGTTGGGACGCCACAACGTGGAGTAGGCAAGCGTTGGTCTTGGCCGAACCACGGGATAAACCACTGTGTCATCTCTGTGTTTGATTTCTTGTGGTATTGTGTTTTGTTGAGACTCCTCTCTAGCCACTTGGCGATTATTGTGCTAACACTTAACAAGTTTTTGTGGCGATAAGTTTAAGTTTCACAGGATCACCTATTCACCCCCCCTCTAGGTGCTCACACTTGTCCCCGTCGCTCGATCCTTAATAGAAAAATGCCAAGGATGATATTCAAAAAAGACGTCATTATCACGAGCAAGTTTATGGACAGAAATAAGGTTTTTAGAAATTGCAGGCACATGCAAGGTATTACGCAATGCAAGTGAACGAGAAGCAGTTCTAATAGAAGCATGACCAGTATGCAGAATACGCAAACCTGCGCCGTTGCCCACATGAACTTTGTCGCCACCAGTGTAGTGTTCCCGGACAGCTAAGCGGTCAAGATCATGGGTGATATGATCAGTAGCACCAGTGTCGCAGTACCAATTTGGATCAATCTTGTAAGAAGAGGTCGCAACCATAGCGGACCTAGAGGGGTCTTCATGATAAGATTCATCCATACGGTGCCAACATCGGATAGCAGTGTGACCTTCTTTTCCACAGATCTGGCAGAATGGACGCTGGGAGGGTCCATGACGATCACCAGAGGAACGAGGAGCATCACTGCGAGAGGGATAAGAACGACCCCGTACATGGCCGCGACCACGAGAGCGGCCACGAAAATTACCCCCACGACCAGCAAAATGAGCAGATGACCCGATGTTAAGTTGCTGATCAGACTGATGTTTGAGGATGCGAGCTTCAAACGTCATTAGATGGGCGTATACATCATCAAGAGTGAGGGCATCCTTGGTTGTCATAGATGTGACAAAGGAATCATAATCGGGACCAAGACCAGCAAGGAGATACACAATTACCTCATCATCTCGAAGAGGTGCATTGGCTGCTGCCAGTTCAGTAGAAAATCCCTTGATCCGACGAAAATAATCACCAGCAGAGAGATCACCTTTCTTAGCTGTCGCAAGATCAACTCGAAGTTGCACAACACGAGCCCGAGTAGCAGATCCAAACATACGCTGCAATTTATCCCAGGCTTCCTTGGACGTACTAGCATCAATTACATCCCGAAGAATGTCTTCAGTCATGGTTGAGAGAAGCCCGCTCAGCACTTGTTGGTCGAGGTTGAACCATTTATCATAATCTGGATTATGAACCAGATCAGCGCCAGCAACGGTAGAGGAGGCTATTTGTTGGGGAGGTGCAGGGTTCGTGCCATCAAGAAGGCCGAGAAGTTTTGTACTGCGCAGATAGGGCAGAAGTTGTGCTCGCCAGAGAAGATAGTTGGTCTTTGAGAGACGAATTGTAACGGCATGGTGAAGGGGTATGTAAGCAAGAGATGTTGCCATGGACGACGCCATGAGATTCGGGAGAGAGGAGGTGGAGGAGGAGGAAGAAAACTGGTTGGACCTAGTTCATAGAAAAATCCGTGGCTCCAATACCATGTTGATTGGGATGAATTGCCTGCCTCAAAGGGTCACGGCGTCTTGTATTTATAGCAGCAGATGGTTACATATTTGGCAGCAGATTACAAGCGTGATTGACGCAACAATCGGAGGCGCAGCTCCCTAATATGAGGAGATTAGTTTACTAGAATAGATAAGAAATTATATCTTTAACACGTAGCTGGTCCTTGTCCGTTCTGCGCATCTTGTGTTCACGCAATGGCCGACCACTACTAGAGTCTCCTTGACTCCTTCCAGGCTTGTTTAGCGTAATCTCGGATTGAAGTAAATTGGACCGGTATAGAGTGCATTGAAGTGTAATATGACCTAATTTTCTCCCTAACCCCTTCAAAACACCTCAACCCACTTCAATCCCTCCATCGTTGCCCAAACAAAACCCACCGTCCATGGTCTTGGTTCAAACACGACAGATAGTTACGACCTAGTATCTGTTTGGTATGGCTCAAGCCTCGCTAGTAAATTAGCGTTCTTCGAATTCAATTTTTTTTAAAAAAAAATAGTTATGTTAGTGAGGTTAAATTAGTTTCAGTGGATCGTGTGGCACAACAGCTTCTTAAAATAGGTTCACCTCTACTTTTTGGCTCGTGACAGCGCTATCGAACATGTCCTCATATTGAAGCTGAATTATTGCGGCTCAACGAAGCAAACCCCATATTGTCCATACTCTCTTTCTTTCTTTCTTAAAACACATGCCCTGCAAGAAAAGGACCGGGCAGCAAACGAATGTCGCGAAAGCAGAGTAGTTTAGCAGAATAGCCGAGTGGTGTACCAAGATCGCATCAGCGAAACAACACTAAAAACCAAACAAATCCCTGAAGTTGGTCTCCAGCATCCAAGAAAAGAAACACTCGCTGATTCAGTGAGTCGTGCTCATCGACGTTGTCAGCACCAACTACGGCTGGCTAATACTAGCAATAGCTTAGATCAGCACGTGAACTGAACACTACTTGAAACCCCTCTCCGTCGTAGTCGCAACGCCTCAAGCCGCGCAGGTGCATGACAGACGATGCTCGAGATAATACATTACTGTCGAAAAGAAAAAGCTCGAACGTGCTAGCTACTACATTGATTACTTTTTGAGCTCTTAGCCTCGTATAAATTTAAGTAAGCGCACATGTGTTTTGAAAGGATCGCAATTGGTACCGGCACGGCGACCCTTGAACAGGAGTTTTGGCAGGATCGCAAGGGAAGACCGGCTAGTGGATAAGTTGGGTACATGTACATCCAAGCAGCAGCATTAGCTCAACTACTAGGGCCGTGCGTGATTAGTTAATTAACTGATGAAGCCAAGCTTACAGCTAACTCTATCGCTGCTACTGCTAAATGCTACTGTAAACAGCTACTAGCTGCTGCGTGTTGACGAGTGGCTGTACTACTGCTACTACTGGAGTACTACTAGTAGGCCTGCAGCCTGCTAGAGAAGGCAGGCTGGGGGAAAGCCTAGTGCCATAGCCGCACAGGTGGAGGGTGGTACCGGCTGAGAAAAGCCTGAAAAAGCCGTCGCCGGAAACATGTGTCCCCATCAATGCATATGCTGCCCGAGTGCCGATGGAATGGAATGGATGGATGGATCTACCGCGGCGCGGTGGCCGTGTGGAACGCAAGCGCACCCACAAACCACAAACGCAATGCCAAGAGGTGGTTGCTGCCACATGACCTGCTGTTGCCATCTCCAAACAGTGTCGCGTCGGTCGTCGTCCCAGCAGAGCAGAGGCAGAAGCAGAGCCCAGCCCAACGCCAAGCGCTGGACGTTGCGGTTTAAGACTCTGACTGCTCAAAACGACACCTGGGGGCTGGGGCTGGACTCAGTGATGGCATGAGAGAATCCCTCCTGAGTCCTGACTCCTGAGTGCCGATCGAGCCGCTCCGCCCGTGCAAAAGTCCAAACTGCATACAGTAGTTTACACGTTCGGTGCTGCTCGTAAAGGTAAAGAGCGGCTTGCAAAATTCGCCCACAACTCAAATACTATTCAGGATGGATTGCATGGCCAATCACCTATATCAAAATGCACCAGCCGACCCAGAGTTAAAAACAAGCCCGCACGACGATTAACGGCCCGATTTGTCCGCCGCGCAATAACAAATTCAGTCATTCACTGTTTACTTCAGCTATTCAAAATTTAATTTAACATACAACACAAAAAATATTCAACTATTCGAGGTTCACTTCAGTTATTCATCGTTTTTTTTTTACTTTTTTTTTACGGGGAACAGTGGAGGAACCACCTACAGTAAAAATATATTAATTTTACCCACCAAATAAATGAGATGAGATGTGCGAAACAGGCGAGGGGGAAGAAGAATACTACATATGATACAAGCAGGCTAGAGACTAGGAAGCCAAGAATGTGCAACAAGTAACTTGGTTCGATCTAAATAAATTCAGCTTAATTAAGTGTGTCCATATTCCAAGAGTTCAAAGCTAGGTCACATCGTCTAAAATTTTTGCCATTTCTTTTCTTATAGGGAAGAAACATTCGGTAATTTAAGGTTTACAGAGCATCTAGGAATAGACATCTAGCAATTCAAGGTGATGAGTTGAGGACGAGAGGCAACTGATGCAGCGAATGGGTAGAGGCGCGACGGTGAGAAATTGCGGAAGCTGGGATGGTGCGGGTCGGCGTGGTGGTGGGTTGGACCGAATTAAAGCAGAGTTGGCTAATTGCAAACGGGTAAGTGTGGCTCCAATGGCAGCCGAGCGGTAGAAGATATGTATTTTATTATTTACTTGTTGTTCGATATGTTTTTTAAAAGTATATTAAGTGCTTGTATTGGTAACATTTATGTATAAAACAGTTAGAAGGGCCTCTATTTTGAATTTTGTCACGTGCCCTTAAAATTGGACCGCCACCGGATCCTTCTGTGGTTGCTCGTCGCTGGCTTCTGTAATCCGTCTTCGTTATGTGCGTTCCAGGCATTTGCGCGGAGAAAGTATTCGAGGATTTCAGAACTATGGCAAAGTGCCAACCTCAGTCGTGGCGTCCGAGTGGTGCCCGTAGGTAGTAATAGCGATCGGTAGAATTGACCGTATTTGTATGTGACATGGACAGTTCTTCTCTGCTAATTTTCACGACACGAATCTCGATTGCAAGGCAGTCGGGACCATGCTGTACTGTACTGTAGTGTAGTGTAGGCAAGCATCGTACGCCATGCAGAATAGGCACACCCTCCACTGTAGGGGATATAGAGGTAATCGATCGCTGGTCTCGTCGTTAGTTTGCCCGACCTCGCCGGCCGGCAGAACGTTGGTCAGGCACCCCGGCCGCGACGACGCGTGCCGGCGTGGTTCGCTCTTGTCCAGAGAAACCACCAACATGCCGCCGCGCGCGGCTTCCTGGATCCCTGCCGCGATGCTTGCGTGCACTCGCTCGCTCGATGCCTCGTTGCACAACGAGGGAGGGCTACATCAAAGGGAAAGAATTAAAGGGCTGTGGGCTAGCTACACACTGTACCAATATTTTGGATATGTGATAGGGACAGTAGCTAGAGCACGCGTTCGCTAAGTTTTGTGGATTAGTTGGACCATGCATGAGGCTGTGTCCGGCCGGCACGTACGAAAGGGATCTGGTGGCCTCTCAATCGTGATGGAGCTAAGCTCGATCCTTGGCTAGTTGGCTAGTGTTTGGATGGATGGATGAGGAGGGATAGGTGGAATCATTCTAACTTGACTCATGTTTAATTTGAAGATTCAGAGTTAGAGTCAAGAAATATTCTTTAAAAATAGTGGGTGAACCCATCCCTAAAAAATAAAGGACGGGATTAACCCAGGGTTGATTCCGTCCCATCACTCGTTGACACCAATAAGGCTGAGTCCAGTGCACAGCCTCTCTCTCGCCCCTGCCACGTCAGCTCTCGCCTCCACTCTCGCCTCTGCTGCTCCAGTGCACAGGCTGTAGCAGGCTATAGCCTCAGCCCACAGCCACATCAGCTTTTCTATTTCAGAATTAAATAATTCACACAGATTTGTTTCAACGCTTACAAATCACACAACATAATATTTTTTTATTGAATTTAAAATTACAAAGTGTATAATAATTAAAAGAAAAGTACATGACAATTAAAAAATTACATAACAATTAATAGAAAATTACATAAATCTAATTATGACCTCCAATAGGTAGGGATATTTATAGATGGATTGGGAATGAAATTTGTGATTTTTTGCAATTTTTTTCGAATGTTTTGGACTTCAAACGGTAAAAAACGGCTAGTCCACGTGGCACACATGGACCAATCACGTCGCGCCACCGCACTCTCGCCCTGTCAGTGCGTCGCCCCCCTCTCGCCCAGACGCGCGCGCCAACGCGGGCGAGAGCGGGGCGATATCGCCCGCTCTCGCCGGGCGTGAGTGCCGTCGCTCTCTCTCTCCCTCTCGCCTGCCTATCGCCTCGCACGGGGTGGTAGAGGGCCCTTCTCGCCTCCCTTCTAGCCCCCGTTGCCACCAGCCTAAGTTGCGCTCTTTTATTATTGGGATGGGTACGGACAGAATATTTATGGGCAGCTAGCATTGGGTGTTTTTATTAATACCAGTTTTTGCTGTATCTACGGGGTAGTACTAAGAGCGTACACACTCGGTTATGAGTTTTATGTGCTGATCGACCTCTTCTTTTTTATGGTCTATTGGTAAGTGTTACGTTCGCCATGATGTATAGTGCTCAATTATACATGTGGAGTATTTGGTAAACTGTTGTTGAGCTTACACGCTGCAGGGAATCGTTAGGAGTGTCGTACGTACGAGGGGACGGAGAGGGCAGAGAGACGCGCAGCCCACTGGACGGACGGACGGGCGGAAAAACAAGCGGCCACCAGTTTCTGCCAAAAAATTCTTGGCATGGGCTTCGTACCGATGGATCTAACATCTACCACGGACAGCGTCCCAGCAGTGGGCCAAAAACAGGTGGGTACGAAACAAAAAAGAAGAAGAAGAAGACACGCACCGAAACGAACTCTGGAACACTAGCTAGCTACCGTGTCCAATCCAAGTCTGGAAGTGAAAGGTTGTCCCGGCATCGTTTTGCATCGTACGTACTGCTATCGCGTGCTGGGCACAAACTGTTGGATCGCTACACCGCTGACTGTCGTTAACAGCGACCAGGTTTTTCCGGGGCTTCGCTCTGGTCGCTTTCCCCACATCACCTGTTCACCGGATGCACGGCGCGTAGACGTAGGCTTCTAGCCCGGCAAAAAAAAAAGGCTTCCGGCTTCTGCTGTGTCAATCAGAGCGTGGATTGCCGGCTGCGTTTAGCTGACGGTACTCCAGTCGCAGCATTTCACTACTAGCCATATGTTTGTTGCTTGGTTACCTAGGCTAGGCAATCTATTGCCTGATTATGAGGTCCATCCAGCACCAGCAGCCGGGTCAGAGACGTGTCGTCCAAAGTCCACGGGACGTGATTCGTGGACCGGACGCTGGCAGGCTGGTGACTCGGCGCGTGGTGCGTGGAGCGGACCCAGCCGCGCGGCCAAAAGTGAAGCGACACCGCTCCACATCCGCTAGTTGGGAAGGGAAGCGCAGCAGGGGCCATCCGCTCCACATCCGTTCGGCGCGGCTGGGTTCCATCTACTGTAGTACCATTCTTGGCGCCAGAACGGAGTGGCAGTGACACTGTGGCGCTCCTTGTTTGGCTGATATCCTAATTATTAATCATAGAAACCATCTAGTTTTTTTTTTCTTTTTAATTTGGAGTGCCCTGAGTGAGTATACCTTCTAGCATCTCAAATTTGCGCTGCTAAAACAAGAGTGCACTTGTAGGTATATATGTTACACCTAGTCCTGACAGGCCTTTTCTTTTTTTTACTTTCACTACTTTTAAAGCACAACCGTTATTCCACGTCCAAAAGAGGTAATATGTAGTTTTCATGTTGCTTATCACAAAATCCTATAAGTGCACTTATTTTTAAGACAGATGCAATAATCATGTATATCCTCGTGAAATACATTTCATAACAAGTGTGATATTTATGTGCACAAGGAGTATTCCGTGTGGATTGCTTGCGCAAAAGAAGCATTTTTACGTGCGTGGCGAGATTCGTAGTACCAGTACCAGACCCTTTGCTTAACACTTTTGCTCGAAAAAAAATAGGTCTCCTTGGGCCTTTGCTTCCCACCACGCGGGCCTTCCCTACAACCGTGTAATGTAATGAAGACGAGGCTTTAATTCGTATTGCATCGTGGACTAGCCTCAAGGGCCTGCTAGTAAAACGGCACAATCTTATCTGGATTTTCTCGCACGAGTTGAACAACTCTCCTTTTTTTAAAAAAAGAAAAAGAAAGATCCGGACTGGTTACCGGGCAACTTGACCAACTTATTGTCATGTGAAAACGAAGTAGACTAGTTCTCATGAAAATCTCATGTAAATTCACCGCATTAGCGTCCGCGGCCGCCATGCGTGTGGTGGCTCGTGAGGAGGCGTTTCTAAATTCAGAACCTCAAGAGACGAGGCGGGCGCTCATTGTACGTACGTAGTCATCCATATAAGCTTTGTGAACATTTGAGTAAAATTTTCAGGCTTTCAGCTGAGCCTCCGAGGAAGGTGAGGACCGACGCCATATATGTCGGGAGCCTTCTGCAGACGGAGATATATTCTTGTCAACCTTCGTTCTCCTCGACCATCTATGTTATTACCATTTTGTATGATCGCACAGTTAGTATCTGAGCAATCGTACATGTGCCGTCGTCGAAGCAAAGCCAAGGTCCATGAGATGAGATGAGATGAGATATGATGATGCTGATCTGATTTATATCGTAGATCATCTATGTTATTTCCCCCAACTTTTCGCAAGAACACGCTCGTCCCTCAGCTAGCTGTGTGTGTTTTCCGAGTCCGCACTCGCAGGCTGCTGGACTCAGCCTAATTAACATTCCTCTTTTACGCAACGGCATATATGTTCGTCGATTGGCACCGGTAAAAGTTAGATGAGATGACAAAGGCTAGACGCATACTTTGTTAGTTAGTTTAGGCACGGATATAATAGGATCGTGCGGCAACTATAAGTCAAGGTCGTCGTCATCGTCAATCAAGAACAGCAAAAGGACATGCAAGGGGCGGCCAGGCCAATTCGCTACGCAAGCAAGCCAGTCGATCTTGAATTAAGAATCAAGCGATTATCAAGATTGTCGTTTTACTGTCTGTGCACGCATATGTACACTCACAACTTGCTGCAAACATCATCTGGCCACGCCCCCAACGATGGTCGATGTCGACTTGCAGGGACACGTAGTACGCAAGAAGAAGCCAGTTACGTACTGTGATTGTTAATAAGAGCTTGTCACTTGACAACAAAGAGCAATATGGAACCTCAAAGTCACTTGTGCTATACCTAGATTCTACCAGCTAGCTAGCTCCCAGCTGATGTCGTTACTTTCTACCGCGCGGGCTGTTAGCAACACTAATATCTCAATTCAACCAGCAGCAACAAAGTACTAGAATATAAGAGAATCCGGGTACATGTGAGAGGAAGAGGAAAGAGAAGTAGAGATTTCTAGACAGAGAAGATGAACACTAGAACACAGGGAAATGAGAATAGAGATGGATATGTGTTTCTTCTCAATATTTGATACCCCCATAGCTTGAACTGGTCTCCTTTTATAGCTGAAGATGCCCATTTGTCACCTGCCACAGATCCCATGTGGCAATATGCTGACATTCCCCACCGCTTGAAATACAGCTTGTCCCCAAGCTGTGATTTGCATAACCACCAGGATCTCAAACAAAGACCGTGGAATTGCCTTGGACACTAGTAACAGCACCTAGCTAGACCAGAAGGAACAAGGCCAGCAGCCACACCAATCCATGAACCAACGTTGAGAGCTCGCATTCCCGGCTGAAGATTCTTCTCGAGGAGCTCCGGGCAAACTGCATGCATTTGTGGCACTGATATGGTGGTATTGTACCCAATCGACATGGAGTCAATAGCCATCTGTTGCTGGATAAGGGCAGATATGGCATCCATCATTCCAATTCTTTTGGCTCGACGCTCTTCAAAGTCCGGTTCAATGAGCCCATAAGTGTTCAGTACTCCACCCATCTCACTGCTTTCCTGGATAAAACCATCATTGCAGCCGGAACAAATGGTATCCTGTCCACGACGGTGAATTGGCCGCCGACAGGCATAGCACCCATGGGTGGCCCTATTGGACATCTTGTTCCTATGCAGTTGTTAAACCATGAACTTGTTCTTGTCGCTGGCCCTGCTAGACCACACAGCTCGAGACCAGTGCCAAAGCCTTTACGAGAAACTTGGACGGACCGCCACAGCAGCACAGACCAGTAGCGACAAGGTCAGCGCCGTGGCCGGCCGCCACCCGCCAGCCCAGCTGGGTGCCACTGCCGCCGCGGCACGCACCAACACATAAACCGCTCGGGGTCAAAGCGACACGCAACGGGAACGAATGGACGAGGGTGCCGCCGCGGCCGCTTCGACCACACAAAGTCACGTATGGCGGTGGTGCGTGCGTGGCAGCGAGCCCCCGGTCGGTTTGATGGCGGGGCCCTCGTCCGCGGGCATATACTCCTATCAGCAGCAGAGTTTTGTTGGATGTACGTACTGTACGTACACAACGCGTTCGCGGGAGCGAGGCCGAGGCGTGGACTTTTTTTCTTCTTTTCCTGCAGTTCCGCAGGGAGAGGAGGGCAAGTCCAAGTGCAAGTTCATTTATGCCCCGCTACTTTTAGGTGAATAATACATGGGCTTATATACTCAAAAAAACACTACTCCCTCCGTTTCTTTTTATTTGTCGTTGGATAGTGTAATTTTGTACTATCCAGCGACAAATAAAAAGAAACGGAGGGAGTATATAGCGATGATGTCTAACTCATTAGCTATCTAGCATCTAAGGGTGATACATATACCGATCGCATTTTCCCTAGAGGTGACACATGTATCGGCCATTATCTGAAAAACACTCTAGGCTTCTTTCTAAACACTTGAAAAATACTTTTTTTAAAGTACCTTCCGCTGATTGATCCGGGAGACAGTCACCGTGCAATGTCTCTAGCATATATGACTTTCCAAACACTGCTTTAATCACTATATAAGGACCCTCTCAACCGAGTGACTACTTACCAAACTTCGTATTATGAATGCCTATACCTTTTTTATGTAAATTAGTTAAAGTTTGAACTGTTTGACTTATTTAAAAAAAGGAGAATTGCATTTTTTTGTGTGGATGGAAGTACCTTAGATCAACTGAAGTTGACAAGTAGTTGAAGGTTTATCAAATAAATATGTTCACCTATTATCCATCTTCTTTACAAGAGCTAGTACTAATATATATTAACTGATCTAGAGGGTGTTTGAATGCACTAGAGATAATAGTTAGTAGCTAAAATTAGCTAGAGACATCCAAACATCCTAGCTAATAGTTTAGCTATTTTTAGTAAATTAGCTACTAGTTAGCTAGCTAATTCTACTGGTATATTTATAGCTAACTAACTATTAGCTCTAGTATATCCAAACACCTCATTAGTTAAAATTACCATCTGAATTCACATTTTTAGTGTATTCGGATTCCGTAGAGCTAAAACGTTTGGGAAATTTTTTATGTAGTACAACTGTTTTTTTTACTAACTCAAAGCTGAGGGAGCGGTCCCAAACAACCAC